>NC_138769.1:738604599-739184599 GCF_965119305.1 Pelophylax lessonae | reverse complement strand
GGGGAATAGTGTCCAATCATTGGTATCAGTGGGAGGAATAGTGCTCCCTCATTGGTGTCAGTGAGAGAAATGGTGACCCGTCATTGGTATCAGTGGGAGGGATAGTGCTCCCTCATTGGTGTCAGTGAGAGAAATGGTGCCCTATCACTGTAGTCAGTGAATGGAATAGAGCTCCATCGTTGGTGTCAGTTGGAAGAATAGTGCCCCATCATTGGTGTCAATGAGAGGAATTGTGCCTCGTTGTTGGTGTCAGTGCCAGGAACGATGCCCCACTGATGCTGACAGTGAGGAAAATAATGCCCCAAGGGCCGGATAAAAGCAAGCAAACGGCCGCATCTGGCCCTCAGGTTGCAGTTTGGAGACCGCTGATCTACAGGACTGGATGAAAACGTATTGGTTTTAGTAGATTCCTCTTAAGCTTTTCATACACTATAGAGTTTGATTGTACAATGTCTGTACAATATCTTTAGATGTACCATAATCATGTAACATTAGGACACCCCAAACAATCCATTCAATTTGTATCATATGACCGTACATATTGACTGAAAGTAGATCTAAAGAAGATTGAACAATCAGATTGAATAGTGTATGGTTAGGGGTCACCATTTACAAATAGACTCCAGTGTCACCCTTTGTACAGCTCATCTGTCAATGAACCCTTGGAAGGCAATGGGGCCCCAGGATTCACGCGGTTACTATAGCCTCTCCTCCTCTGCCATACATTGGTTGGCATTGAGAGGGCAACAGGGCCCTGGTATGCAAGGTGGGTTTTCTCTGGCTATCCCTATGTCTTTCTCCTCCTATACCATCCATTGATTGGCCTTGGGAGTCAGGATGGATTCTCTACGGCTGTATCTATAGCTTCTTCTCCTATACCATCCATTGATTGGCCTTAAGAGGGCAATAGAGCCCTGGCAGGCAAGATGAGTTCTCTCTGGCTATCCCTATAGCTTCTCCACCTCTTCCATCCATTGATTGGCCCTTCAGGGCTATATCTATAGCTTCTTCTCCTCTACCATCCATTGATTGGCCTTGGAAAGGCAATAGGGCCCTGGCAGGCAAGATGAGTTCTCTCTGGCTATCCCAATGGCTTCTCCACCTCTTCTATCAATTGATTGGCCCTGCAGGGCTGTATCTATAGCATCTTCTCCTCTACCATCCATTAATTGGCCTTGGAAGGGTAATACGGACCTGGAAAGCAAGATGAGTTCTCTCTGGCTATCCTTATGGCTTCTCCACCTACAGTGGGTACGGAAAGTATTCAGACCCCCTTAAATTTTTCACTCTTTGTTACATTGCAGCCATTTGCTAAAATCATTTAGGTTCATTCTTCTTCCTCATGAATGTACACATAGCACCCCATACTGACAGAAAAACACAGAATTGTTGACATTGTTGCAGATTTATTAAAAAAGAAAAACTGAAATATCACATGGTCCTAAGTATTCAGACCCTTTGCTGTGACACTCATATATTTAACTCAGGTGCTTTCCATTTCTTCTGATCATCCTTGAGATGGTTCTACACCTTCATTTGAGTCCAGCTGTGTTTGATTATACTAATTGGACTTGATTAGGAAAGCCACACACCTGTCTATATAAGACCTTCCAGATCACAATGCATGTCAGAGCAAATGAGAATCATGAGGTCAAAGGAACTGCCTGAAGAGCTCAGAGACAGAATTGTGGCAAGGCACAGATCTGGCCAAGGTTACAAAAAGATTTCTGCTGCACTTAAGGTTCCTAAGAGCACAGTGGCCTCCATAATCCTGAAATGGAAGACATTTGGGACGACCAGAACCCTTCCTAGAGCTGGCCGTCCGGCCAAACTGAGCTATCGGGGGAGAAGAGCATTGGTGAGAGCGGTAAAGAAGAACCCAAAGATCACTGTGGCTGAGCTCCAGAGATGCAGTCAGGAGATGGGAGAAAGTTGTAGAAAGTCAACCATCACTGCAGCCCTCCACGAGTCGGGGCTTTATGGCAGAGTGGCCCGACGGAAGCCTCTCCTCAGTGTAAGACGCATGAAAGCCCGCATGGAGTTTGCTAAAAAAACACCTGAAGGACTCCAAGATGGTGAGAAATAAGATTCTCTGGTCTGATGAGACCAAAATAGAACTTTTTGGCCTTAATTCTAAGCGGTATGTGTGGAGAAAACCAGGCACTGCTCATCACCTGTCCAATACAGTCCCAACAGTGAAGCATGGTGGTGGCAGCATCATGCTGTGGGGGTGTTTTTCAGCTGCAGGGACAGGACGACTGGTTGCAATCGAGGGAAAGATGAATGCGGCCAAGTACAGGGATATCCTGGACAAAAACCTTCTCCAGAGTGCTCTGGACCTCAGACTGGGCCGAAGGTTTACCTTCCAACAAGAAAATGACCCTAAGCACACAGCTAAAATAACGAAGGAGTGGCTTCACAACAACTCCGTGACTGTTCTTGAATGGCCCAGCCAGAGCCCTGACTTAAACCCAATTGAGCATCTCTGGAGAGACCTAAAAATGGCTGTCCACCAACGTTTACCATCCAACCTGACAGAACTGGAGAGGATCTGCAAGGAGGAATGGCAGAGGATCCCCAAATCCAGGTGTGAAGGACTTGTTGCATCTTTCCCAAAAAGACTCCTGGCTGTATTAGATCAAAAGGGGGCTTCTACTAAATACTGAGCAAAGGGTCTGAATACTTAGGACCATGTGATATTTCAGTTTTTCTTTTTTAATAAATCTGCAACAATGTCAACAATTCTGTGTTTTTCTGTCAGTATGGGGTGCTATGTGTACATTCATGAGGAAGAAGAATGAACCTAAATGATTTTAGCAAATGGCTGCAATATAACAAAGAGTGAAAAATTTAAGGGGGTCCGAATACTTTCCGTACCCACTGTATTCCATCAATTGATTGGCCTTGGGAGTTAGGATGGATTTTCTACAGCTCTATCTATAGCTTCTTCTCCTCTGCTGTCCATTGATTGGCCCCAGGAGTCTGGATGGATTCTCTACGGCTGTATCTATAGCTTCTTCTTCTCTACCATCCATTAATTGGCCCTGGGAGGGCAATAGGGCCCTCGCAGGCAAGATGAGTTCTCTCTGGCTATCCTTATGGCTTCTCCACCTCTTCCATCCATTGATTGGCCCTGCAGGGCTGTATCTATAGCTTATTCTCCCCTACCAGCCATTATTTGGCCTTGGGAGGGCAATACGGCCGGCAAGATGAGTTCTCCCTGGCTATCCCTATAGCTTCTCCACCTCTTTGATTGGCCCTGGGAGTCAAGATGGATTCTCTACGGCTATTTCTATAGCTTCTCCTCCTCTACTGTCCATTGATTGGCCCTGGCAGGCAGGATGAGTTCTCTCCGGCTTTCCCTATAGCTTCTCCTCCTCTGCCGTCCATTGATTGTCCCTGGGAGTGCAGTGGGGCCCTTGCAGGCATGATGAGTTCTCTCTGGCTGTCTGTCCCTCTAGCTTTTTCTCCTCTTCCATCCTTTGATTGGCCCGGGGAAGGCTGTAGGGCCTGGACAGGCAGGATGAGTTCTGTCTGGCTGTCCCTATAGCTTTTCTTCCTCCGCTGTCCATTGATTGGCCCCTGATAGGCAGTGGGGCCCTAGGTGTCAAGATGAGTTTTCTCTGGCTGTCTCTATAGCTTCTTTTCCTCTTCCATCATCTGTTGATTGGCTCCAGGTGGCTGGAGGGACCCTGGCAAGTAGAATGAGTTATCTTTGGGTTTCTCCTCCTCTGCTGTTTACTGATCCGCCCCTGGAAAACAGTGGGGCCCTAAGAGTCAAGATGAGTTTTTTCTCCAGCTGTCTTTATAGCTTCTCCTCCTCATCGTCCTTGGAAGTCAGGTTGAGTTCTCTCCGGCTGTCTCTAAAGCTTTTCCTCCATTGCTATCAACTTGCCACCCCCAGGAGGGCAGTGGGGCCCCGGGAGTCAGGATGAGTTCTCTACGACTGTCCCTTTACCTTCTCCTCCTCTGCCATTCATTGATTGGCCCCAGGAGGTTGGTGGGGCCCTGACAGAATGAGTTCTCGCTAGCTATCCCTATAGACCCCCCCCCCCCTTGCCACCCATTGTATAGCCCCACAAGGGCAGTGGGGCCCCTGCAAGCAGAATCAGATCTCTCCAAGTTTTCCTGTAGCTTCTCCTTCTCTGCTATCCATTGATTAGCCCTGGAAGGGAGGTGGGCCCCTGTGATTCAGGATGAGTTCTCTTCGACTATCTCTATAGATTCCCCTCCTCTGATTTCCATTGATTGGCCCCAGGAAGGCAGTTGGGCCCCAACAAGCAGGATGAGTTCTCTACAGCTGTTTCTATAGCTTCCCCACCTCTGCCCTGGGAGGGCAGTGGGGCCCCAGAAGGCAGGATGAGTTCTCTATCTCCATAGCCTCTCCTCCTCCTCAGCTATCCATTAATTGGCCCTGGGAAGGCCTCTGGGCCCCAACCAGCAGGATGAGTTCTCCCCAGTTGTTCCTATAGCTCCCCCTCCTCTGCTGTCCATTGATTAGGGTCAGCAGAGGAGGGGCAGCTCCCGGCAGTCAGAATGAGTTATCTTGGGCTGTCTTTATAGCCTTTCCCCCTATGCCATCTCCTGATCAGCACTATCAGCAGAGGGGGGGGCCCCAGGAGTCAGGATGGGTTATTTCTAGTGGTCCCCTATATCTTCTCCACCTCTGCCATCCACTGATTGGCCCTTGAAGGGTAGTGGGGCCCCAGGAGTCAGGATGGGTTCTTTCTAGTGGTCCCCTATATCTTCTCTACCTCTGCCATCCACTGATTGGTCCTTAAAGGGTAGTGGGGCCCCAGGAGTCAGGATGGGTTCTTTCTAGTGGTCCCCTATATCTTCTCCAGCTCTGCCACCCACTTATTGGACCTGGAAGGGTAGTGGGGCCCCAGGAGTCAGGATAGGTTCTTTCTAGTGGTTCCCTATATCTTCTCTACCTCTGCCACCCACTTATTGGCCCTTGAAGGGTAGTGGGGCCCCAGGAGTCAGGATGGGTTCTTTCTAGTGGTTCCCTATATCTTCTCCAGCTCTGCCATCCACTGATTGGCCCTGGAAGGGTAGTGGGGCCCCCGGGAGTCAAGATGGGTTCTTTCTGGCGGTCTCCTATATCTTCTCCACTTCTGCCATCCACTGATTGGCCCTGGAAGGGTAGTGGGGCCCCTGGGAGTCAAGATGGGTTCTTTCTGGCGGTCCTCTATATATTCTCCACCTCTGCCATCCACTGATTGGCCCTGGAAGGGTAGTGGGGCCCCCGGGAGTCAAAATGGGTTCTTTCTGGCGGTCCCCTATATATTCTCCACCTCTGCCATCCACTGATTGGCACTGGAAGGGTAGTGGGGCCCCAGGAGTCAGGATGAGTTCTCTTGGGTTGTCTTTATAGCCTCTCCCCCCTCTGCCATCCACCGATTGGCCCTAATCTCAGTGGGGCCCCAGGAGTCAGGATGGGTTCTTTCTCCCCCCTCTACCCTCCCTTGACAGAGGAGGACGGCGGTCCTGAGCCCCCCGGTATAGCCGGCGGATTAGCAGATTGATTCTCTTCCCGTAACAGCTGCTCCAGATTGAAGAGATATTTTTGGAGCGGCAGAGAACCTGCGTGGGCGATTTTTCTTGAAATGTTTGGAAAACCAGCAATATCTCCTCCCCGGAAAGCGGCACACCAGCTGGGAGAGAGATGGCACCCCGGGCACTGCAGTGCAGGGTTACCCTGTTTTGGATTAAGCCTTTTTCTGAGAAGAGTTTACAACTGGCCATACACTATACAATCTGATTGTACAATCCCCCTTCATCTTACCACAGCTATGCAATATGAGGGCAAACTTTGCACTACATATTGTGGTTATAGATCTAAGGAGATTGTACAATCTGATTGTATAGTGTATGGTCAGCCATGGGCTCACCACAAACAATACAATCTGTACAATCTCTCTTAGATCTCTAGTACCTGATTGGATACAAATTGATGGGATAGTTTAGTTTAGTGTCTCTGCCCCCTCCTGTAGTTTTCTGTAGTGGGTGAAGCCTGCCTGGCCCCTCCCACAGCTCTGCTCTCTCCTTGTGCAGGATGACTGGTCTTGTCTCCGCCCCCTCCTGTACTTTCCTGTAGTGGGTGGAGCCTACTGGGCCCCTCCCACAGCTCTGCTTTCTCTCTCTCTCTCCTTGTGCAGGGTGACTGCTCTGGTCTCCTCCCCCTCCTGTAGTTTTCTCTAGTGGGTGGAGCCTACTGTGCCCCTCCTACAGCTCTGCTCTCTCTCTTTGTGCAGGGTGACTGGTCTTGTCTCCGCCCCCTCCTGTACTTTCCTGTAGTAGGTGGAGCCAACTGGGTCCCTCCCACATCTCTGCTATCTCTCTCTCCTTGTGCAGGGTGACTGCTCTGGTCTCCGCCCCCTCCTGTATTTTTCTCTAGTGGGTGGAGCCTGTTGACTGGACTTGTTTCTGCCCCTTCTTGTGATGTTTCTGTCATGGGTGGAGCCTGCTGGGCCCCTCCCACAGCTCTGCTCTCTCTCTCTCTCTCTCCTTGTGCAGGCTGCCTGATCTTTTCTTTGCCCCCTCCTGTAGTTTTCTGTAGAGGAGGGTGGAGCCTGTTGAGCCCCTCCCACAGCTCTGCTCTCTCTCCTTGTGCAGAATGACTGCTCTGGTCTCCGCCCCCTCCTGTAGTTTTCTGTAGTGGGTGGAGCCTGTTGACTGGACTTGTCTCCTCCATTTCTTGTATTGTTTCTTTAGTGGGTGGAGCTTTCTGGGCCCCTCCCACAGATCTGTTTTCTCCTCCTTGTGCAGGGTGACTGATCTTTTCTCCACCCCCCTCCTGTAGTTTTCTGTAGTGGGTGGAGCCTACTGGGCCCCTCCTACAGCTTTGTTCTCTCCTTGTACAGGGTGAATAGTCTTGTCTCCACCCCCCTCCTGTACTTTTTTTTAGTACTGGGTGATGCCTGCTATGCTCCTCCCACAGCTCTGCTCTTTCCTTTTGCAGGGTCACAGATTTTGTCTCCGCCTCTTCAAGTAGTGCCCTGTAGTGGGTGGAGCTTGCTGGGCCCCTCCCACAGCTCTGCTCTCTCCTTGTGCAGGGTGACTGGTCTTCGCTCCGCCCCCTTCTGTACTTTCCTGTAGTTGGTGGACTCTACTGGGCCCCTCCCACAGCTCTGCTCTCTCCCCCTTGTGCAGGATGACTGATCTCCCTCCCCCTGTAGTTTTGTGTATTGGGTGGAGCCTGCAGGGCCCCTCCCACAGCTCCGCTCTCTCCTTGTGCATGGTGAATGGTCTTGTCTCCGCCCCGCTCCTGTAGTTTTTTTAGTACTGGGTGGAGCCTGCTAGTGATGATGTCACTGCTACTTCTACAATGTAATATCTGGGTTTGTAAAGGCATTTGGAGCGCACAAAGTGGATTTCTACTTTTCATGGCTATTGAGGAATGGATTTAGGTGACATTTTTTTGTGTCTGGAGTTCCACTTAAACCTATTGGTCTCCCATCCCCCTATGCGGATGCAGAGTTCCCGATTCCCATTCTGTATTCCTCCCAGCAATGATAGAGAAATATTTCCTTTATATAGCTCCCTCCCCACCCAAACCTGTGGGCCCCACTGACCGCTTCCCCCACATGGACTGCACCCTCCCCCTCCCCAGCACACCCCCCCCCCACCCTACTAAGATCACTAGAATGGGCCGGTGCTATGTGTACCCCCCCTATACAAGTCATTGCATGGCCGAGCACCCCCAACAGGGGGCAACAAACTACATACCTCAACCTTACACTTCATACCACCAGTGTACTTCACTAATGTCTGACACACATCAGCCCCTGCTGCAGCCCAAAGTTACAATATACAGTCTGATCACTCGGGGAGGAGAGACTGAGGAAATTACTCCTCCTTTTATAACGTTACAATGTTCAGTCTGATCACTGGAGGAGGGGAGACTGAGGAAATGCTTCCTTCTGCCTGCAGCAGACTAATGATATCATCTCAGCCTAGGCAAAGTCAGTGATTGGAGCTGAGGGAGGGCTGTGTAATGATAAGAGGCGGAATCAGTGATTGGCACTGAGGGAGGGCTGTGTAATGATAAGAGGTGGAGTCAGTGAATGGAGCTGAGGGAGGGCTGTGTAATGATAAGAGGCGGAGTCAGTGATTGGAGCTGAGGGAGGGCTGTGTAATGATAAGAGGCGGAGTCAGTGATTGGAGCTGAGGGAGGGCTGTGTAATAATAAGAGGTGGAGTCAGTGATTGGAGCTGAGGGAGGGCTGTGTAATGATAAGAGGCGGAGTCAGTGATTGGAGCTGAGGGAGGGCTGTGTAATGATAAGAGGTGGAGTCAGTGATTGGAGCTGAGGGAGGGCTGGGTAATGATAAGAGGTGGAGTCAGTGATTGGAGCTGAGGGAGGGCTGTGTAATGATAAGAGGCAAAGTCAGTGATTGGAGCTGAGGGAGGGCTGTGTAATGATAAGAGGCGGAATCAGTGATTGGCACTGAGGGAGGGCTGTGTAATGATAAGAGGTGGAGTCAGTGAATGGAGCTGAGGGAGGGCTGTGTAATGATAAGAGGCGGAGTCAGTGATTGGAGCTGAGGGAGGGCTGTGTAATGATAAGAGGCGGAGTCAGTGATTGGAGCTGAGGGATGGCTGTGTAATAAGAGGTGGAGTCAGTGATTGGAGCTGAGGGAGGGCTGTGTAATGATAAGAGGTGGAGTCAGTGATTGGAGCTGAGGGATGGCTGTGTAATGATAAGAGGCGGAGTCAGTGATTGGCGCTGAGGGAGGGCTGTGTAATGATAAGAGGCGGAGTCAGTGATTGGAGCTGAGGGAGGGCTGTGTAATGATAAGAGGCGGAGTCAGTGATTGGAGCTGAGGGAGGGCTGTGTAATGATAAGAGGCGGAGTCAGCGATTGGAGCTGAGGGAGGGCTGTGTAATGATAAGAGGCGGAGTCAGCGATTGGAGCTGAGGGAGGGCTGTGTAATGATAAGAGGTGGAGTCAGTGATTGGAGCTGAGGGAGGGCTGAGTAATGATAAGAGGTGGAGTCAGTGATTGGAGCTGAGGGAGGGCTGTGTAATGATAAGAGGCGGAGTCAGTGAATGGAGCTGAGGGAGGGCTGTGTAATGATAAGAGGCGGAGTCAGTGATTGAAGCTGAGGGATGGCTGTGTAATAAGAGGTGGAGTCAGTGATTGGAGCTGAGGGAGGGCTGTGTAATGATAAGAGGCGGAGTCAGTGATTGGAGCTGAGGGATGGCTGTGTAATGATAAGAGGCGGAGTCAGTGATTGGAGCTGAGGGAGGGCTGTGTAATGATAAGAGGCGGAGTCAGTGATTGGAGCTGAGGGAGGGCTGTGTAATGATAAGAGGCGGAGTCAGCGATTGGAGCTGAGGGAGGGCTGTGTAATGATAAGAGGCGGAGTCGGTGATTGGCGCTGAGGGAGGGCTGTGTAATGATAAGAGGCGGAGTCAGTGATTGGTGCTGAGGGAGGGCTGTGTAATGATAAGAGGCGGAGTCAGTGATTGGAGCTGAGGGAGGGCTGTGTAATGATAAGAGGCGGAGTCAGCGATTGGAGCTGAGGGAGGGCTGTGTAATAATAAGAGGTGGAGTCAGTGATTGGAGCTGAGGGAGGGCTGTGTAATGATAAGAGGCGGAGTCAGTGATTGGAGCTGAGGGAGGGCTGTGTAATGATAAGAGGTGGAGTCAGTGATTGGAGCTGAGGGAGGGCTGGGTAATGATAAGAGGTGGAGTCAGTGATTGGAGCTGAGGGAGGGCTGTGTAATGATAAGAGGCGGAGTCAGTGATTGGAGCTGAGGGATGGCTGTGTAATAAGAGGTGGAGTCAGTGATTGGAGCTGAGGGAGGGCTGTGTAATGATAAGAGGTGGAGTCAGTGATTGGAGCTGAGGGATGGCTGTGTAATGATAAGAGGCGGAGTCAGTGATTGGAGCTGAGGGAGGGCTGTGTAATGATAAGAGGCGGAGTCAGTGATTGGAGCTGAGGGAGGGCTGTGTAATGATAAGAGGCGGAGTCAGCGATTGGAGCTGAGGGAGGGCTGTGTAATGATAAGAGGCGGAGTCAGCGATTGGAGCTGAGGGAGGGCTGTGTAATGATAAGAGGTGGAGTCAGTGATTGGAGCTGAGGGAGGGCTGTGTAATGATAAGAGGCAGAGTCAGTGAATGGAGCTGAGGGAGGGCTGTGTAATGATAAGAGGCGGAGTCAGTGATTGGAGCTGAGGGAGGGCTGTGTAATGATAAGAGGCGGAGTCAGTGATTGGAGCTGAGGGAGGGCTGTGTAATGATAAGAGGTGGAGTCAGTGATTGGAGCTGAGGGAGGGCTGTGTAATGATAAGAGGTGGAGTCAGTGATTGGCGCTGAGGGAGGGCTGTGTAATGATAAGAGGTGGAGTCAGTGATTGGAGCTGAGGGAGGGCTGTGTAATGATGAGAGGTGGAGTCAGTGATTGGAGCTGAGGGAGGGCTGTGTAATGATAAGAGGCGGAGTCGGTGATTGGCGCTGAGGGAGGGCTGTGTAATGATAAGAGGCGGAGTCAGTGATTGGTGCTGAGGGAGGGCTGTGTAATGATAAGAGGCGGAGTCAGATTGGAGCTGAGGGAGGGCTGTGTAATAAGAGGCGGAGTCAGTGAATTGAGCTGAGGGAGGGCTGTGTAATGGTGAGAGGTGGAGTTAGTGATTGGAGCTGAGGGAGGGCTGTGTAATGATAAGAGGTGGAGTCAGTGATTGGAGCTGAGGGAGGGCTGTGTAATGATAAGAGGCGGAGTCAGTGATTGGAGCTGAGGGAGGGCTGTGTAATGATAAGAGGTGGAGTCAGTGATTGGAGCTGAGGGAGGGCTGTGTAATGTTAAGAGGTGGAGTCAGTGATTGGAGCTGAGGGAGGGCTGTGTAATGATAAGAGGCGGAGTCAGTGATTGGCGCTGAGGGAGGGCTGTGTAATGATAAGAGGTGGAGTCAGTGATTGGCGCTGAGGGAGGGCTGTGTAATGATAAGAGGTGGAGTCAGTGATTGGAGCTGAGGGAGGGCTGTGTAATGATAAGAGGTGGAGTCATTGATTGGAGCTGAGGGATGGCTGTGTAATAATAAGAGGTGGAGTCATTGATTGGAGCTGAGGGAGGGCTGTGTAATAAGAGGTGGAGTCAGTGATTGGAGCTGAGGGAGGGCTGTGTAATGATAAGAGGTGGAGTCAGTGATTGGAACTGAGGGAGGGCTGTGTAATAATAAGAGGTGGAATCAGTGATTGGAGCTGAGGGAGGGCTGTGTAATAATAAGAGGTGGAGTCAGTGATTGGAGCTGAGGGAGGGCTGTGTAATGATAAGAGGTGGAGTCATTGATTGGAGCTGAGGGAGGGCTGTGTAATGATAAGAGGTGGAGTCAGTGATTGGAGCTGAGGGATGGCTGTGTAATGATAAGAGGTGGAGTCAGTGATTGGAGCTGAGGGAGGGCTGTGTAATGATAAGAGGTGGAGTCAGTGATTGGAGCTGAGGGATGGCTGTGTAATGATAAGAGGTGGAGTCATTGATTGGAGCAGAGGGAGGGCTGTGTAATGATAAGAGGAGGAATCAGTAATTGGAGCTGAGGGAGGGCTGTGTAATGATAAGAGGCGGAGTCAGTGATTGGTGCTGAGGGAGGGCTGTGTAATGATAAGAGGCGGAGTCAGTGATTGGAGCTGAGGGAGGGCTGTGTAATGATAAGAGGTGGAGTCAGTGATTGGAGCTGAGGGATGGCTGTGTAATGATAAGAGGTGGAGTCATTGATTGGAGCAGAGGGAGGGCTGTGTAATGATAAGAGGAGGAATCAGTAATTGGAGCTGAGGGAGGGCTGTGTAATGATAAGAGGCGGAGTCAGTGATTGGCGCTGAGGGAGGGCTGTGTAATTATAAGAGGCGGAGTCAGTGATTGGCGCTGAGGGAGGGCTGTGTAATGATAAGAGGCGGAGTCAGTGATTGGAACTGAGGGAGGGCTGTGTAATGATAAGAGGCGGAGTCAGTGATTGGAGCTGAGGGAGGGCTGTGTAATGATAAGAGGCGGAGTCAGTGATTGGAGCTGAGGGAGGGCTGTGTAATGATAAGAGGCGGAGTCAGTGATTGGAGCTGAGGGAGGGCTGTGTAATGATAGGAAAGTGGAGGTTTCCTGAGATATAGATCTGGTATTATTGGTGAATGTTGTGATATCAGGAATGTCAGTGCGGGGAATGTACGCGCAGGCGCTGCGTCCTCCTCCTGACACTATGGGATTCAATTATCCTGAAGATATAAGGGGGGGTGTTGTATGAGATGGGGGGGGGTCAGTCTGGGGCGGACGGGGAATCGTGCGTTCTGCAGCCGCCATGACTCAGCAGCCATTAGCAGTGAGCAGAGCAATAGTTCTGGAGACACGATGGGGCCTGATTCTGATTTCCCCTCCCCCATAATAAACCAACCCCAGATATACCCAACAACGGGTTCCCCTACAGACAGAATACAGGGGAATGAGTCCCATTTATTACCATTTGTGGGCTGAAGTTAGAGTTGCGATGAAATGTGTATGTGATTGGAGAGATCTGCCAAATGATTGGTCATTGTGCCGTTTTGGTGAACCTCCTAAGAGGAGGCCAGGAGGGTGACACCACTCTAGTCAGGTAATAAGTGGTGTCACTTACCCCCCCCCCCCCCCCCCAACCACCCGTCTGACAATGAAAGAGCAGCACATGTCTCTCTCCTCCTGTAAACACATTGCCAGTGTTAGGCTGACAGCACAGTAGATGCTGATTGGCTGACGCTGGTGACCACCTGCTATAAAGAGCTCACAGAAAGCTGATATAAAGCTAGAATAAGGTTCTTCTATACGATGTATTAGAGAAGACAATGAGGGATCTCAATGAATACGCCAAGAAATAGAGATAGAGACTGATGGACACCTCACATTAAATAGGCTCCTATCTATCTATCTATCTATCTATCTATCTATCTATCTATCTATCTATCTATCTATCTATCTATCTATCTATCTATCTATCTATCTATCAATCATCTATCTACAGTATCTATCTATTCTATTAATTGATATCTATCTATCTGTCTATCTATCTATTGATATCTAAATCTCTCTCTCTCTCCATTTATCAGTCATCGATATATCTGATACTGTAGATACATCGATGACTGATAGATGGAAAGAGAGAGAGAGAGAGATATTTAGATATCAATAGATAGATTACAGTATCTATCTTTCTATCTATTTATCTATCTATCTACAGTAACTATCAATCTATCTCTCTCCATCTATCAATAATCAATATATCTAGAGTACCTCTGTATCTATCTATCTATCTATCTATCTATCTATCTATCTATCTATCTATCTATCTATCTATCTATATCTAAATCTCTCTCTCTCTCCATCTATCAGTCATCGATATATCTGATACTGTAGATACATCGATGACTGATAGATGGAGAGAGAGAGAGATATTTAGATATCGATAGATTACAGTATCTATCTTTCTATCTATCTACAGTAACTATCAATCAATCTCTCTCCATCTATCTATCAATAATCCATATATCTAGAGTACCTCTGTATCTATCTATCTATCTATCTATCTATCTATCTATCTATCTATCTATCTATCTATCTATCTATCTATCTATCTATCTATCATCTTTCTACAGTATCGATCTATTCTATTAATTGATATCTATCTATCTATCTATCTATCTATCTATCTATCTATCTATCTATCTATCTATCTATCTATCTATTGATATCTAAATCTCTCTCTCTCTCCATTTATCAGTCATCAATATATCTGATACTGTAGATACATCGATGACTGATAGATGGAAAGAGAGAGAGAGAGAGATATTTAGATATCAATAGATAGATAAATAGATAGAAAGATAGATACTGTAATCTATCTATCTACAGTAACTATCAATCTATCTCTCTCCATCTATCAATAATCAATATATCTAGAGTACCTCTGTATCTATCTATCTATCTATCTATCTATCTATCTATCTATCTATCTATCTATCTATCTATCTATCTATCTATCTATCTATCTATCTATATCTAAATCTCTCTCTCTCTCCATCTATCAGTCATCGATATATCTGATACTGTAGATACATCGATGACTGATAGATGGAGAGAGAGAGAGATATTTAGATATCGATAGATTACAGTATCTATCTTTCTATCTATCTACAGTAACTATCAATCAATCTCTCTCCATCTATCAATAATCCATATATCTAGAGTACCTCTCTATCTATCTATCTATCTATCTATCTATCTATCTATCTATCTATCTATCTATCTATCTATCTATCTATCTATCTATCTATCTATCTATCATCTTTCTACAGTATCGATCTATTCTATTAATTGATATCTATATCTATCTCTCTATCTATCTGTCTATCAGTCATCTATCTACAGTATATATCTATTTTATCTATCTATCTATCTATCTATCTATCTATCTATCTATCTATCTATCTATCTATCTATCTATCTATCTATCTATCTATCTATCTATCTATCTATCTATCTATCTATCTCTAAATCTCTCTCTCTCTCCATCTATCAGTCATCGATATATCTGATACTGTAGATACATCGATGACTGATAAATGGAGAGAGAGAGAGATATTTAGATATCAATAGATAGATAGATTACAGTATTTATCTTTCTATCTATCTACAGTAACTATCAATCAATCTCTCTCCATCTATCAATAATCAATATATCTAGAGTACCTCTGTATCTATCTATCTATCTATCTATCTATCTATCTATCTATCTATCTATCTATCTATCTATCTATATCTAAATATCTCTCTATCTCTCTCTTTCCATGTATCAGTCATAGATACATCTGATACTGTAGATACATCGATGACTGATAAATGGAGAGAGAGAGATATTTAGATATCAATAGATAGATAGATTACAGTATTTATCTTTCTATCTATTTATCTATCTATCTACAGTAACTATCAATCTATCTCTATCTATCTATCTATCTATCTATCTATCTATCTATCTATCTATCTATCTATCTATCTATCTATCTATCTATCTATCTATCTATCTATCTATCTATCTATCTATCTATCTATCTATCTATCTCTCCCTCCAGGTATATTTTGGCTCTTCAAGTGCCCCTGTGCTGTATTCCTACATGTTGCGCACCCCGGGTCTATGGCTGAATTTAACATTCAGGTGCCCTTTCTGGACGGCCGGTCTGTGACGCATTCTGTGTCCTCACCGTCTGCCAGCTCCGGGAGATGTGATGAATTATTCAACACGTCATCCCGTCCATCCACGGACAGCTGGTAGTAACCCCTTGCATGCTGAGGTGGCCGTGTGCACTGGAGAGACCTGGTGAACCTGACGCCGTCCCATGTGACACAAGATCCTAGTCTTTAGATTGTAAGCTCTAATGACCAGGGCCCTCTTATCTCTCTTGTATTGAATTGTATTGTACCTGTACTGCGCTGTGTAGACTGTTGGCACTCTATGAATCCTGTATCACAATAATAATAATAAATTGTAGAGCAGAATGAAACAATGTGGTGATCACTGAGACCTCTTACATCTGAGCTGTGATCAGAAGGTGACCAGGAATCATGGGGTGACTTGTGTCAGAGTCCCCATAACCAAAAATCACAGTGAGGTCAGGAGATTGGGATGATGTCCTACAAGTGGATGGGGAAATATTGGCATAATATAAAATCTTCTCATGAAGTTGCCTTGATAATGGAATCCTATGAGATCCCGAAATATTGATCTGGGATTTTCTATGTTTCAGAGCAAAATGTTGATGGGCCCCCCTGCTTGCTTGCCAACTAGTGACCTCTCTTTGGCACCCAGGCCTATACTGCATACCTAAAAGTAGCCCCCTTATCCATGGTGGCCAACAGCTTATATTTCAGACTTAAAGTAACCTCCTCATTATATTACCCCTGATATAACCCTTACAACATTAGTGATCAATGGTTTATATACTACCCCTGCTAATAATCATTAATATTGGTGTTTAATAGTATATACTGTATATCCTTCCCCTCATTATTAATCATTAACATTTGGTTATTGGAGGTTTATACTCCTATTTAAAATTATTACCATTGGTAATCAGAGGTTTATATCCCATAATACCCTATTATTATTCATTAGCATTGGTGATCAACAACTTACATACTACCCCCTAATAATAATCATTATCATTGGTGATCAATGATTTATATACTCCCCCTATTAATAATCATTATTATTGGTGATCAATGGTTTATATACTCCCCCTATTATTAATCAATAACATTGGTGATCAATGGTTTATATAATACCCCTATTATTAATCATTAACATTGGTGATCAATGATTTATATACCCTTTTAATAATCATTAACATTGGTGATCAATGATTTATATACCCTTTTAATAATCATTAACATTGGTGATCAATCTTTTATATACTCCCCCTATTATTAATCAATAACATTGGTGATCAATGGTTTATATAATACCCCTATTATTAATCATTAACATTGGCGATCAATGATTTTTATACACCCCCCCCCCCTATTAATAATCATTATCATTGGTGATCAATGATTTATATACTTCCCCTATTAATAATCATTATCATTGGCGATCAATGATTTTTATACTCCCCCTATTAATAATCATTATCATTGGTGATCAGTGATTCATATACTCCCCCTATTAATAATCATTATCATTGGTGATCAATAATTTACATACCCCCCTATTAACAATCATTTTCATTGCTAATCAATGATTTATATACCATAATAATAATCGTTAACATTGGTGATCAATGGTTTATATAATACCCCTATTATTAATCATTAACATTGGTGGTCAATGGTTTATATAATACCCCTGCTATTGATCATTATCATTGGTGATCAATGATTTTTATACTTCCCCTATTAATAATCATTATCATTGGTAATCAATGATTTATATAATCCCCCTATTAATAATCATTATCATTAGTGATCAATGATTTATATACTTCCCCTATAAATAATCAATAACATTGGTGATCAATGGTTTATATACTTTCCCTATTAATAATAATTATCATTGGTGATCAATTAATTTTTATACTTCCCCCTATTAATAACCATTATTATTGGGGATCAATGAACTTTTACTTCCCCCTATTAATAATCATTTTTATTAGTGATCAATTATTTATATACTCCCCCTATTAATAATCATTATCATTGGTGATCAATGATTTATATACCCTGTTAATAATCGTTAACATTGGTGATCAATGGTTTATATACTTACTTCCCCAATTAATAATCATTATCATTGGTGATCAATGGTTTTTATACTCCCCCCCCCCTATTATTAATCATTATCATTAGTGATCAATGATTTATATACTCCCCCCCCCTTATTATAATCATTATGATTGGTGATCAGTGGTTTATATGTACCCCCTGTTTATAATAATTGATCATGAATCATTAATATTTATAATTTTGATACATAGGTAATAGTCCTCGTTTTGGATGTCGGGGTTGGAAAGATATTTTAAATTGGGAAGGTGGGGGAGGGGTCAATAAATATCTCAGAATCTCAGTTGGGCCCCCTCTACCCTCGGGGCCCTGTAGCGTTTGCATGGTATGCTATGGCTATAGTTACACCTTTGATTTTATGCTTGATGGCGCCATTTATGTGTACATTCCACACTACAATTCTATAGGTGGCCACACCCGGAACTCGGCCATACATTGAAGCGATAATATCAACACAGACAGATGGGCGGAGCCGTTACTGTATCTGGTTAATACCTTGCTACAAGCAAAAAATTGGAGTCATTCGTCTCGTTAGTTTTCTGTAATTAGCTCTAGTTGCAGGATTGCCTCATCCAGGGCCTTGAATGGCCGTCCTATGCTGCTCAATACATAGGAGAGGGTTTTTAGGGGGCTTTTTCCCCTTTATTTTCCCCTGCTGATCCTGCCAGTATAACACTTCTTGTCCTAGGGTGACAACCCTCACTGTATGGCATCTATAATGGAGAAGCGTTGTCACCCCAGGACAGAACCTGGTAATCCTGCCAGTAAAACACTTCCTGTCCTAGGGTGACAACCCTCACTGTACTGCATCTATAATGGAGCAGCGTTGTCACCCAGGACAGAACCTATTGATCCTGCCAGTAACACACTTCCTGTCCTAGGGTGACAACCCTCACTGTACTGCATCTATAATGGAGCAGCGTTGTCACCCAGGACAGAACCTATTGATCCTGCCAGTAAAACACTTCCTGTCCTAGGGTGAAAACCCTCACTGTATGGCATCTATAATGGAGAAGCGTTGTCACCCCAGGACAGAACCTGGTAATCCTGCCAGTAAAACACTTCCTGTCCTAGGGTGACAAGCCCTCACTGTATGGCATCTATAATGGAGCAGCATTGTCACCCCAGGACTGAACCTGGTAATCCTGCCAGTAACACACTTTCTGTCCTAGGGTGACAACCCTCACTGTACTGCATCTATAGTGGAACAGTGTTGTCACCCCAGGGCAGAACCTGCTGATCCTGCCAGTAACACACTTCTTGTCCTAAGGTGACAACCCTCACTGTACAGCATCTATAGTGGAACAGTGTTGTCACCCCAGGGCAGAACCTGCTGATCCTGCCAGTAACACACTTCTTGTCCTAAGGTGACAACCCTCACTGTCCTGCATCTATAATGGAGCAGCGTTGTCACCCCAGGGCTGAACCTGGTGATTCTGCCAGTAACACACTTCCTGTCCTAGGGTGACAACCCTCACTGTACTGCATCTATGGATAAAAAAAGATTGTCACCTCTTCTCCGTAACACAGAGGAGGAGGTTCTGTAGTTCACAGAGATGAACTGGAAAGGGCTTGAGATAACCACAGAGCTCAGAGCACTGGATTTCTGGCAGGATCAACAGGTATTTTTGCAATTATTGATCAGAAACAAATTAATACTTTCAATGTGATATTCAACAGACCAAAAGGGTGCAAATAAGAGAAAGTTATTATTATGATTTATATTCACTTTGTATCTCAAGCTATTTCTGTTTAGTTTGGGGTAAGGAAGGGTTTTCATTGCTGTCTGTGTCCCCATTGGGGAGATTTGCCCTCATTTTCGATCCCATTGACCCCATAGGAAATTCGTTTTAAGTTTTGGTAGGGGTGTTAGACCTTTAAAAACGCTAAAGACTTTAATATGAGAGACTAAAACTAGAATGCCAAAACTTTTTGGTTGCCAAGAAAACAGGAAGTGAGTGGAAATCCCCCAATGGGGACACCTATTCTGGTAAAACATAAGAGGGAATTCCCCCCACTTTGTAGGACTGTGCTGTGTTATCCCTATATATATATATATATTGCTAATATTGGAGTGCTGGGGTAATGGAGCAAGGCATTGATGGGTGACACGGAGAGGAGCGGGGACGGGTCCTGTATCCTGGTCCCTGTGTTTGTCTCTCTATCTCACCCATGAAACCTCCTGGACACGTCACAAAGAGAGACACACGGAGGAGGGACGGCTTCCCACCTTCACACATTCCTCAGACTCCCCTTCCTGGAAATACTCAATGTCACTGACATATACCGCAGCGCTGTACAGAGATCACTGGGCCAATCACATCAATCTCTGTACCAGAAGAGCTTACACTCTAATGTCCCCCCACAGTCACATCAGTCTCTGTACCAGAGGAGCTTACACTCTAATGTCCCCCCACAGTCACATCAGTCTCTGTACCAGAGGAGCTTACACTCTAATGTCCCCTCCCCCACAGTCACATCCGTCTCTGTACCAGAGGAGCTTACACTCTAGAGCCAGTCACATCAGTCTCTGTACCAGAGGAGCTTACACTCTAATGTCCCCTTCCCCACAGTCACATCAGTCTCTGTACCAGAGGAGCTTACACTCTAATGTCCCCTCCCCACAGTCACATCAGTCTCTGTACAAGAGGAGCTTACACTCTAATGTCCCCTCCCCCACAGTCACATCAGTCTCTGTACAAGAGGAGCTTACACTCTAATGTCCGCTCCCCCACAGTCACATCAGTCTCGGTACAAGAGGAGCTTACACTCTAATGTCCCCTCCCCCAAAGTCACATCAGTCTCTGTACCAGAGGAGCTTGCACTCTAATGTCCCCTCCCCCACAGTCACACACTATTATTATTATACATTTATATAGCTCTGACATATACCGCAGTGCTGTACAGAGATCACTGAGCCAATCACATCAGTCTCTGTACCAGAGGAGCTTACACTCTAATGTCCCACCCCCAACAGTCACATCAGTCTCTGTACCAGAGGAGCTTACACTCTAATGTCCCCTCCCCCACAGTCACATCGGTGTCTGTACCAGAGGAGCTTACACTCTAATGTCCCCTCCCCCACAGTCACATCAGTCTCTGTACCAGAGGAGCTTACGCTCTAATGTCCCCTCCCCCACAGTCACATCAGTCTCTGTACCAGAGGAGCTTACACTCTAATGTCCCCTCCCCCACAGTCACATCAGTCTCTGTACCAGAGGAGCTTACGCTCTAATGTCCCCTCCCCCACAGTCACATCAGTCTCTGTACCAGAGGAGCTTACACTCTAATGTCCCCTCCCCCACAGTCACATCAGTCTCTGTACAAGAGGAGCTTACACTCTAATGTCCCCTCCCCCACAGTCACATCAGTCTCTATACCAGAGGAGCTTGCACTCCAATGTCCCCCCACAGTGACACACTATTATTATTATACATTTATATAGCTCTGACATATACCGCAGTGCTGTACAGAGATCACTGAGCCAATCACATCAGTCTCTGTACCAGAGGAGCTTACACTCTAATGTCCCCTTCCCCACAGTTCCATCAGTCTCTGTACCAGAGGAGCTTACACTCTAATGTCCCTCCCCCACAGTCACCTCAGTCTCTGTACCAGAGGAGCTTACACTCTAATGTCCCCTCCCCCACAGTCACCTCAGTCTCTGTACCAGAGGAGCTTACACTCTAATGTCCCCTCCCCCACAGTCACATCAGTCTCTGTACAAGAGGAGCTTACACTCTAATGTCCCCTCCCCCACAGTCACATCAGTCTCTGTACCAGAGGAGCTTACACTCTAATGTCCCCTCCCCCACAGTCACATCAGTCTCTGTACCAGAGGAGCTTGCACTCTAATGTCCCCTCCCCCACAGTCACACACTATTATTATTATACATTTATATAGCTCTGACATATACCGCAGTGCTGTACAGAGATCACTGAGCCAATCACATCAGTCTCTGTACCAGAGGAGCTTACACTCTAATGTCCCCTCCCCCAAAGTCACATCAGTCTCTGTACAAGAGGAGCTTACATTCTAATGTCCCCCCCCCCACAGTCACATCAGTCTCTGCACCAGAGGAGCTTACGCTCTAATGTTCCCCCCCCCCCCCAGTCACATCAGTCTCTGCACCAGAGGAGCTTACACTCTAATGTCTCCTCCCCCACAGTCACATCAGTCTCTGTACCAGAGGAGCTTACGCTCTAATGTCCCCCCCCCCCCCACAGTCACATCAGTCTCTGTACCAGAGGAGCTTACACTCTAATGTCCCCTCCCCCACAGTCACATTAGTCTCTGCACCAGAGGAGCTTACACTCTAAAGTCCCCTCCCCCACAGTCACACACTATTATTATTATACATGTATATATCTCTGACATATACTGCAGTGCTGTACAGAGATCACTGAGCCAATCACATCAGTCTCTGTACAAGAGGAGCTTACACTCTAATGTCCCCTCCCCCACAGTCACACACTATTATTATACATTTATATAGCTCTGACATATACCGCTCCCCATTGTGCGCACTGCTGTGTTTCTGGTACCCTGTTATTATGGTGTCATTGTCCTAGGGGGACGTTAGTGTACTCTGTGACCTGAGTGTATTAAACCTGTAATCAGTGCTATTGGTGCGGTTGGCTGACAATTACCGGCTGCAGCCGTCACGGTGACATTTGGCGTCCTCTCGGTGACCGCCCGTCTCTGACACCCTCAGTGATGAAGACATCACAGCTTCTCTCCAGCTGCACGGCCATGTGCCCTCCATTCTGAATGCCAAAGTCGCCTACGTACAGCCCGGTGTGACGGCATTGAGCAAAGGTCAGGCGGTGAAAGGGTCAATTCTAAGTTCTGGAGGACCTTTACATCGGATGCAGGGACCTTCACACCCCTACAGAGATCCTTGTATGGTTCCTCCGACCGCCAGAAGACATCGTGCTGCACATCTATCAAATCTGTTCAATAGTCCTTACAAAGGGCTCCTGAGTTTTCAGATAAC
Source organism: Pelophylax lessonae (assembly GCF_965119305.1). NCBI lineage: Eukaryota > Metazoa > Chordata > Amphibia > Anura > Ranidae > Pelophylax > Pelophylax lessonae. Next base: position 739,162,310 of record NC_138769.1, on the reverse strand, counting down.
TTTTACCCACATTTTCATTATTTGGATGCTCAAAACCTGAGAAATGGGAACCAAAGCTCAATTCCTTATACAGTATCTCACAAAAGTAAGTACACCCCTCACATTTTTGTAAATATTTTATTCTACCTTTTCATGTGACAACACTGAAGAAATGACACTTTGCTACAATGTAAAGTAGTGAGTGTACAGCTTGTATAACAGTGTAAATTTGCTGTCCCCTCAAAATAACTCAACACACAGCCATTAATGTCTAAACCGCTGGCAACAAAAGTGAGTACACCCCTAAGTGATAATGCCCAAATTGGGCCAAATTAGCCATTTCCCTCCCCGGTGTCATGTGACTCGTTAGTGTTACAAGATCTCAAGTGTGAATGGGGAACAGGTGTGTTAAATTTGGTGTTATCGCTCTCACTCTCTTATACTGGTCACTGGAAGTTCAACATGGCACCTCATGGAAAAGAACTCTGAGGATCTGAAAAAAAAAATTATTGATCTACATAAAGATGGCCTAGGCTATAAGAAGATTGCCAAGACCCTGAAACTGAGCTGCAGCACGGTGGCCAAGACCATACAGTGGTTTAACAGGACAGGTTCCACTCAGAACAGGCCTCGCCATGGTCCACCAAAGAAGTTGAGTGCACGTGCTCAGCGTCATATCCAGAGGTTGTCTTTGGGTGCTGCCAGCATTGCTGCAGAGGTTGAAGGGGTGGGGGTCAGCCTGTCAGTGCTCAGACCATACGCCGCACACTGCATCAAATTGGTCTGCATGGCTGTCGTCCCAGAAGGAAGCCTCTTCTAAAGATGATGCACAAGAAGACCCGCAAATAGTTTGCTGAAGACAAGCAGACTAAGGACATGGATTACTGGAACCATCTCCTGTGGTCTGATGAGACCAAGATAAACTTATTTGGTGTCAGATGGTGTCAGGCGTGTGTGGCGGCAACCAGGTGAGGAGTACAAAGACAAGTGTGTCTTCCTACAGTCAAGCATGGTGGTGGGAGTGTCATGGTCTGGGGCTGGGGAGCTACAGTTCATTGAGGGAACCATGAATGCCAACATGTACTGTGACATACTGAAGCAGAGCATGATCCCCTCCCCTCGGAGACTGGGGGGCAGGGCAGTATTCCAACATAACGACCCCAAACACCTCCAAGCCGACCACTGCCTTGCTAAAGAAGCTGAGGGTAAAGTTGATGGACTGGCCAAGCATGTCTCCAGACCTAAACCCTATTGAGCATCTGTGGGGCATCCCCAATGGAAGGTGGAGGAGCGCAAGGTCTCTAATGATGTCATCATGGAGGAGTGGAAGAGGACTCCAGTGGCAACCTGTGAAGCTCTGGTGAACTCCATGCACAAGAGGGTTAAGGCAATGCTGGAAAATAATGGTGGCCACACAAAATATTGACACTTTGGGCCCAATTTGGACATTGTCACTTAGGGGTGTACTCACTTTTGTTGCCAGCGGTTTAGACATTAATGGCTGTGTGTTGAGTTATTTTGAGGGGACAGCAAATTTACACTGTTATACAAGCTGTACACTCACTACTTTACATTGTAGCAAAGTGTCATTTCTTCAGTGTTGTCACATGAAAAGATAGAATAAAATATTTACAAAAATGTGAGGGGTGTACTTACTTTTGTGAGATACTGTAATTTAGATTAAGACGGAAAAATGTTTTCAGAATTTCGTCTCTTATGGGCGTCATAAACTCCACAACCGTTGCCAAACACCCAAAATAAAGTCAGGAAATGATTGCACAGCACTTATCTCTTTTGTATCATTTGACTTCAACTTGTAGGACATCCATGCAATCATTTGTGATCTCAAAACAAGCAATTTACACAGAAGGTTTGCACAGTGAGTCCTTCTGTAAAAGATTCTAAGTATTTGAGATCTGTATATTGTAATTGCTTCTAGCAAGGAAATTCTTTTTTTTTGTTTTTAAAGAATATTTGGAAATTGGATCTGCAAGGTTTTCCGTTCAATAGGTGTCACATACAGGGGTCGGTATTCACTAAGAGAAGGACTGTCCAGATGACACAGAAGCAAAGTGGAGGCTGCATGGAGACAGGTGTCAAGGTGGTGAACTAAGAGTCACTAAATGACACAGGGTGCTCTGAGGTAGTTGCAGTCATGGGGTGCACAGGAGTAGAACTGGGTCACTAGATGACATAGGATGCTCAAAGGTACATATGGAGGTACTACAAGACCCAGGAAACTCTTGCGTACACTTGGATGCATGATACACCAAGGGAACTCAGGAGACATCAAATGAGATACACATGAAGTCATGGGGCACACAGGAGCACAACCAGCTGGGGGCGCGGGGGTGCCCCCCCCCCCCCTATCCATGCGTCCAGCCCCCTAATCTACATGCGGGGCGCCGCCCCCCCATCCATGCGTCCGGCCCCCTAATCTACATGCGGGGCGCCAGACACATGGAGTTCAATGGGTTTTTTTTTCCTTCTGAAGCACGTGATTAGAGCCAGAGGCTCTAATAGGCTTCAGAAAAGGGTGGACCCGGGGCGCAGAGCAGTGTGCCCTGAGCCCACCCATTGTGTGACAATAGAGAATGAATATTCGCTATTGTCACACAGATCCTCCTCCTGGCCAATCAGGAAGCGGGTCCGAGACTTGTTTCCTAATTGGCCGAAAGGCGAACTTTTGCCATTGACCAAGGAGGAGGAGGAGGACTCGGGAGACACGGAGGACTGAGGAGAAGCTGCTGCTGCATCAGGTAAGTGCACTGGTCACTCTGCATTGATGGGGGCATGCTGTGGTCACTCTGCATTGAAGGGGGCACGCTGTGGTCACTCTGCATTGATGGGGGCACGCTGTGGTCACTCTGCATTGATGGGGGCACGCTGTGGTCACTCTGCATTGATGGGGGCACGCTGTGGTCACTCTGCATTGATGGGGGCACGCTGTGATCACTCTGCATTGATGGGGGCACGCTGTGGTCACTTTGCATTGATGGGGGCACGCTGTGGTCATTCTGCATTCATGGGGGCACACTGTGGTCATTCTGCATTGATGGGGGCATGCTGTGGTCACTCTGCATTGATGGGGGCACGCTGTGGTCACTCTGCATTGAAGGGGGCACGCTGTGGTCACTCTGCATTGATGGGGACACGCTGTGGTCACTCTGCATTGAAGGGGACACGCTGTGGTCACTCTGCATTGAAGGGGGCACGCTGTGGTCACTCTGCATTGAAGGGGGCATGCTGTGCTCACTCTGCATTGAAGGGGGCACGCTATTGTCACTCTGCATTAAGGGGGCACGCTATTGTCACTCTGCATTGAAGGGGGCACACTATACTTTGATTTCTGAAGGCCCCTTTCACACTTTTGTGACCTCAAAGTCATGCAATTTTTTGCCGCAAAGCAATGCCTATTATTGAGAAGGTTCCCGAGTTCCTTGATGTTCCCAGAGAGCAGCGGGAGGCATCTTCCCACCCCAGACTTGGACTTGCTCTCTGGGAACATCAGGTTCCCATCCAGAGCTGGAGTCCTTGGAGATATGAGCTTTTCGCTACCCAGGCTTTGTGTGGGCTAGTTACATCCTTATAAAGTGAGACATCTGTGACCAATATTAAGATTGACAGCACATATGTTCTTCTGAAGAGGTGGATGTTGATATAAGAAACAAGTCAGGATCTCGAAAATTAACACTTTATCTTCATATATATATGTATATATTTTTAATAGGAGCGCTTGTTAATTCAAGAGATACAGAGTATAAAAAATGTTATGGTGTCCTTTGGCAGGTGATGTGGGCTCCGCCCCCAAGGTGCAGAGCCTAAGTACCAGTTGATTTTCTCAGGAGGTCCTGATGGTTTTAATGGGCCATAAACCCTAAGTCCCGGTTCACACTACCGTGACTTGGCCGCCTGACAAGTCGCGGTCCATTCAGTGCATTTGGAACCATTCTAATAGGAGCGACTCAAGTTGCTCCGACTTAGAAAATAGTTCCTGCACTCCTTTTGACCGAAGTCGGAGTGACTTGCATTGACTTCCATTATGTGAAGCCCGTGCAAGTCGCGCCGAAGGCGCGGTGCACGGCGACTTCACTAGTCGTCCCCGAAGTCGTGTCGCCATAGTGTGAACCGACTCTAATGGTCCCCAATTCTTTTTGCTGCAACCTGGTACCGGGTTGCAGCCCTCAGGATCGACTCACCAAGGGTTTGTGGGAAGAGAAGAACTACATAAGCAGGGACGGTTTGTGATGCAGGAGACGTCAGGTTCAGGAGATGTGGGCTTAGTCTAAGTACCAATTGATTTTCTCAGGAGCTCCTGATTGTGATGATGGGCTAGAAATCCTAATGGTCTCTGATTTTCTTTTCCGCAACCTGGCAGCAGGTTGCAACCCTCAGAATTAACCCACCAAGGGGTTGTGAGAAGAGAAAGTCTACGGAGAAGAGAATTTTTATGATGCACTGGACAAGAGTAGTCATGGTCCTCACGGTGTAGAGTCTATGTAACAGTTGATTTTCTCAGGAGCTCTTGCTGGTGGTGATGGGTCAGAAATCCTAACAGTTGCTGGTTCTCTTTGCTGCAACCTGGTACCAGGTTGCGGTCCTCAGGATTGACCCACCAGGGGTTGTGGGAAGAGAAAAGCTACAGAGTGGGGACTGTTTATGATCCGGTAGACAAGAGTATTCAGACTCTGCACTTTGGGGGAGCCCAACTTAACCTGGACCTGACTACTCTTGTTTACCACATCATAAACAGTCTCCACTTCGTAGTCCTTCTGCTCCCACAACCAATTAGTGGGTAGATCCTGAGGGCCACAACCTGCTTCCAGGTTGCAGCAAAGAGAACCAGGGACCATTAGTATTTCTGGCCCATCACCACCATCGAGAGCTCCTGAGAAAATTAACTAGTACTTAGACTCTGCACCTTGGGGGAGACCACATCACCTGGACCTAAGTACCAGTTGATTTTCTCAGGAGCTCCTGGTGGTGATGATGGGCCAAAAACCCTAATGGTTCCTTGTTCTCTTTGCTGCAACCTGGCACCAGGTTGTGGCCCTCAGGATCGACCCTCCAAGGGGTGTGGGTAGAGAAAGTCTACAGAGCAGAGAATTTTTATGATGCACTGGACAAGAGTAGTCATGCTCCCCACGGTGCAGAGTCTATGTACCAGTTGATTTTCTTAGGAGCTCCTGCTGGTGGTGATGGGTCAAAAATCCTAATGGTCGCTGGTTCTCTTTGCTGCAACCTTGTACCTGGTTGTGGCCCTCAGGATTGACCCACCAGGGGTTGTGGGAAGAGAAAAGCTAAAGAGTGGGGACTGTTTATGATCCTGGACCTGACTACTCTTGTTTACCGCATCATAAACAGTCTCCACTTCGTAGTCCTTCTGTTCCCACAACCCATTGGTGGGTAGATCCTGAGGGCTGCAACCGGCTGCCAGGTTGCAGCAAAGAGAACCAGGGACCATTAGTATTTTTGGCCCATCACCACCATCGAGAGCTCCTGAGAAAATCAACTGGCACTTAGACTCTGCACCTTGGGGGAGACAACATCACCTGGACCTAAGCTGATTTTGTCATGCGCTCCTGGTGGTGGTAATGGGCCATAAACTCTAATGATCCCTTTGCTACAACATGGAATCAGGTTGTGGTCCTCAGGATCAACCCACCAAGGGGTGTGGGAAGAGAAGGACTACAGAGTGGAGACTTTTTATGATGTGGTAGACAAGAGTAGTCAGGTCCAGGCAGGCAACAAACACAGAAGTAGTCATATCCAGGTAGAGGTTGTGGCAGTTGGCAAACAAGAGAGTAGTCAGGTCCAGGTAGGCATCAAGGTAGGTGGCAGGCAAGAGAACAGTCAGGTTAATCCAGGTTGGCAACCAACAGGCAGCTGTAAGGTAAGCATTGGGGTTTGGCCCATGGGGCTCATATGTATGTATGGGGGTATTGGTAGCAGGAGTAGGAAAGAGGCGAAGGATCAATAAGAAAGGTGGGTGAGGTCGTCACAGGCAGCCCTAAGGAGAATAGACGACTATTGATAAATTTGTCTCTTACACTCGGTACCGCCCACATATACGCACATTGTAATAATCATCGTATCTCAGCCTCAGTAAATATGGACGTCTTTATCTGAAAACCCCAATTGGGAACTTTTGGTGGTGATTGTTTCTTTTCCAATTTATCTCTTCCAATAGAAATAATCGATTTATAGTCCACAACCCATTTGATCAATATGCTACACGTGGGTAGGTGGATTTTGATCACATCACTGTTTCCACCACGTAATCGCATAACAAAGAACAAAGTATCTCAAAGCTGGCAATTGATGCAAAGAGATAGATAATATTCTGCCCCCAGATGATAGACTTAGTTGGATCGAATCAATTTGAATCGAGTTTAAATTGAAGGGAAGGGAATTCATGGCTCTTCAATTGATTGCAGATTCGATCATTTAGATAGTTTTGATCGAATGGCTACCAGCGGCGGCTCGCGGCTTTAGTTCCCCGGCGTGGCGGCGTCTCCTGAGTCCTCACTCAGTCCTCCTGGCTCCCTCCTCCTCTCCAGCCAGTGGCATGGGGTTTGCCTTTTGGCCAATCAGGAAGCGCGTATCGGACACGCTTCCTGATTGGTCAGGAGGAGGATCCGTGTGACAATAGCGAATTTTCATTGCTGGGTGGGCTTGGGGCGCACTGGGTCTACCCTTTTTTTTAGCCTGTGAGAGCCTCTGGCCGGACACATGGATGGGGGGGGGGGGGGGGCGGCACCCCTGCGCCCCCAACACACCGGCCGCCACTGAATTGGCTACTAAAATTGAAGTGTGCATGGCCACCGTTAGGAGGTTCGTTTCTGATATTGATTTATGGGATGTCAGTGCCAAAATATGTGCTAAGTGAGGGGTCACAGCCAGAAGAGTCCGACTTTATATCTATTCTTTTATGTGGGAGACTTCTAGTAAAAGTGTAACATTGTGGCAAGGACAAGGACTGTCAGGGTGTCCTTCATCTCAGAACTGACTGTACTTTTGGGATGAATGCGGTAAGAAAATCCATGATGTCATCCATGTGTTCTGCAAACACAAATAATGAGGGATGGGAGAGGGGGAGAGAGAGAGGCGAGAGAAGAGGGAGAGAGAGGAGTGAGAGGGAGAAAGGGAGAGAGAAAAGAGAGGGAGGGGATAAATGGAGAGGGAAAGGGAAGAGAGGAGTGAAAGGGGGAAAGAGAGGAGGGAGGAAGAGAGAGAAAGGGGAAGAGAAGTGAGGGGTTTCAGGGAGAAAGAGAAAAGGGGGCGAGAGAGGGGGAGAGCAAAATAAGAGAGAAAGAGGAGAGGGAGAGAGAAAAGAGAGGGAGAAGGAGAGGGGGGAGACAGGGAGGAGAGAGAAGAGGGAAAGGGAAGAGAGGGTTGAAAGGGAAAAAGAGAGAAGGAAGAGAAAGAGAGGGAGAGAGAAAGGAGAATAGGAGAGCGAGAGAAGGGGGAAGAGAAGTGAGGGGTTTTAGGGAGAAAAGAGAGGGTGGAGAGCAAAAGAAGAGAGGGAGAGAGAGAGAGAAAAGAGGGGGGAGAGAGAGAAGGGGAAGAGAAGATAGGGGTATGAAGGAGAAAGGGGGGCAAGAAAAAGAAGAGAGGAGGGAGAGAGAGGAAAAAAAGAGGGGGGAGGGAGAGTTGGAGAGAGAAGAAAAGGGGAGAAGAGGGGGAGGGGGGGAAGTATAGAAGAGAGGAGGGAGAGAAGGGGTGAGAGAGAGAGAGAGCAGAGAGAAAGTAGGAGGGGAGAGAGAAGAGAGGGAGGGGAGAGGAAGAGATAGAAGGGAGGAGAGAGAAAGGGATGGGAGTGAGAAAGAAGGGGGGGGGAAGAGGGGAGAGAGGGAGAAAAGAGGGGGAGACAGAGAGAGAGAGAAGAGGGAGAACAGATGGGTGAGAGGGGAAAAAGGGGGGGGGGCGAGAAAAAAAAGAGAGGAGAGAGAGGAGGGGAGGGGGAGACAGAAGGGAGGGGAGAGAAAGAGATAGAAAAGGGAGGAGAGAATAGAGGGCAGAGATAGCAGAGAGAAGAGCGGAAGAGATAGGAGGGAAAGCAAGGATGAGAGCTAGGGATAAAAAAGAGGGGGGAGAAGGAGAGAGAAGAATGGGGGAGAAGAGAGGAGGGAGAAAGAAGAGAGAGAGGGGTGAGAGGGAGAAAGAGAAGGGAGAGAGAAGTATTAGGGAGGGAGAAAAGAGGGGGGAGACGGAGAGAAGAGAAGAGAAGAGAGGGGTGGGAAGGAGAAAGGGGGGGGGGAGAAAAAGAAGAGAGGAGGGAGCGAAGGAGTGACAGAGGAAAGGGGAAAGAAGGAGGGAGAGACAGAAGAGAGGGAGGGGAGATGAAGAGATAGAAAAGGGAGGAGAGAAGAGAGAGGAGTAAGAGAGACGAGAGGGGGGAGACGGAGAGAAAAAAAAAAAAGGAGGAAGAGAAGAGTGAGTGAGAGGGGGAGAGTGAGGGAAAGAAGAGAGGGGGGAGAAGGAGAGAGTTGGAGAGCAAGAGAAGAGGAGAGGAAGAGATAGAAGAGAGGAGGAAGAGAAGGGGTGAGAGAGAGAGAGAGAGAGGGGAGAGAACGAGAGGATAGGCGGGGGGAGAAAGAAGAGAGGGGAGAGAGGAGAGAGAGTGAGGGAGAAAGGGGGGGGAAAGAAGGGGGGAGGGAGAAAAAAGGGGTGGAGACAGAGCGAGTGAAGGGAGGAGAGAAGAAAGGGGGGCGAAGGAGAGAGAAAAGAGGAAGAGATAGGAGAGAGGAGGGAGAGAAAGGGGGAGAACAATTAATAGAAAAGAGGGGGGAGAAGGAGAGAGAAGAATGGAGAATTGGGAGAAGAGAGGAGGGAGAAAGAGAAGAGAGAGGGGGGGTGAGAGCAAGGGAGAGGGGGGAAAGAAGAGGGGAGGGAGGGAGAGAGAGAATAAGAAAAGAGAGAGGGAAGTATTAGGGAGGGGAAGGGAGAAAAGAGGGGGGGGGCAGAGAAGTGGAAGAGAAGAGAGGGGAGCGAAGGAGAAAGGGGGGGGGGAGAAAGAAGAGAGGAGGGAGAGAAGGGGTGAGAGAGGAAAGGGGGGGGGAAGGAGGGAGAGACAGAAGAGAGGGATGGGAGAGGAAGAGATAGAAAAGGGAGGAGAGAAGGAGATAGAAGAGAAGAGGGAGAGAGAGGGGGAGAGAGAGAAGAAAGGGGGAGAAAAGTGTGAGGGGCGAGAGAGAGATAGAAGAGAGGAGGGGGAGAGAGAAAACAGAGAGGGGTGAGAGTGAGGGAGAGGGGGAAGAGGAGGGAGGAGAGCTATAGAGAGCTATAGATAGCGAGGCTCCTGCGTTCTTCTTCCCAGAGAAGACATTAAAATAAGTGATCTTGCTTTATTGAAGTGTCCTAAATATTTAATCCTCCCCGGCCTGCGGCTCTCCCCCCTCCCCCCCCTCCTCTATGGATCTCTCAGTCCTCCATTATCCTCCCACATGGCGGTCCTCTGCAGGCGAAGGGTTAAGCGTTTTCATGCTCTCTCTGCGGCGTTGTTGCCTGGAAACTTGCAGCATCGCTCTCCTCCTGCCTGGCAACCAAACCTCCTGTGGGACCCGGGCTTTGTGTGACACGGTGCCGGCATGCCACAACACCGAGCCGGGCGCAGCGCCAAGCCAACCAATAATCAGGCTCATCATTTTAATAATGCAAACAGCGCACGGCTTTACATGAGACAGCTGTATGTGTTAAAATATTTAAAGCGGAACTCCAGCCAAAAATAACAAAATAAATAGCCAATATAAGGTAAAATAACAAAAAACAGCTGTTTTTCCCCCCCTTGCAGTACTTTTTTTCTGCCACTAGATGCCCTCAGTCTCCTGGTCAGCATCATACAACACACTTCTTCTGAGCCCAGCCTGTGACTGGACCAGTGGGAGGAGAAGCAGTACAGAGATGAGCTCATCTCTCTGCTCTCTCCTCCTATCAGCATGCTTCTCGTCAGCACATTAACTGAAGAAGAAAAAGATTTTATAGTGAATATGGAAATTCTGTTTTCTTTCTTGTCCAATGAAGGACACAGGAGGTCATAAACTGTAGGCAGTGCTACATATATATATTTGTGTGTGTATATAAATATATATATATATATATATACAGTATATATATATATATATATATATATATATATATACAGTATATATATATATATATATATATATATATATATATATATAGTATAAAAGTCCAAAGGGTGAGGTGCACTACCGCAGTTCAGGCATGTGCTAGCAACCAGACCCTCCCACAGGTCATGTATAGTAAAAATGAACAAGGGGTTGCTGCACAAAAAGTAATTAAAAATTACTTTTTGTGCAGCAACCCCTTTTTCTTTTATTTAGGATTTTTTATGTATGTATGTGTGTGTGTGTGTATATATATATATATATATATATATATGTATACAGTATAGCCAAAATGTCGAACTGACGCGTTTCGTCCTCATGGACGTGGTCAAAGGGTGTCAGTAGTTTATTAGTGGATCAGCTAGTGGGAAAAAAAAAAAAGTAAAAATCTCAGAATTTACACAACACTTTCTACCTCCGGCTCCCATTGCGCAATTGTTTGTCGGTAAATCCCAGAGATGGATGTCTCCCTCGATGCGCTGTGACGGCCATTGACTCGGCTCGTCCAGGCAGAAGCGTCTCCTACATTAGAGAACGCCGTTCCTCCGAGGGGGTCAGCCGTCACACATCCATTTTAACAGGGGGTGGGGGGTGGTAAATCCATACGGCTGAGTGTTCAGAGCAGCCGGTTTCTCGCCCCGGGCGTTCGGCGAGCATTCGCAATTCTATAGCCGTGTCCTGGAGACCGAGCCGCCATAGAAAAGGGGATTTCACAGGAAAAAGAGGCCCGCGGCTTTGTCATTCTTTATACAACTATGAGGGTTGCCGTGGTAACCAGCGCTAAAGTGACTGATCAATAAAGACGGTGACATGCCTGCACCGCTGGAATGTGAGGATCAATGGATAATCCGAGAGAAGAGACTACAGAGATACATTGTATACTATATAGTCACTGAGAAAGAGAATTTACTTCTTTATTTCTGTTTTGTTGCTTTTTTTATAGTTTATATTACTATTGTTATTATGAGAGCTCTTCAAAAAGTTTCCGCACTTTTATATTTTTGTTGGAAACGCTGAGGGCGGGAGGAGTTTTGCTGATGGTAATAAAAAGATGGTATGAGGCTGGGAAAAATTGCAAACAAAGGTGACTATGTAGAAAAGTCATGTCATTTGTTTTTGAATTCCTTAATAAATAGAGTTAAAAAAAAATTGTGGAAACTTTTTGAGGAACCCCTCGTATTATCATTATTATTATTATTATTACATTTTGTATTATTATTTTATTTATTTTTATAGGTATTATTTATTATTATTTTTATTATTATTATTTTATTTTGTATTAATATTTTATTTCTTACTTTTTTTCTTTATTTGTTTTATGTTACCTTTTTTAAGATTTTGGAGTGAAAAAAAAAAAAGATTAAGGAAGAGGAAATTAAATTGCATTGCGGTATATGTCAAAGCTATATAAATGTATAATAATAATAGTGTGTGACTGTGGGGGGACATTAGAGTGTAAGCTCCTCTGGTACAGAGACTGATGTGACTGTGGGGGGACATTAGAGTGTTAGCTCCTCTGGTACAGAGACTGATGTGACTGTGGGGGAGGGGACATTAGAGTGTAAGCTCCTCTGGTACAGAGACTGATGTGACTGTGGGGGAGGGGACATTAGAGTGTAAGCTCCTCTGGTACAGAGACTGATGTGACTGTGGGGGAGGGGACATTAGAGTGTAAGTTCCTTTGGTACAGAGACAGATGTGACTGTGGGGGGACATTAGAGTGTAAGCTCCTCTGGTACAGAGACTGATGTGACTGGCTCAGTGATCTCTGTACAGCACTGCAGTATATGTCAGAGCTATATAAATGTATAATAATAATAGTGTGTGACTGTGGGGGAGGGGACATTAGAGTGTAAGCTCCTCTGGTACAGATACTGATGTGACTGTGGGGGAGGGGACATTAGAGTGTAAGCTCCTCTGGTACAGAGACTGATGTGACTGTGGGGGGACATTAGAGTGTAAGCTCCCCTGGTACAGAGACTGATGTGACTGTGGGGGAGGGGACATTAGAGTGTAAGCTCCTCTGGTACACAGACTAATGTGACTGTGGGGGGACATTAGAGTGTAAGCTCCTCTGGTACAGAGACTGATGTGACTGTGGGGGAGGAGACATTAGAGTGTAAGCTCCTCTGGTACAGAGACTGATGTGACTGGCTCAGTGATCTCTGTACAGCACTGCAGTATATGTCAGAGCTATATAAATGTATAATAATAATAGTGTGTGACTGTGGGGGGGGGGGGACATTAGAGTGTAAGCTCCTCTGGTACAGAGACTGATGTGACTGTGGGGGAGGGGACATTAGAGTGTAAGCTCCTCTGGTACAGAGACTGATGTGACTGTGGGGGAGGGGACAGTAGAGTGTAAGCTCCTCTGGTACAGAGACTGATGTGACTGCGGGGGAGGGGACAGTAGAGTGTAAGCTCCTCTGGTACACAGACTAATGTGACTGTGGGGGGACATTAGAGTGTAAGCTCCTCTGGTACAGAGACTGATGTGACTGTGGGGGAGGGGACATTAGAGTGTAAGCTCCTCTGGTACAGAGACTGATGTGACTGTGGGGGGACATTAGAGTGTAAGCTCCTCTGGTACACAGACTAATGTGACTGTGGGGGGACATTAGAGTGTAAGCTCCTCTGGTACAGAGACTGATGTGACTGTGGGGGAGGGGACATTAGAGTGTAAGCTCCTCTGGTACAGAGACTGATGTGACTGTGGGGGAGGGGACATTAGAGTGTAAGCTCCTCTGGTACAGAGACTGATGTGATTGGCTCAGTGATCTCTGTACAGCACTGCGGTATATGTCAGAGCTATATAAATGTATAATAATAATAGTGTGTGACTGTGGGGGGGGGGGGGGGGACATTAGAGTGTAAGCTCCTCTGGTACAGAGACTGATGTGACTGTGGGGGAGGGGACAGTAGAGTGTAAGCTCCACTGGTACAGAGACGGATGTGACTGTGGGGGAGGGGACATTAGAGTGTAAGCTCCTCTGGTACAGAGACTGATGTGACTGTGGGGGGACATTAGAGTGTAAGCTCCTCTGGTACAGAGACTGATGTGACTGTGGGTGAGGGGACATTAGAGTGTAAGCTCCTCTGGTACAGAGACTGATGTGATTGGCTCAGTGATCTCTGTACAGCACTGCGGTATATGTCAGAGCTATAGAAATGTATAATAATAATAGTGGGTGACTGTGGGTGCCCCCTTCAAACGTTTATTATACCACAGCACCCAGGGCAGCCGCCCCTTCTGTCCCGACCCTGATCTGAACAGACTGGTAGACTTGTGATGCCCCCCACAATGCACTGCTCAGGGCCCACGTGGGCAATGGTTTGGCGGCAATGCTGACACATGACGCCGGTGATTATTGAAAGAAGGTATCGTTGATAATTATTGGCAATACTTTGGCAATCAGCGAGGTGCCGGAAAGCATTTGGGGACAAGGCGGGTGCCTAGCATGGTTTAGGTTTCCATTTTCATGACAGGTTTCCTTTAATCCGATGTTAGCCATAGAAACCAAAAAAGACTTTTAAATCCGAAGCGCTTTATTTCTACAACATGAGCATCTGAATGGAGACGCTTAATACAAGGCTGCTGTAATCCGGGATTACCCGATCCCTATCATTGTAAGGCCGGGGGCAATAATCCCTTTATGTCAGTGTAATCCTCCCATCTACAAACACAGGATCTCCTCTGAGATCTCAGAGCCTCCCGAATATCCCCGGGATGATTTCCCTGTCCATTTATTAACGTTTTCACACAACTTTTATTCATTTTCAAATTGGATACAATTAGAAAAAGGGTGTAAATCTTTAGAAAAAGTTGTGAATCTTGTGAGGGAAAAAAATGTATAAATAGACCCTGACTACCTTGGGAGTTTTGCGGGTACCCAGTCGGAGGGAAGGCAAGGGGTGATTAGCCCTAAACAGAGGAGTCACAAGACTCGAAACAAGCAGTAAACGTAATAAAAGCGGCACCAAGGCGTGCTAAATCCACGGGGCTGGCAGCTGCGATAGCTCCCCGCTGAGAGAGACAGACGGTCTGCTGTTGTAAACACAGCTGACCATTGTCCTCTCTGAAATGATCACAGAGCACCTTTGATCCTCCTATTTAGGTCTTTGTATTGATTTCACAAGTCCCTCCCCCATACAGTAAGAAAACACTCCCCTAGGCTCACACTTAACTCTTTGATCACACCTGGGTTATCCCCTTCCCTTGCCAGTGTCATTATTACAGTGACAGTGCATATTTTTAGCAAGCTGTCGGCTAAACAAACCCCGCTCTTGTGTATAATAATGACGTCACCTCCAAGCCATTACGGATGCGTTTCTTCACCAATGACGTCTATGGGGACGGTCAAGTAGACATCATTGGTGACGAAACACGTTGGGAGTGGCTTGGAGGTGACGTCATCACGCATGCAGAATCCCCCCCCCCCCCAACACGAGAGCGGTGTTTGTCTAGCCTAATTTTTATCTGCTGTATACCTTATACTGTATATTGTGCTCCTTTTTTGTCTAGTAGTTGTACATTCTGTATATTGCCTTGTAATTGTTTTAGAGACACCTGTTGATCCTTCCAGCTTCTGCTTTCTATGAGCCTTCCTTTATTAGGGTGACCACCAGCTCCCAGTTTGGCAGGACAGTGGTCAACCTGTGTTTTCATCCAACCCGCTGCAGTCAGTGGCGCCTCCTGGTGGATTGACAGCTGCTTTGACTATTTCCAGCTGGGACTTCCTACAGAGAGTGGGCTGGAGGCACAACACTGGGGGGGGGGGGGGGCAAAACACTCCCCTAGGCTCACACTTAACTTTTTGATCACCCCTGGGTTATCCCCTTCCCCTGCCAGTGTCATTATTACAGTGGCAGTGCATATTTTTAGTAAGCTGTCGGCTAAACAAACAGCGATCTTGTGTTTGCGGCTCTGCATGCATAATAACGTCACCTCCAAGCCA
The DNA here is from genome assembly GCF_965119305.1 of Pelophylax lessonae. Lineage (NCBI taxonomy): Eukaryota > Metazoa > Chordata > Amphibia > Anura > Ranidae > Pelophylax > Pelophylax lessonae. The sequence goes on along the minus strand of NC_138769.1, from coordinate 739,147,246 downwards.
TTACCGACGCGTTTCGTCACCAATGACGTCTATGGGGGACGGGCCATGTAGACGTCATTGGTGACGAAACACGTTGGGAGGTGACGTCATCACGCACGCAGAGCCCCCCGAACACAAGAGCAGTGTTTGTCTAGCCAAATTTTTATCTGCTGTATACTGACCTTCTGGAGGTAATTGCATATTTAATTTTAATAAACATCACATTCATTTTGATGGACTTCACTATGGGGCTTTTGTTTATTAATTTATGTTTGAGTCTATATGGAATCCCATACCTGCCATCAATATTTCCATCTGTGAGTCCTGCCTGCCTGTTTGAGCAAATTTGACCATTATAACTTATGGTCTTGTGATCTGGTAGGAGGTGCGTGTTGGAGGGTGCTGGTGGTGTCGATTCCTATTCTGGTCTTCGACTGCACCGCACTATTTACTGAGGATTCCATATATCAATATATTGGACTTTTTGTGTTTTTGCACCAATTTATACACTTATTGTTATTGTTTTATATTCATCACTTATTTCATTGATTGTATTTAGCGTATTTAGCGCCGCTTTTATTGATTTGAATTATTGTTGGACTGGTATCATTGTCTTCTAGTGGCTGCTTTCCTAATTCACGTCTGAGAGCGGATATTTATTATATTGTATGAATCGGTAAAAGTACATTGACAATGACATTTCTCCACAATGCTTATAGCTACAGAGATGAGTGATGGCTTGTTTTAAAGTTCACCCTGTGACTCCTGTAAAAGTGATTGGGTGGATCTGCAGCTGCCAAGACCACCTTTACTATATGGCCAGGAGACTTCTGGGGAAAAGAGGAACATGCTCATGGCTGCTGTGACTGTGACCATGTTTCCTTCCTTCCGGAGCTATGACGTATGGGGTATGTCATTGGTCATGAAATCTTTAAAGACTTTAGAGCAGAGGGGGTCAACGTTATTGAAATGGCCAGGGGGTGGGGGGAGGCTTAACTGAAGCCCCCAAATTAACCAAAGGGCCACATATAATATTCCATGAATGTCATAGCATTTAGAAAATTGTCAGTGACTGCAAGCATGCAACAGACATACTACAGGAGATGGTCAGAGACTGCAGACATACTACAGGAGATGGTCAGAGACTGCATACATGGTACAGGAGATGGTCAGAGACTGCATACATGGTACAGGAGATGGTCAGAGACTGCATACATGGTACAGGAGATGGTCAGAGACTGCATACATGGTACAGGAGATGGTCAGAGACTGCAGACATACTACAGGAGATGGTCAGAGACTGCATACATGGTACAGGAGATGGTCAGAGACTGCATACATGGTACAGGCGATGGTCAGAGACTGCAGAAATGCTACAGGAGATGGTCAGAGACTGTAGACGCAGTGCAGGAGACGGTCTGAGATTGCAGACACAGTACTGGAGATGGTCAGAGACTGCAGACATACTACAGGAGACAGTCAGAGACTGCAGACATACTACAGGAGATGGCCAGAGACTGCAGGTATACTACAGGAGACAATCAGAGATGGCAGATACACTAAAGGAGATGGTCAGAGACTGCAAACATGATACAGTAGATGGTCAGAGACTGCAGTCATAATACAGGAGATGGTCAGAGACTGCAGTCATGGTGCAGAAGATGGTCAGAGACTGCAGACATAGTACAGGAGATGGTCAGAGACTGCAGACATGATACAGGAGATGGTCAGAGACTACAGACATGGTACAGGAGATGGTCAGAGACTGCAGACATGGTACAGTAGATGGTCAGAGACTGCAGACATGATACAGGAGATGGTCAGAGACTGCAGACATACTACAGGAGATGGTCAGAGACTGCAGACACATTAGAGGAGATTGCCAGAGGCTGCAGACATGGTACAGTAGATGGTCAGAGACTGCAGACATGATAAAGGAGATTGTCAGAGACTGCAGACATGATACAGGAGATGGTCAGAGACTGCAGACACATTAGAGGAGATTGCCAGAGGCTGCAGACATGGTACAGTAGATGGTCAGAGACTGCAGACATGATAAAGGAGATGGTCAGAGACTGCAGACATTACAAGACAATAAGGGAAGAAAGCTCACTTCCCTGGTCATCTAGTATACATAGATGTGACCCAGGTGAGAAGGTGTAAAGTGTATGGACAACCATATATTGTATATTGTGCTCCTTTTTTGTCTAGTAGTTGTACATTCTGTATATTGCCTTGTAATTGTTTTACAGACACCTGTTGATCCTTCCAGCTTCTGCTTTCTATGAGCCTTCCTTTATTAGGGTGACCACCAGCTCCCAGTTTGGCAGAACAGTGGTCAACCTGTGTTTTCATCCAACCCGCTGCAGTCAGTGGCGCCTCCTGGTGGATTGACAGCTGCTTTGACTATTTCCAGCTGGGACTACAGAGAGTGGGCTGGAGGCACAACACTGGGGGGGGGGGGGGGGGGGGGGCTGTATGGTACTGTGTCCGGGGCCCCTTTATTTGTAATGGTGACATTGTATATGTGCATATACAATAGACCTTGATGTGAGTCAGGTCCAAAGGTGGGCTTAGTGAGTCTAAGCGCCCTGATGTCAGCCCCTCGTGGTTCCTGTACAGCAGAGCTGGAGTGTGAGAGGAAGAAGCAGCACAAGGAATTCATCAGTTTATATTTTAATAACAAGCATCCTGATAGGTGGAGAGAGCAGAGTATCCGAGACATGAGCTGTTTTTTCCTTCCACTGTCCAGCCATAGTCTGGGGGCAAGTCTAGGACAATCTGGGCTTAGAGGAGGTTGGTTAAATGGGACTAGCCATCAGACTGTGGACATCTAGTGGTATAAAAAGGTACTGCAAGGGAAATCTCTAGATTGAAGCTTAGTAGTGTAGCAAAAATTGTATATTTTATTGGACTATTCAGTTTTATTTTTGACTAGAATCCTGCTTTCAATTCTATAATGTCCTATAATGCCATACAATTTTTTTTTTGGATGGAGTAGAGAAGGGGGTTGGGCCCTCTCTCAAAGTTTTGGCTGTAAATTAATTTTAACCCTTTATGTTGAGCGGTTTAAAGCCTTTGCCGATATACTCACCACCCTCCCCCCCTTCTCTGATCTCTGCAGTGTCGGATGGAATGTAAAGACGTGTCGGCGGAGGTCCTCTATGACGTCCTGCATGACGTGGAATATCGCAAGAAGTGGGACACGAATGTCATCGAGACCTTCGATATCGGGAAGCTGACCGTCAACGCCGACATCGGATACTACGCATGTGAGTTTTATATCGATTGATAACAGCCGGACATTCAACAGAAATAATACAAAACTCAAATCTGAAGTTTAATTTTTCTTAAATTTACCCTTGCTTGGTCCCCTTTCTCAAATTATAACCACTTGCCGACCACAATATGCATACAGTATCTGAAAAAAGTAAGTACACCCCTCAAATTTCTGTAAATATTTTATTCTATCTTTTCATGTGACAACACTGAAGAAATGACACTTTGCTACAATGTAAAGTAGTGAGTGTACAGCTTGTATAACAGTGTAAATTTACTGTCCCCTCAAAATAACTCAACACACAGCCATTAATGTCTAAACTCCTGGCAACAAAAGTGAGTACACCCCTAAGTGACAATGTCCAAATTGGGCCCAAAGTGTCAATATTTTGTGTGGCCGCCATTATTTTCCAGCACCTCTTGGGCATGGAGTTCACCAGAGCTTCACAGGTTGCCATTGGAGTCCTCTTCCACTCCTCCATGATGACATCACAGAGCTGGTGGATGTTGGAGACCTTGCGCTCCTCCACCTTCCGTTTGAGGATGTCCCACAGATGCTCAATAGGGTTTAGGTCTGGAGACATGCTTGGCCAGTCCATCACCTTTACCCTCAGCTTCTTTAGCAAGGCAGTGGTCATCTTGGAGGTGTTTGGGGTCGTTATGTTGGAATACTGCCCTGCGGCCCAGTCTCTGAAGGGAGGGGATCATGCTCTGCTTCAGTATGTCACAGTACATGTTGGCATTCATGGTTCCCTCAATGAACTGTAGCTCCCCAGTGCCGGCAACACTCATGCAGCCCCAGACCATGACACTCCCACCACCATGCCTGACTGTAGGAAGACACACTTGTCTTTGTACTCCTCACCTGGTTGCCGTCACACACGCCTGACACCATCTGAACCAAATAAGTTTATCTTTGGTCTCATCAGATCACAGGAGATGGTTCCAGTAATCCATGTCCTTAGTCTGCTTGTCTTCAGCAAACTGTCTGCTGGCTTTCTTGTGCATCATCTTTAGAAGAGGCTTCCTTCTGGGATGACAGTTATGCAGACCAATTTGATGCAGTGTGCGGCGTATGGTCTGAGCACTGACAGGCTGACCCCCCACCCCTTCAACCTCTGCAGCAATGCTGGCAGCACTCATACGTCTATTTCCCAAAGACAACCTCTGGATATGACGCTGAGCACGTGCACTCAACTTCTTTGGTGGACCATGGTGAGGCCTGTTCTGAGTGGAACCTGTCCTGTTAAACCGCTGTATGGTCTTGGCCACCGTGCTGCAGCTCAGTTTCAGGGTCTTGGCAATCTTCTTATAGCCTAGGCCTTCTTTATGTAGAGCAACAATTCTTTTTTCCAGATCCTCAGAGAGTTCTTTGCCATGAGGTTCCATGTTGAACTTCCAGTGACCAGTATGAGAAAGTGAGAGCGATAACACCAAATTTAACACACCTGCTCCCCATTCACACCTGAGACCTTGTAACACTAACGAGTCACATGACACCGGGGAGGGAAAAATGGCTAATTGGGCCCAATTTGGACATTGTCACTTAGGGGTGTACTCACTTTTGTTGCCAGCGGTTTAGACATTAATGGCTGTGTGTTGAGTTATTTTGAGGGGACAGCAGATTTACACTGTTATACAAGCTGTACACTCACTACTTTACATTGTAGCAAAGTGTCATTTCTTCAGTGTTGTCACATGAAAAGATAGAATAAAATATATACAAAAACGTGAGGGGTGTACTCACTTTTGTGAGATACTGTATCATTCGATTTATTGTACAGAGATGTGACCCTGTCTCCTTTCTACAGGGAAATGTCCAAAACCGCTGAAGAACCGTGATGTCATCACTCTGCGCTCCTGGCTGCCAATCGGGAAAGATTACATCATCATGAATTACTCTGTAAGACATGCGGTGAGTACGCACCGAAAAATTCCCTCCAGAACCAGCTAATATTTTCAGTAGAAATCCAGTGTGCTTGTAACTTCTTGTGAGCTGAAGTGAAATCTCAAATTCAACCTTCCCACCTACCCTATGTGAACTACAATACTCCTCCCCCTATGTCACATATGTCAAACACAGGCCCTGAGAGCGGAATCTGGCCCACCAGGCTTTGTCATGTGGCCCTCACACCCAGTTTTGCAGCCTAAACCCTCCGCTCCCGCTCCCCGATGTCTCTTGTAAACACAGAAGCCTTCTTTGGGAGGTAGTAGAGCTGAATACATGGATAGTAGTAGATCTGCCTACAAAGGAAGGTACAAGAGCTGGCCAGGTTGGAAAGAGAGGCAAGGATGCTTTGGGGGATGGGTTTTAGGTTGCACACTGTGCACAGCGAACTCCTAAACTCTGCACTTTATACACAGAACACTCCTGAACTCTGCACTCTGTACACAGCACACCCCTGAACTCTGCACTCTGTACACAGAACACCCCTGAACTCTGCACTCTGTACACAGAACACCCCTGAACTCTGCACTCTGTACACAGAACACCCCTGAACTCTGCACTCTGTACACAGCACACCCCTGAACTCTGCACTCTGTACACAGAACACCCCTGAACTCTGCACTCTGTACACAGAACACCCCTGAACTCTGCACTCTGTACACAGAACTCCCCTAAACGCTGCACTCTGTAAACAGCACACTCCTAAACTCTGCACTCTGTACACAGAACACTCCTGAACTCTGCACTCTGTACACAGCACACTCCTGAACTCTGCACTCTGTACATAGAACACTCCTGAACTCTGCACTCTGTACACAGAGAGCAGAGACATGACCTCATCAGTGTTCTGCTGCTCCTTATCTGTCCAATCACAGCCTGGGGAGAGGCAGCCCCTCGAGCCTATCAGGTGTGCTGGATGCATATGAGCTGACAAGGAAAATGGTGAGTGAATAGAGCAGAGACAAGACCAGCCTGGGGGGAAGCAAGGGGCACTGGGAGCCTATCAGGTGTGCTATATGCACATGTGCTGACAAAGATTATAGTTTCAGAAGGAGAGAGCAGAGGCATAACATCATCAGTATACTGCTGCTCCTTCACTATTCAATGACAGCATAGGGGCGGGAGGGCAGAAACTAGAGCCAATCGGGTGTGGCAAAACTGGGAGCCATTTGAATGTGCCATATACACATGTGGTGACAAGTACTATAATGGTGACAGAGGGAGCAAGAATAGGCATGACCTCATTAGTATTCTGCTACTCCTTCTCTGCCCAATCACAGACAGAGGCCAGGGAGGTGACCAAGCTGTACTGCTTAAGTGCAGTAGAGAAAAGTCAGGTCACCACCCTGGCTGTAAATCTCAGGACTGGCCGGGCAGAATTGCAAATCCTTTGGGAGGCAAACATCTCCCATATACTGTATGTATTTCAACTGTATAAATTGACTTTAACCACTTAAGCCCCGGAAGATTTTACCCCCTTCCTGACCAGGCCCTATTTTGCGATTCGGCAGTGCGTGACTTTAACAGACAATTGCGCAGTAGTGCGACGCTGTACCCAAATGAAATTTACGTCCTTTTTTCCCACAAACAGAGCTTTCTTTTGGTGGTATTTGATCACCTGTGCGATTTTTACTTTTTGCGCTATAAACAAAAAAAGAGCAACCATTTTGAAAAAATAACAATATTTTTCACATTTTTTTTATATGAAATTCCCCCCCAAAAAAAATGTAAAAATCATCTAAATTTTTTAACATTTTAGGCCAATTTTTTTTCTGCTATATATGTTTGGTTAAAAAAAAAATTGCAATAAGCGTATTTTATAAGAACGGTACCCATTGGAAATCATGGGATACGACTTGTCATGTGACTTTGCAGTCCCAAATCGCAGGACAAGTGGCACAAGTGTGAAAGGGGCCTTAAAGAAGGAAGCAGTGACAGGTCGAACATTTATACTCTCCCCCTCATCATTGGGAGATAGCGTGTCACCTGACGCGTCCCTGGCGTCCCGCTCTCCATTTATCTTCGCGTCTGTTCGGTGCTCAGTCACGGAACAATCTGTCACTGATCACATTGTGTCAACAAAGACGGATCGGGCGGCTTTTTATAGCCCTCCTGACGCGCTTTTGCGTCCGATCTGATTTGCACGCAGGCGGCCCGAATTCCCTGAATAAAACTAGGTCACTTACCACGCCAGCCGGAGAGGAAAGCACAAAGGAGAACGATACGCATAATCCGCGCCAGACTGGTGGGACGCTCGGTATGGTATCTGAAGGAGGGAGCCTCTGGCAGGAATAATGATGATTAAAGTGAACATATAGAGGGGAATGAAGCGCGATTTATTCCATCATTCCAGGCCGAGAGCAAGAAAAACATTGAAACGTCTAATCTGTCTGCAGGGGCTGGTCATGTGACCTGGTGTTCCCGGGTCTGTACACCTGCTGTGCCCATTATGAGGGGTTCCCACCATCCCTGTGCTGAGTTCCCGGGTCTGTACACCTGCTGTGCCCATTATGAGGAGTTCCCACCATCCCTGTGCTGAGTGCCCGTGTCTGTACACCTGCTGTGCCCATTATGAGGGGTTCCCACCATCCCTGTGCTGAGTTCCCAGGTCTGTACACCTGCTGTGCCCATTAGGGCTGCGCATCTTCACTTACCTTACGATTCGATGCGATTACGATTATTAGGGTCGCGATTCGATACGATTCGATTCCGCGATGCATCACGATTACTATGGGGACCCTTTTCTAAAGGGGGATCTATGGTGACCCTGCTCTAAAGGCAGATCTATGGGGACCCCGCTCTAAAGGGGGATCTATGGGGACCCTGCTCTAAAGGAGATCTATGGGGAGCATGGGCCTGTCCTAAAGGGGATCCAGGGGAACTGAGCTCTAAAGGGGGATCTATGGGGACCCTGCTCTAAAGGGGGATCTATGGAATAGATCCCCTTTAGTGCAGGGCCGCCATAGATCCCCCTTTAGAGCAGGCCAGCATCCCCAGAGATCCCCCTTTAGTAGAGCAGGTCCCCCCATAGATCCCCCTTTAGTAGAGCAGGTCCCCCCATAGATCCCCCTTTAGTAGAGCAGGTCCCCTCATAGATCCCCCTTTAGTAGAGCAGGTCCCCCCATAGATCCCCCTTTAGTAGAGCAGGTCCCCTCATAGATCCCCCTTTAGAGCAGGCCACATCAGGTTAGAAGAGTTACCTGATGCTAGTTGTAGTACAGTACGCCCTGGTAAGGAGGAATGCTGGGCTCTGTACAGAGCTACAGAGCCCAGCATTCCTTCTTACCATGGCCTGTTATACTTCAACTAGGGGGACTACAGAGCCCAGCATTCCTCCTTACCAGGGCCTACTGTACTACAACTAGGGGCACTACAGAGCCCAGCATTCCTCCTTACCAGGGCCTGTTATACAACAACTAGGGGGACTACAGAGTCTGTAGTAGTCCCCCTAGTTGTAGTATAACAGGCCCTGGTAAGGAGGAATGCTGGGCACTGTAGTGCCCCGACTTACCAGGAAGCAGAGCTGCAGCCAGTTGTGGGTGAAGTAGCGGTAGGTGTATGGAGTAGGGCTCGGACAGGTCCTGGGTGATGAGCCTTATGTCGGGAATTTGGAGCTCAGACTAGTGCAGTGCACGGTACAGGCGGAAAGCAGGGCCTCCTCGCTCCCCTGCGGTCAACGCAGGCTGTCTGCCGAGAACCGCACCGCTACCAGAAGTGTACCGAGCTGGGAAGGCCGCGACTTCGGGCAGCCGGGCTGTCAGAGCGGGCGGTCGGGCAGCAGCGTGCTAAGTGGGCGTGACGTGTGTATCCCGGGGCCAGAGAGAGCACTGATAGCTCCGCTCTCCTCCTCTCCCACGCTGCGAGGAGGAGCTCCGTATCCCACAAGCCCGGCCAGCGCCGCCATGTCGCTTCTGTCCCCGCCCCCGGAAGTGACGTCATTAGGTAATCGATTATTCAACCACCCCGAATCGATGCAGAATCGCGAAGGGTCGCATCGCGATGCATCGATTCGGCGATTATATTCAGCAGCCCTAGTGTCCATTATGAGGGGTTCCCACCATCCCTGTGCTGAGTTCCCGGGTCTGTACACCTGCTGTGCCCATTATGAGGGGTTCCCACCATCCATGTGCTGAGTTCCTGGGTCTGTACACCTGCTGTGCCCATTATGAGGGGTTCCCACCATCCCTGTGCTGAGTTCCCAGGTCTGTACACCTGCTGTGCCCATTATGAGGGGTTCCCACCATCCATGTGCTGAGTTCCTGGGTCTGTACACCCGCTGTGCCCATTATGAGGGGTCCCACCATCCCTGTGCTGAGTTCCTGGGTCTCTACACCTGCTGTGCCCATTATGAGGGGTTCCCACCATCCCTGTGCTGAGTTCCTGGGTCTGTACACCTGCTGTGCCCATTATGAGGAGTTCCCACCATCCCTGTGCTGAGTTCCTGGGTCTGTACACCTGCTGTGCCCATTATGAGGAGTTCCCACCATCCCTGTGCTGAGTTCCTGGGTCTGTACACCCGCTGTGCCCATTATGAGGGGTCCCACCATCCCTGTGCTGAGTTCCTGGGTCTCTACACCTGCTGTGCCCATTATGAGGGGTTCCCACCATCCCTGTGCTGAGTTCCCGGGTCTGTACACCTGCTGTGCCGATTATGAGGGGTTCCCACCATCCCTGTGCTGAGTTCCCGGGTCTGTACACCTGTTGTGCCCATTATGAGGGGTCCCACCATCCCTGTGCTGAGTTCCTGGGTCTCTACACCTGCTGTGCCCATTATGAGGGGTTCCCACCATCCCTGTGCTGAGTTCCTGGGTCTGTACACCCGCTGTGCCCATTATGAGGGGTTCCTTTTGGGTGAAGTGTTCCTTTAATGGTGTGAAGAAGGGATAAACGTTCGATGGAGGACAGATTCAGATCTCACGTGTAGAAACGTTCTTCTTCCCCCGGAGATCTGTGGTTGGGAAGATTTGTGTTTCTATATTCGGCTCAGAGCCTCTGGAGGAATCCTGACACCATTCCAACATCAAACAACGGCGCCGCTGCCAAACACCCCCCCCCCCCCCCCGCTTTCAATGCACGTGCCGAAAAATTCCTAATTATGGATGACACAATGGGCCCGATGTGTCACACACAGAGCGTCACGCTAAATGTCACCGTCACATGTCACCATACCGCCTGATCCGTGAATGATTCAAAGCTCCATGAACACTTGTACAAGGGGGGAGGGGCGGTACAAAAGTTATAATGTATCTAAATACAGGATTAGATACGGTGTCTGCGGCAAACTTCCTCTCTTTATCTTCACCCGGTGATCCTGCCAGTAACACACTTCCTGTCCTAGGGTGACAATGCTTAGTCACTGTACTGTATCAATGGAGGAGCATCATTGTTACCCTATGGCCGGGCTACAGAACACCTCCTCATCTCCATAACAAAGAGGGAGGCATGCTATAGGTCCTGTCCTAGGGTGACAATGCTCACTCGTACTTTACTGCTGAGCATCCTAGGAAAGGACTACAGAACACCTCCTCATCTCCATAACTAAGAGGGAGGCATGTTATAGGTCTTGTCCTAGGGTGACAATGCTCACTCATTGTACTGTACTGCTGAGCATCCTAGGAAAGGACTACAGAACACCTCCTCATCTCCATAACAAAGAGGGAGGAGCATCAATGTTACCCTATGGCAGGGCTACAGAACACCTCCTCATCTCCAGAACAAAGAGGGAGGAGCATCATTGTTACCCTATGGCAGGCCTACAGAACACCTCCTCATCTCCAGAACAAAGAGGGAGGCATGCTATAGGTCCTGTCCTAGGGTGACAATGCTCACTCATTGTACTGTACTGCTGAGCATCCTAGGAAAGGACTACAGAACACCTCCTCATCTCCAGAACAAAGAGGGAGGAGCATCATTGTTACCCTATGGCAGGGCTACAGAACACCTCCTCATCTCCATAACGAAGAGGGAGGCATGCTATAGGTCCTGTCCTAGGGTGACAATGCTCACTCATTGTACTGTACTGCTGAGCATCCTAGGAAAGGACTACAGAACACCTCCTCATCTCCAGAACAAAGAGGGAGGAGCATCATTGTTACCCTATGGCAGGGCTACAGAACACCTCCTCATCTCCATAACGAAGAGGGAGGCATGCTATAGGTCCTGTCCTAGGGTGACAATGCTCACTCATTGTACTGTACTGCTGAGCATCCTAGGAAAGGACTACAGAACACCTCCTCATCTCCATAACAAAGAGGGAGGCATGCTATAGGTCCTGTCCTATGGTGACAAAGCTCACTCATTGTACTGTACTGCTAAGCATCCTGGGAAAGGACTACAGAACACCTCCTCATCTCCATAACAAAGAGGGAGGAGCATCATTGTTACCCTATGGCAGGGCTACAGAACACCTCCTCATCTCCAGAACAAAGAGGGAGGCATGCTATAGGTCCTGTCCTAGGGTGACAATGCTCACTCATTGTACTGTACTGCTGAGCATCCTAGGAAAGGACTACAGAACACCTTCTCCTCTCCTTCTCCCCATAGCAAAGAGGGAGGTGTACTGTAATCCTGTACTAGGGTGACAGTGCTGCTTCTCCACACATACAGCACAGTGAGCGAATGTTGTCACCCAGGGACAGGACTACTGAACACCTTCTCTCCCCATACCACAGAGGGAGGGGTTGTGTAGTCCTGAGAGATAGATGGGAACAATGTAACTGAGAAGAGTGCAGCACAGACAGGATAAACAGGAGATTATCAGCTCTTATCAGGTTTCTGGCAGGATCAACAGGTATGATTTTTAAACTTATTAAACTGATACAACAGAACACTTTCAATTGGATATTTAACAGGGAGAATATAAGAGAAGATTATTGTTGGCGTTTAGATGTATGGCTGCCAAGATGCTGGGAAGTTATCACTGTCCATACACTGATTATGGCATAACTGGTTTGTAAAGCACAAACATCAAATAAAATTGAATTTAAAAAAAGTTTTTAGAAAATAATAATAATAATTTTACATGCCCTGAAGCTATTTGTAATCAACTCCTAGCATTCCTTTTAGAATTTTGTATGGTTCCTTGGCTGAATATTTTTCTTAGAAAGGTGGCAACCCAAGGGTGTGTCAATCTACGAGTCCCCCCCCCATTGTGCTGTGTGGTTTCTCCCACTGACCTCTCCCTTACTGTTGTATCCTGTAGTGATGTAGGCTAGGAGGAAACACCGCTGCTGCTCCTCGGGGGGTGTTTTTTCCTTAACCACTTAAGCCCCGGATGATTTTACCCCCTTCCTGACCAGGCCCTATTTTGCGATTCGGCACTGCGTGATTTTAACGGACAAATGCACGGTCGTGCGACGCTGTACCCAAATGAAATTGACGTCCTTTTTTTCCCCACAAATAGAGCTTTCTTTTGGTGGTATTTGATCACCTGTGCGATTTTTACTTTTTGTGCTATAAACCAAAAAAGAACGTAAATTTTGAAAAAATAACAATATTTTTCACATTTTTTTATATGAAATTCCCCCCCAAAAAATGTAAAAAAACTCAAACTTTTTTAACATTTTAGGCCAATTTGTTTTCTGCTACATATTTTTGGTAAAAAAAAATCACAATAAGCGTATTTTGATTGGCTTGCGCAAAAGTTATTGCGTTTACTAAGGGAAAGATTTCTGTCATTTTTGGTGTTTTTTTTTTTTTTTACTACAGTAATCAGTGCTATACATATGCACTGTTACTGTAAAAATAACACTGGTAGGAAAGGGGTTAACTTTATTAGAGCTGCAGGGGTAAAATGTGTCCCTAGGGGCGTGCTTCTAACTGTAAAGGGGTGTGGTTTTTCATGTAACCACAGAGACATACGATCCTACATAGCAGGATCGTATAGTGTCTGCAGTTACACCAGGGAGAATGACAGACGGCTTTGTTTACATCAGCCGCCTGCCTTTCTCCCTCTGCAGCGCGAGATTGGGAGTGACCGGCGGACATCGGAGCCGCCGGTCACTCGCGCTGGAATGTCCGTGAACAAGCGGGGGCGGGAGCGCGCCTCCGGCGGCACACGCTCGCCCCCTAGAGGCTCCTGGGCGAGTGACGTAGCCCTACGTCGGTTTGCCCAGGAGAGCCAGACTGCTGCAGTAAATAGTCGTGCGGCGGTCGGCAAGTTGTTAATGCTTCTCTTACAGACCTTACTGTCCCACACAAATCAATCAGAATTTTTTGGGGGCAACTTACCAATGATCTACCGGATCATAGCTGCTTTTGCCATGCAGTTGAGGCACAGTCCCATTGACTTCAATGGTCAAGTTTGACAGGTGACGCCATCTCTAAAACTTAACAAAGTTGTTGCATTACCGCGCGTGCAAGAAGTGGAAAATCTGACGGGGTAGTTGTACAAAAGGTAATCAATAGATCAATAGATCTATAGTACAACCTCCCTGCCTACACATGGATTAGAATTCAACCAGTCCCTGCTAAACCAGTCTAATTTTAATCTATGTATGGCCGGCTTAATTGCACAGTGTTTGATGGTGCAAATTTCTACGTCTTTCTTTGCAGAGAGCTCCAGCATTTTAATTTTAAGAAACAGAGTTGGCTTAAAGTACTATTAATGATTACACATTTTATATATGTTTAACTGAAGAAATTCTTGCAATCCTTCTGTAGATTTATTTTGTGATTTTTACCATTGTTTTGTCACGTAATACGACATTCCACAGCTTAATCTCTCTTACCGCAAGGAACCCCTCCCCTCCAGCTCATGGGAACATTTTCTTTCTTCCATTTGCAGTTAATATTCCTTTCTTTTTTTTAGGATACAAATTGAATTTGCAATATTTATTTATTAACATTTGATATGTCTGAGTAGACTTGGATTTTTCAGCTTTGCATTGTAAGTGAGACAGTCCGCCCCTTTCTTCTTTTAGTTGTTAAATCCTCTTTAGCTCCCCTGTGCAAATGTTTTCTCGCAAGATTTTTGGCTAATCAACACTCCCCTGGGATCTCACCTGAAGGATTGTGAAGGATTGTGATGTTACCCCTGCATAGGTGCCACCAGGGCCGGCCTTAGGTGTTCAGGCGCCCTGTGCAAGCTAATCCTGTGGCGCCCCCCACGTGCACTTTCTTGCACCTTTTTTGCACTTTATTTTACTTTTCTTTTTTATGATTACAAATAACTTAGCCCCCCTTACATCAGAGACCCCCCACACAGAGCCCCCTTTACATCAGAGACCCCCCACACAGAGCCCCATTTACATCATAGACCCCCCCACACAAAGCCCCCTTACATCAGACCCCCCTCACGGAGCCCCCCACATCAGAGAGCCCCCCTTACATCACAGACCCCCCACACAAAGCCCCCCGCCCACAGAGCCCCCCACCTTTTTTGCACTTTATTTTACTTTTCTTTTTTATGATTACAAATAACTTAGCCCCCCTTACATCAGAGACCCCCCACACAGAGCCCCCTTTACATCAGACCCCCCCATCAGAGAGCCCCCCCTTACATCACAGACCCCCCACACAAAGCCCCCTTACATCAGAGCCCCCGCCCACGGAGCCCCCCACATCAGAGAGCCCCCCCTTACATCACAGACCCCCCTCACACAAAGCCCCCCCTCACACAGAGCCCCCCTTACATTTTTTGATGGAGAGAGACCTCACTTACCTTACCCTGTCTGCAGCTTTTGTTTTTTCTTTAAACTTCCTGCATCAGTAGGTGACCGAGGCACAGCAGCACAGTGGGAGGTAACCGGCGGCCGCGGCCTGTGTTAACCCTGTCCAGGCCATGGTCGCCGCTCACCTCCCGCTGTGCGGCCTGAATCGCCTGATCTTCTGCGAGCTGTGATGGCCGCACGGCGCCCTTGTTGCCCATGGCGCCCTGTGCGGCCGCACAGCTCGCACACCCCAAAGGCCGGCCCTGGGTGCCACAGGCCAAAGCTCGGAGGCAGCTATATACATTTTCTAACCTTTCTTCACAGTTCTTTAAGCACTGATGCTTTGTTTTGGAACTGGGGTAGGGGGGCGGTGTATTTAGCAATCCATGCCTTTCAAAGCAGGGTCCACTTTAAGAAGTGATGATTAGAAATATAAGCCTCATCTCTTCTCTTACAACAGGATTTATTTAAAACCACCATGGTTAATTCTACAGAACAAGCTTTCTGTGGTCTACCTAATTCTGAATGATCTATTATTTTGCCTTCCCGATTGACTTCATCTTGCCCTTTGACTTCATCCTCATCTTGCGTTTACGTTCACCTTTCTCATTGACTTTGCCTTCACCATTGCATCCTCATTCACGATAGAATTTGTTTTCCGCATTGACTTTGTTTAACCATTGCTTTTGCTTTCCTCATTGATTTTGCTTTACCACTGACTTTGCTTTGCTCATTGACGTTGCTTTCGTCATTGACATTGCTTTCTCCAATGACTTTGTTTTCCCTGTTGACTTGGCTTTCTGTCACTTTTTCCATTAACTTTCTTTTCCCCAAAGACTTTACTTTCCCCATTGACGTCACTTGCCCTATTGACGTCACTTTCCCCATTGACGTCACTTTCCCCATTGACGTCACTTTCCCCTTTGACGTCTCTTTCCCTATTGACGTCACTTTCCCCATTGACGTAACTTTCCCCTTAACGTCACTTTCCCCATTGACTTTGCTTTCCCCATTGTCTTCATCTTCCCCAAAGACTTCACTTTCCCCATTGTCTTCATCTTCCCCATTGACGTCACTTTCCCCATTGTCTTCATCTTCCCCAAAGACTTCTCTTTCCCCATTGTCTTCATCTTCCCCATTGACGACACTTTCCCCATTGACGTCACTTTCCCCATTAACGTCACTTTCCCCATTGACTTTGCTTTCCCCATTGTCTTTATCTTCATCAAAAAACTTCACTTTCCCCATTGTCTTCATCTTCCCCAAAGACTTCACTTTCCCCATTGATGTCACTTTCCCCATTTTCTTTATCTTCCCCAAAGACTTCACTTTCCCCATTGACGGCGCTTTCCCCATTGACGACGCTTTCCCCATTGACGACGTTTTCCCCATTGACGACACTTTCCCCATTGACGACACTTTCCCCATTGACGACACTTTCGCCATTGACTTTGTCTTGCCCAAAGACTTTGCTTCCCTCATTGATTTTGCTTCTCCCATTGCTTTTGTTTTCCCCATTGACTTTGCTTTTCCCCTTTACTTTGTTTTTCCCATTGACTTAATCTTCCCCAAAGACTTTGCTTTCCCCACTGATGTCATTTTCCCCATTGACTTTTTTTGGGGTTTATTTACTGAAACTGGAGAGTGCAAAATTTTGTGCACGTGTGCATGGTAGCCAATCAGATTCCAGCTTGTTCATTTAGGCTTTGACAAAAGAACCCGGAAGCTGATTGGTTTCTATGCAGAGTTGCACCAGATTTTGCACACTCAAGTTTTAATAAATCAGCCCCTCTGTATTTCCAAAATCTTTACTTTTCCCATTGGCTTTGCTTTCTCCCTCGGCTTAACCTTTCTCTGTGACTTCATTTTCTGCGTTGACCTCACCTCCCCTATTAAGCTTGTCTTCCCCATTGAATCCTCCTTCCCATTTAACTTTGCCTTCCCCTTTGACTTTGCTTTTCCCATTGCTTTTGCTTTCCTCATTAATTTGCTCTACCATTGATTGCTTTCCCCAATGACTTTGCATTCCATGTTGACTTTGCTTTCTGCATTGACTTCATCTTCCCCAATGACTTTGCCTTCCCCAATGACTTTGCTTTCCCCATTGACGTCACTTTCCACATAGCAAGGCCCGAAGCAAAAAAAAAAAAAAAAAAAATAGCGCAGGGCAGACAAGACCATGTGAAGAGGGGAGACAGGGCAGGTGTGAGTTAAATTAAATTGTTTTGAGTTGGGGGGTATTCAGGGATTGGTGTATCAGGTTTGGGAGGGGTTGAGGTACAGTTAGGAGGGGTGGCCCCTCAGATTGGAGGTCAGTGGAAGTTCAACGGACGAAGGAAGAAGAAGCTTGGTCACCCACCTTTTTCACTGCAGAGCATCTCACCTCAGCTTCCCTGGTCTGTGATGGCGGATTTGGACGTTTTGCTGGAGCAAATTAAGGCCGCTGCCGCGGTGAAGGGGACTGAGTGGCTCCGGTCCCAGGTCTCCACGTTGATGGGGGTTCAGGACTCTGCACAGGATTCGGAGGGGCTTGCGGTCCCGCGGGCTCGGCGGTCACGGCCGCCGGAGCGTTTTTCACCGGACCCTTCCCCTCGAGCTCAGCGTCATCCTAGGAGCCCCGACAGGGACCCTTCAGGGCCGCCGGCTAAGCGTACTCCTGCTGCGGCCGTGCGCGCCTCTGGGAGGAATCCTCTGCATGGACGGAGCTCTGGGGGTAGTGGGGGGAGGCGGCCTTCGGTCTCTCCCCGTCCCTCTCGCCGGGGTGCTACTGGACTGGCGGGCTCCCCTACTGGCGATGCTCCGGTCGGAGGGGTGCCTCGGCGTGGGAGCGGCTTCATGGCGGCCGGTGGCAGCAGTGATCGGCGGGACTCGGAGTCGGCCTCGGCTGGGCGCAGAGAGATGACGCGGCGGGGCAAGTCACGTGGCCGGGTCATCGGAAGTTCGGCTGGTTCACAGAGGTCTCCGTCGGGCGGAGCTGGAGTACGGGGGCGTGGACGCCTGTCGCTCGGCTCTGCAGATGGCGGGAGTGCGACACCTGGTGGACGGATGTCGGCGGTGCCCGGGGACGATCGTTCGGAAGGCGAGGTGTCCGGATCGGATGTGGAAGAGGATGTCGGTGGTCGGTCGGCGACGAGGGAGGCTGGATCGGCGGCTGGGGGCGCCCCCCCTGGGCAGACAGGTGAGGTCACAATTCCTTCTCTGGCTTTGTCTGATTTGCGGGGCTTGTTTGATGTGGGGGGTGGGAGTGCTGGAGGGGCTCGGGGGGTGGGGGTGTCCCGGCCGGTGGGGGCGGGGACCCCGGAAGGGGGTGATGATGGGGGTTTGAGGGGCTTCCTCCTGGGTCTACGGGACCTCTTGGGGCGTTTGCCCCCGGGGGACGGGGGCCGCTTGTCTCCAGCGGCGGCTTGGGTGCCTCCGGCGGGGGGCTCGGGCACGGAGCCGGGGGGGGCCCCGGGGCTGGCGGGGCCGTCTTCCACGGGGCTAGTTGCGGGGGGGGCTGGGGCCCCTCCCCAGGTTGTTGGTGCGCCGGCAGTGGTGGCAGTGACGGCCGGGGCGGCGGGGGACAAGACCGGGACGGCGAAGGAGGGGAAGGCGGACGCTGTTCGCCTGGACGATTCAGCGAAAGGTGAGGTATATGTTTGTTTTGAGGGCCCATTGGGGGCACATTTGAAGCAGGAAGTCCGGGAGAAGATCTGGAAGGGTGAGTACGTGGAAATCTTCACGCTGTTGCCCCTCGAGAAGTTTCACCTGGACAGGGTTAAACCGGAGGAGCGCAAGAAGGAGGACGAGGAGGCGCGACGCTATCGGCTTATCCCTCGGACCTTCGCCAATTGGCTGCAGGCCTTTGCCATTCTGGCGGGCGTCATAGGGGAAAAGGCGCCGGAAAACTGCTCGGCCCTGTTCTGCTACATGGACGCTGTAGGGGAAGCCTATCGGGTTTACGGGGGGTCGGCCTGGCTGCGGTACGACGAACAGTTCCGGCAGCGGAAGGCGGTTAGGCCGTCCTTGCGGTGGGACCACAAGGACATCAGCCTGTGGATGCGGCTCATGTCGTCTGCGAAGGCTCCGAATCAGTTTTTTCCAGGGGGGGCCGGTGGTTCTGCGACCCCGGGACAGCCGGCCGCAAAGAGGAGGGGTTTCTGCTGGCAATTTAATGAGGGTTCCTGTAAGTTCGGTGGCACATGTCGCTTCAAACATGAATGCTCCGGTTGCGGAGGTTCCCATTCCTTGGCTCGGTGTTTTAAGTCCGGAAAAGGGCGGTCCGGAGAGCCTTCGCACAAAGGGGACGACGCCGGTGAGGGTGGAAAGGCTGCGGCCTTTTCTAGATAGGTACCCCGATAGGGCGGCTGCCCGACTTCTGGGGGAGGGTTTTGCGGTGGGTTTTCGTATCCCTTGCTCTTTGGCCTCGGTGCCGCCGGTGGCGAGGAATTTGCGTTCGGCATTGCGCCACCCTTTGGTGGTGTCGGATAAGTTGCACAAGGAAGTGGCTCTCGGTCGCATGGCGGGCCCGTTCTCGGAGGTGCCGGTGCGTGACTTGGTGGTTTCGCCGTTGGGGGTGGTTCCCAAGAAAGAACCCAACAAATTTCGCCTCATTCACCACCTCTCCTTCCCAAAGGGTGGGTCTGTGAATGACGCCATCGACCCGGATGCCTGTACGGTGTCTTACATTTCCTTTGACGCCGCGGTGGCCTGGGTGCGACATTATGGGCGGGGGGCCTTGATGGCCAAATCGGACATTGAGGCGGCGTTCAGGTTGCTCCCGGTTCACCCGGACAGTTTTCGATTGCTGGGCTGCCGGTGGCAAGGGGCGTATTATGTGGATCGCTGCCTTCCTATGGGCTGTTCCATATCGTGCGCGCTGTTTGAGACCTTCAGTTCCTTTGTGGAGTGGGTGGTTCGGGAGGTTTCCGGTGTGAATTCGGTGATCCACTATTTGGACGACTTTCTGTGTGTGGGACCGCCCTCTTCCAACGGGTGCGCGATCCTGCTTGCCACGTTGCAGCATGTGGCCGGGAGCTTCGGCATTCCGTTGGCCCCCGACAAGACGGAAGGCCCGACCACGGTGCTCAGCTTCCTGGGCATTGTCGTGGATTCGGAGGCCATGGAGTGTCGCCTACCGGAGGATAAATTGGGGGCTTTGAGAGCTGAAATTGAAGGGGTGCTGGGTTTGCGCAAGATTCAGTTGCGCAGCTTGCAGTCGTTGCTGGGTAAATTGAATTTTGCCTGCCGCATTATGCCCATGGGCCGGGTTTTCTGCCGACGGCTGTCGGCGGCGACTTCGGGGGTGAAGTTGCCCACTCACTTCGTCAGGCTCAACAGGGAACACAGGGATGACTTGCGTCTGTGGCACGGTTTTTTGGCCACATACAATGGTAGATCCTTGTGGATGGCCGGGCCGATCAGCAACTTTGATTTGGAACTGTTTACCGATGCTGCTGGTTCGGCGGGGTACGGGGCTTTTCACCGGGGGGCGTGGAGCGCCGCCCCTTGGCCGGGGGCATGGCAGGTAGCGGGGCTGGTCAGCAACTTGGTGTTGCTGGAACTGTTCCCGGTGGTGGTGGCCCTGGAGATTTGGGGGGCGGAGTTCAGGAACCTGAAGGTTCGCCTCCATTGCGACAATCTCGGGGTGGTTCAGGTGATCAACCGCGCGTCGGCTTCGTCTCAGCCGGTGGTGCGCCTCCTCAGGTATTTGGTGTTGCGGTGTCTACGGTTGAATGTTTTCCTGTACGCTGTGCACATTCCGGGGGTTAAGAATGATATTGCTGACGCGCTGTCTCGTTTTCAGTGGGACAGGTTCCGGGAGTTGGCACCGGCAGCGGAGCAACGCGGAGTCACGTGTCCGGAGTGGCTATGGGGGATTGCCTTGGGGTCCTCGCTGGATGGATCAGGAAGTCGGTGAGCGAGTCCACGTGGTCGGCTTATTGCAAGGTATGGTTGGAGTGGCTGGAGGTGTTGCGGGTGGCATCGGTGGATCCTCTGGGTCCGGAGGTCAGGTGGGTGTTGCTTTCTTTTGTCTCTGATCATTTTGAGAGGGGCGCGTCGGCTTCCGCTGTGGCTCGCAAGTTGTCCGGCTTGGCCTTTCTGTTTAAATTTCTGGGTTGTCAGGATTACACGAAGGACTTCGTGGTGAGACAAGCGTTACGGGGCTATTCCAGGGCTTATCGGAGGAGGGACACTAGGCGCCCGGTGTCCTTCGCTCTTTTGCAGGACGTCTGCCGGCAATTGGGGGAGCACTGCGCCTCGAGTTACGAGGTGGTGTTGTTTAAGGCGGCCTTTTCTCTCGCTTTTTTCGGGGCTTTCCGGATTGGGGAATTGGTCAGCTCCTCCCGGACGGTGCCGGGGGGCCTATTGGGTCAGGATGTCTCTGTCGGTCGGGAGGGGGTTACTATCCTCCTTCGACGGTCCAAAACGGACCAGAGTGGCAAGGGGGTCCGTGTCCGGTTGTTCGCGGTGCCGTCTTCACCGCTGTGCCCGGTAGGGGCGGTTCGGGATTACTGGGCAATCCGCCCTTCGCGGCCCGGTTCATTTTTAATGCATGCGGACGGGTCGTCGTTATCTCGTTTTCAATTTGTATCGGTGTTCAGAAGGTGTGTGGGCTCTTTGGGTTTGGATGCCAGTAGGTTTGCATCTCATTCCTTTCGGATCGGGGCGGCCACTGAGGCTGCACGCTGGGGATTGAACGACGATGCGGTCAAACGCATTGGGCGCTGGGAGTCTAGGAGGTTCTTGTTGTACGTTCGTCCACAGCTGTTGGTGTAGGGTATGTACGGGGGGTGGTTTTGTTGTTGGGGGGGTGTGGGCCCGGCTGGTTATCTGATTATTGGTTGGTTTTCTTTTCCTTTTGTCCCCTTTTCTTGTAGGTTTGGAACCCTGCCTTGTTTGGATCGTGGGACACTCGTATGTTTTCTGGGGGGCCCGGAGAGCTGATGTGCGTCCTAATGGTAGACAACTTGGTTTTTCTCGGCACGAGGCTTGTGTCAGGTGGCTGGGGGTGCCGGGGCTTACTTGGGGCAGGGTCCTTCCCGAAGTGCATCGTTTCGCCCGGTTGGACAGGCAGCCAGATGTTTTGGTGCTGCATGCCGGGGGCAACGATTTGGGGGCCAGGTCCGCGCGGGCCTTGATCAAGGACATAAAGTTGGATTTCCTTCGGCTGCGCACGGCTTTTCCGGCGCTGCTTGTAGTTTGGTCGGATATGGTGGCCCGCACGTCCTGGCGCATGGCCAGGTCGGTCGCGCGCCTTAATAAGGCTCGGATTAAGTTGAACAAGGAAGTGGGGCGCTTTGTGTGTCGGAATGGGGGGTTGGTGGTTCGCCACCTGGAGTTGGAAGTGGACACATGGCGGTATCTGCGGGATGATGGAGTCCACCTCAATGCGGTGGGTATAGATTTATGGGCCCTGGGATTACAGGATGGGATCCAGCGAGCCTTGAGGGTTTGGAGGGGCACGCAAGGGTAAGGTGTCACCCTTGGGTGCTGGTGGCGTTTTGTTGGTCTTTGCTGGCGGGGGAGGTGAACAGTTTAGGATAAGGGTATGGTTGGGACTCATCGTTGGTATGGGTCCCTATGGTGCATTCCATTTAATGTCAGTTTAAATGGAATTCAAAATGGTGGCACTGCGGGGAGTGGTTTGTCTCCGAGCCGGTGACGCGGCTGGAGGCCTATCAGGGCACAGGTCCCGCAGTGCAGGATTTGGAATTATTTGGAGGAGCCTCAAAGACCAACAGGCCTAATGACTGATTGTTTTATGTTTGTAAGGAATGTTTTTTCTCCTTATGTTAATTTTAAGGTAAAAAGGGTTAATAAAATGGCTGCTGTGGCCAATTAACTCCAAGCACGGTGTGGTCTCAATTATTTAGGTAAAGGGAAAGGTTTATGGCATGGGGGTGGACCCTTTGGCTTTAAGCAGCCTAAGAGTTTGGGGGTGACATCTATTCTACATTGGTCAAGCAAGGCCCGAAGCAAAAAAAAAAAAAAAAAAAATAGCGCAGGGCAGACATGACCATGTGAAGAGGGGAGACAGGGCAGGTGTGAGTTAAATTAAATTGTTTTGAGTTGGGGGGTATTCAGGGATTGGTGTATCAGGTTTGGGAGGGGTTGAGGTACAGTTAGGAGGGGTGGCCCCTCAGATTGGAGGTCAGTGGAAGTTCAACGGACGAAGGAAGAAGAAGCTTCCCACCCACCCTCCCTAATTTCTGGGACTGTTATGGTTGATTTTGATTCATGTCTTTTGTGCTTTCTGTCCTTTCTGGGGGAATTTTATATTGTCATGGCAGCTGGGCGTTTTGTTGGTCTTTGCTGGCGGGGGAGGTGAACAGTTTAGGATAAGGGTATGGTTGGGACTCATCGTTGGTATGGGTCCCTATGGTGCATTCCATTTAATGTCAGTTTAAATGGAATTCAAAATGGTGGCACTGCGGGGAGTGGTTTGTCTCCGAGCCGGTGACGCGGCTGGAGGCCTATCAGGGCACAGGTCCCGCAGTGCAGGATTTGGAATTATTTGGAGGAGCCTCAAAGACCAACAGGCCTAATGACTGATTGTTTTATGTTTGTAAGGAATGTTTTTTCTCCTTATGTTAATTTTAAGGTAAAAAGGGTTAATAAAATGGCTGCTGTGGCCAATTAACTCCAAGCACGGTGTGGTCTCAATTATTTAGGTAAAGGGAAAGGTTTATGGCATGGGGGTGGACCCTTTGGCTTTAAGCAGCCTAAGAGTTTGGGGGTGACATCTATTCTACATTGGTCATGACGTCACTTTCCCCATTGACGTCACTTTCCCCATTGACGTCACTTTCCACATTGACGTCACTTTCCCTATTGACGTCACTTTCCCCATTGTCTTAATCTTCCCCAAAGACTTTGCTTTCCCCGTTGACGACACTTTCCCTATTGACTTTGTCTTGCCCAAAGACTTTTCTTCCCCTATTGACTTTTCTTCCCCCATTGACTTTTCTTCCCCCATTGACTTTGTTTTTCCCTTTGATTTTTTTTTTTTCCCTTTGACTTTTTTTTCCCTTTGACTTTGCTTTTCCCCTTTACTTTGCTTTTCCCATCAACCTAGTCTTCCCCATTGACTTAATCTTCCAAAAAGACTTTGCTTTCCCCACTGACATAATTTTCCCCATTGAGTGTGATTTTTTGGTTTATTTGCTGAAACTGGAGAGTGCAAAATCTTGTGCAGCTGTGCATGATAGCCAATCAGCTTCTAACTTCAGCTTGTTTAATTAGGCTTTGACAAAAGAACCTGGAAGCTGGTTGGTTTCTATGTAAAGTTGCACCAAATTTTGCACACTTTTAACCACTTTTTAACCACTTCCCGCCCGCCCTATAGGCGTTTGATGGCGGGAATGTGGTTGCATTATCCTGACCGGACGTCATATGACGGCGGCAGGATAATGCGATAGAGCGGCGATCAGTAATGCGAGGTGTCAGTCTGACTCCCCGCATCTCCGATCTCGGTAAAGAGCCTACTGATGTAGGCTCTTTACCATGTGACCAGCCGTGTCCAATCACGGCTGGTCACATAGTAAACAGGAAGAGCCATTGATCGGCTTTCCTCAGTACGTGCCTGACAGGCACGAGTAAAGGAGCGCCGATCTGCGGCTCTCCTGATGGGGGGGGGGGGTCGGCACTGGTAATCAGATCATTGATTACCAGTGCAGACCCTGGGGGGGGGGGGGGGGTATGCCACTAGAACCACCAGGGATGCCCACCCATGACCCCGGGGATGCCCACCCATGACCCCAGGGATGCCCACTATGGCCACCAGGGATGGCAATCAGGGCTCCCCATCAGTGCTGCCCACCAGTGCCCTCCCCATCAGTGCTGCCCGCCAGTGCCCATTATTGCCCACCAGTGCCACCTATCAGTGCCCATTAGTGCCTATCAGTGCTGCCCATCAGTGCCAATCAGTGGTGCCCATCAGTGCCGCCTATCAGTGCCCATCAGTGCCGCCTATCAGTGCCCATCAGTGCCACCTATCAGTGCCCATCAATGCCCCCTATCAGTGCCCAGCAGTGCCGCCTATCAGTGCCCACCAATGCTGCATATCAGTGCTACATATCAGTGCCGCCTATCAGTGCCACCCATCAGCCACCCCATCAGTGCCACCCCATCAGTGCCTCCTCATCAGTGCCTGTCAGTGCAGTCTCATCAGTGCTCATCAGTGCAGGAAAGAACGTATTTATTTACAAAATTGTATAACATAAACAAAAAAACTTTTTTTTTTTCAAACTTTTCGGTCTTTTTTTTATTTGTTTAGCAAAAAAGAAAAAACCTTGCGGTGATCAAATACCACCAAAAGAAAGCTCTATTTGTGGGGGGAAAAATAACATAAATTTGGTTTAGGTACAGTGTTGCATGACCGCGCAATTGTCATTCAAAAGGCAACAGCGCTAAAAGGTGAAAATTGGCCAGGGCAGGAAGGGGATGAAATTGCCCGGTATTGAAGTGGTTAATAAATCAGCCCCTTTGTCTTTCCCCAAGAATGGTAATTTCCCCCTGGAGTCAGGGATCACAGGACGCATTTTGAGGGACCTTCCTCTTCCTCAGGAGCTGAGGCTCACGCCCACTCGTCACAGGGGGAGCCAATCAGCGGGGCCGCCAGGCACCCGCAATCACTCCCCGTGGGGACAAGAATTTCAGAATTGTCGCTCTTTTTTTTGTTTATAGCCCAAAAAACAAAAATCGCACAGGTGATCAAATACCACCAAAAGAAAGCTCTATTTGTGGGGAAAAAAGCCATACATTTTATTTGGGTACAACGTCGCAATTAGTCACAATTACAAAAATGTAATTTTTTGTTTACAAGATCACCATTTGTGAGCAGGGTCCCTCCCTTTCCCTCTGACTACGCCATGTTGTATGCGAGGGTCCCCTTTACGACTACGCCATTTTTTGTTGTGAGTGGGGTTTACTCACCCTGCACGTGGAGGTAACTTTTGTGAGGAGTGCGCTCATCAATAGCCGGTCATGTGAAAGATCTAACATCACCAATTTAGAGAGGAGCCTTCACTGTGTGAAGTCATTAAATACAAAGTTTCTCTAAAGGTTCTGTCCCGTGTCACCACACTCTGTACCTTGATGTCTGTTTGCATTAGGAGGAACATGCTGAGCCACCCACTCCACCAGTCCAGTGTACCTCTGTTACCCCACTCCCAGTAACATAATGGGGTCCCACTGAGCACCCAGCACCGACCTCATGCATGCTCTCATTAACTCTTTTATTTCTTGAACATTGTGACCAGGGCATGGGTCTTTGTCACATGAGTTTGGAACCAGTTGCTATTGGAAACTGATTGCTAGGGAGGGAGTCAGACAATGACCCCCTCGCTACCAGAGGACCTGTCACCTTACCAGGTTCCATGTCTAATGACTGGTTGCTTGTAGCTTGTTCCTTTACTTGGTAACCTATGGCATATACATTCTTCTTCTCCTTGTCTTGCTAATGCGCTTACCAAATATAGGCTGTATTCAAGCATATATGGCTCATGAGAGATATATATCCAATCAGCTCAACCAGGACCCTTGGCAACTCCACTTCAGACCAGCAAGATAGTAGACACCGCAACATAGAGAACCCGGGCAATCCACAATCCGGCAATGATCATGAAAAAATAATAGCCGCAGGATCCAAGGAACACAGCCGCCCGACTTCCGGGTATCACGTGGTGACGTTAGCACGCCTTTCCGACGCGTTTCATCATAGAGATCCCCAGGAAGACGTCATCTATGACGAAACGCGTCGGAAAGGCGTGCTGAGGTCACCACGTGATACCCGGGAAGTCGGGCGGCTGTGTTCCTCGGATCCTGCCGATTACAAGCGCTGTTTGTTGTTTGTACATGTAAGTGTTTTACCTTTTACAATAAATGTCTACCTTTACATACTTCACCATGGCGGCTATTTATTTTTTCATGATCATTGCCGGATTGTAGATTGCCCGGGTTCTCTATGTTGCAGTGTCTACTATCTTGCTGGTCTGAAGTGGAGTTGCCAAGGGTCCTGGTTGAGCTGATTGGATATAGATCTCTCATGAGCCATATATGCTTGAATGCAGCCTATATTTGGTAAGCGCATTAGCGTGATTTTGCACCTCAACACGGTGGAAGGATTAATTACTTATTTAGCGGTGGAGGATTCTGTCTCTGTGCACCGATATACACACCTTTGGACTTTTTATTTCTTTATGGACTCTGTGTTCTATTCAATTTAATTTACATTTTGGAGTCATTTATATTTGTTGATTGCACGATTATTTGATTATGCATTAGCCTTATAGCTCATTTGCTATTTCTTTGGGGTATCTGTTTTATTACATGTATCATATAGCGCAGCTTTATTTCTACTACTTTGAATAACTTCAGACCAGGCTTATAACGGTTAATGTAGCTTTACTGAAGAAGTGCGGCATAACAATTCAATATAAACAACGTCTTTCCCTTAGTTCTAACTATAATAGCGTGGCTGCCCAAGCATACCTCTGTGAGGTGAGAGTCCATTATGGCAGTCTCTTGAGGTAAAGGTAGAGGTCAGTGGAAACTTATCTGAGAGGCAGAAATTGCTCATTACTCAAGGAACCCCCAGCAACCTCTGGAGGAACCCTAGGGTACCATAGAAGCCTGGTTGAGAAACCCTGCTCTAGGGTATCATTTGATACAATGGCCGATTGTTAGCAAATTAGACCTCAAATAACCTTAATTGTCCCATAGCTGGTTCGTGTCTCCAGTAGTTTATACTGAATAAACAGGTTGTCCTAAAACTTCTCTTTTCTCTTGTTGTTAATACAGAAATACCCCCCAAAGAAGGACCTTGTAAGGGCTGTGTCCATACAGACCGGGTATCTTATACTAGGAGGAGGACCCAGCAATTGTACCCTTATCTATCTGGCCCAGGTGGATCCCAGAGGTGAGTGCCAAATACTTTAAGGCTGGTATGTTCTCTCAAGCAGATTAAAGGTGCACTTGACCCCAGGGCTGGATTAAGAGAACCATGGGCCTGGTGCTGAGGATTTTGGTGGGCCTTTTTATGGAAATAAATAAAATGAAAATGCAAGCAATTTTTGATTAAAACAAATTAAATATTTAAACAAATGAAATTAAATTGAGGGAGGAGAAAGAGAGAGAGGGATAGGGGGTGAGAGAGAGAGTAGGATAATACTGCATAGTGCGCCATGGCAATATGTGAATGGAGCCACATTGCGTTAAAAGTGGGAGGGGCTGCCCTACATGCGATGCATGGGAATGTGCATGCTCTGTCACGTCTGCTTTATGTGAATGGAGCCTTACACTTGCAAACCATGTAACTGGGGTATTTACTATGACAGACCCTTCCCTGTCTCTCTGCTAATCCCTGCATCATTTTTCACCTCCTCTCAGTACACCTGTGCAATCTAAATTACCCTGCTAACCTATGCACCCCAGACCCCTCATCTCTGCTTAACTTCACATGCCTCTGTTCATCTTTGCAGCCCTGCCCCCCCTGCACACCCCCTCTTTGGTCATGCTTGCCCTCCAAATGGTGATCCCTTTTCTGTGTTTACCTCTGGACACCCCCCCCCCCCCCCCCCAATCAATCTGCTCTCCTTTGCAATACAGGCTGATGGCAGCATTCAGCAAAATTAATGGTGGACCAGGGCTCAGGGAGATTGGGAATGCTCTAACAAATTACATACCAATGCTACCACAATTTAAAATTCAAGGCCGCCACAATTTATATATCAATGCCACAGAGCAGGGCTGGGCAGCATTAGTGACTCACTCACATCACTGAGCTGGGCCTATCTTAAAGAAGGGGCCTGGAGCTGCAGCTCTAATAGCCCCTATGTTAATCTGGCCCTGCTTGACCCAACAAAAGGTTATTTACTGGTGGAGCCATGTGGGCTGAGTCAACCCAGAGCTTCTCATATACATTACATATCCCAACTGGCAAAGCTCCTTGCCATAGTTCACAATTCACAATTTTTTTGTCCACTTGGGGTGTCCCTGTCCACCTTTTTGTGTTTCCGTCACCCTTAGAAGTATCCCTAGACATTTTTACGGGTTACAGTCCCTCCTGATAAATTCTTCATAACCTAAAATAAATATGTAGCACTGTCCCCATAGGACTTGCTGTATGAGGACTTGTTGGGCCTCCTCTGATTACCTGTAGACAGTCACTTAGGGTACAGTTCACACTTTCATCCTTACTCCCGATGGCTCGTTACTCAATAAACAGTCCAGGGGTTTTGGTTTTTAGTATTTATTATGGAACTTGGATAGGAGAAGGGAATAGTGGGATACACCAACTTGAACTATTTACAGTTGATAAGGGCAACTCTCACTTGGCCTCACCAGGTTACTTGTGGAAACAGACAAACTGCTTTAACCATACTACCAGATCAGCTGTGGATTTGTCATGCATCAGCTGTAGCTGCGTCACGCGTCCTAGTGCGCATGCGCGCAATAGGTAGGGAAATTTGATAATATATTGCAACGGTCGGGCACACGTCCTAGTGCGCATGCGCGGCAACGGGTCGGGCAGCGGGCAGAGAGATCTCTTATAACAAATATCCATCCGATCTCCATGCCCCACACTGCACCGACCCGACAATGGAACAATCCGATCTCCATGCCCCACACTGCACCGACCCGACAATGGAACAATCCTATCTCCATGCCCCACACTGCATCGACCCGACAATGGGAAATCCGATCTCCATGCCCCACACTGCATCGACCCGACAATGGGAAATCCGATCTCCATGCCCCACACTGCATCGACCCAACAATGGAACAATCCGATCTCCATGCCCCACACTGCATCGACCCGACAATGGGAAATCCGATCTCCATGCCCCACACTGCATCGACTCGACAATGGGACAATCCGATCTCCATGCCCCACACTGCACTGACCCGACAATGGGACATAGCCAGCAAATGGACAGTGGGCATATTGTCCCGTTGTCGGGTCGGTGCAGTGTGGGGCATGGAGATCGGATGGATATTTGTTATAAGAGATCTCCCGGCCCGCTGCCCTACCCGCATGCGCACTAGGACGTGTGACGCGACTACAGCTGATGCATGACGAATCCACAGCTGATCTGAACCGGAAATGACGAGGGTATGGATTTCTGATGGGGTAGGGAGATCTGATAGAACACTGGAAGGATTGTGATGTCACCCACCCCTGCATAGGTGCCACAGTCCAAAGCTCGGAGGCAGCTATATATTTTCTAACCTTTCTTCACAGTTCTTTTTAAGCATTGATGCTTTGTTTTGGAGCTGGGGTTTTGGTTTTTAGTATTTATTATGGAACTTGGATATTAGAAGGGAATAGTGGGATACTCCAACCTAAACTATTTACAGTTGATAAGGGCAACTCTCACTTGGCCCCACCAGGTTACTTGTGGAAGCAGTCACACTGCTTTAACCATACTTCCACATGTATGGGAAGGGTTAAGTCTTCTTGCTCTCTCTCCAGGGACAGACTTGATGAACTACATTATCTTCAGGACACTCTCTAGCATCCCCTTTACTGACACCTGTCCAATGGCTCTTATGGCTGCAGGGATGGCCCCCTCAGGACAGGCCCCTTGACACAGATCTGTGCTCACTGTATGCAGAATCAGATCCTTTCCAGTGTCTCCCTTCCAGTCAGCTCTGCAGGACCTCCGGGTTCAGTTCCTCTCTAACTCTTAGGCTCTCAGGTCGACCATCTGAGGCCACATGGCAACTTCTCCCTCCCTCCGGGATACTGCTCTCTAGCTGAAAGACCCCGAGCACATGTGCTCCTGACATTTATACAGTATCCCAGTATGCACCGAGGCACTTTCCTCTGCCAATCACCAGGGCTGTACTAAATGCCCGTGCACTCATTTGTCAGGTTTCCTTCCACTGTCCAATATGCCTCCCTATTGGACCAGTGGGAAACACTTTAGACAAACTTAACTGCACCTGAGCACTATGAGCAGACCTTACTAACAGATCCTGCTCTCTGGTAGGCAGAGAACAATATAGGTTTACCATGCAATCTTTCTGATAAGCAGAAAAGATCCAAAATTATACTCTCCCTCTAGCATCTACCAAGGAGGGTGCTACAAATACAAATCCAGTAGGAAGGAAGGAATATTTTCCCACTTGTGGAGTCCCTTATAGGTGTATAAGAACAGTGGGTTTCTCAACTCACCAAACTGGAACTTATCACACTTGGGTGGCTTGACCCTTTTGAGGTTCAGACTAAAAAAGGAGGGGGTTGGGAAGGGTTAGGTCCTTTGTTAGTTTCTTACTAATGTCTGTGGCCCCTTTGGGGTAAATACTTATTATGTCCTGTCTCAGTGACATCATATGTGCCAGGGATTGATAAGGTGTTACTGTGAGAGATGATAAGAAAAAAATATTTTCCCTTAGACAGATAAAAAGCCCAAACATTAGATATTCGACATGGGTAAGGAAAGGATTAAGTGTTAGGCCCTGGCTAATGTTCTGGTCTCTGAAAAAAATATAATATTAAACCCGCGCTAAAGTGATGCAAACTAATATCACCTGCAGCTGCTGCTCACTTAGGTAAAAACCAAGACATTTATGAAATATTATAAAACAGCGCTACCAGGCGAGTGAAAATACTAAATAAACATAATTTACAAATCCATAATATAATAAAGTGCACTAGTGACTACAATCTGAACCATTCAGTAATACTGATAATAATAATAATAATAATAATAATAATAAAGTGCACTAGTGACAAAAATCTAATACAATCATAATTAATTGGGACAATAAATATTCTAAGGTGCAAAAAAAATATATGACAATAAATATTCTAAAGTGCAAAAAAATTGTGCAATAAGTGCCAAAGTGCTAAATCCAGTGCAGTCCAAAAAATATATATATAAACAGTCCACTCAAATTAGATAAAGTGCTGAGTACAGTGCTTGAAGTGCTCCACACAAGTGCCAAGTACTTCCAAAGAGACCCTTTTGGAGATCCACTCACCAGACTTAGGATAAATCTGAGCCTTAAGTGTGCAGTGACTTCAAACAGATAGCCAGTAGGGATGGATAGGGCAACTGAGCCTCCAAATAAACCTCCAGCCTCAGATTTAGGATGTAATCCAGCCTCAGATCTGCAGTGATTTTCCCCAGGATAATCAGTAGGAATGGATGAGCCTCCAATACACCTCCAGCCTCTTCTATAATTTTCCCTTGCTCAGGTGCTCAGATAAAAGAGGGAAGGAGCCAAATATAGTGAAGCCCGTAAGGTATTTATTACATTAAAATATATTAAAACTACTCACAAAGGTAATCCAGGTAACAGCGTTGTATCACAATCAGTAGTCACAGTAAACCGATCCACTTCCGGGTACGCTGCCGGCGTGCGTTCCACGGTGGTTTAGGAAGTGACTTTGTGTGACGATTGTCTGCCAGGAAGTACGTCAACGCGTTTCGCCCGCCTACAATGGGCGTTATCAAAGACATCACTGCAGATCTGAGGCTGGATTACATCCTAAATCTGAGGCTGGAGATTTATTTGGAGGCTCAGTTGCCCTATCCATCCCTACTGGCTATCTGTTTGAAGTCACTGCACACTTAAGGCTCAGATTTATCCTAAATCTGGTGAGTGGATCTCCAAAATGGTCTCTTTGGAAGCACTTGGCACTTGTGTGGAGCACTTCAAGCACTGTACTCAGCACTTTATCTAATTTGAGTGGACTGTTTATATATATATATATATATATTTTTTTTTTTTTGGACTGCACTGGATTTAGCACTTTGGCACTTATTGCACAATTTTTTTGCACTTTTGAATATTTATTGTCATATATTTTTTTTGCACCTTAGAATATTTATTGTCCCAATTAATTATGATTGTATGGTATTAGATTTTTGTTACTAGTGCATTTTATTAATATTATTATTATCAGTATTACTGAATGGTTCAGATTGTAGTCACTAGTGCACTTTATTATATTATGGATTTGTAAATTATGTTTATTTAGTATTTTCACACGCCTGGTAGCGCTGTTTTATAGTATTTCAATGTTCTGGTCTTGGTTAGGGATGAGGGATGTGGGGGTTGCTTCACTTTATGTTTTTTTTGGTGCCTGATTATAAGATGGTCAACCAGATGTCAGGGACACCTTTTGATGCTTACAGACATTTTTTACTGGGTGCATGGGACAAATATGTACGCCATTTGCCCAAAGGTTTGATGACACCTGACCATCACACTGAAATGAGATTGCTGGACATCCCATTCCAGAACCATGGACATTAATATGGAGTTGCACCCTTTGTAGATATAACATCCATTCTTCTTGGAAGACTTTCTACAAGATTTTGGATTTACTGTAGAAATGATGAATCTGTAGAAAAGTTTCTATACTTTTTTTTTGGGGGGGGGGGGGGGGGGGGGTCAGTGATACACATGAAAAATAAAAACTGAAGATCTTTTTTCCTTCTGTCTGCAGGTTCTTTACCCAAATGGGTAGTGAATAAATCCTCACAGTTTTTGGCTCCAAAGGTAAGTGAGTTTTATTTTGTTAAAGACCCACTTCAGGAAAATTAAACTAAAATGTCCACCTGTACCCCAAGCTGCAATACTCCCAGGAACTGCCCCTCAGCAGTAGTTCGGTTTTGCATCTAGATGTCCTCATTCTTCTGGACTGAATGACACCCACCATCAGTCTGAAGACTAAGGACATCAAGTGAGAATCTGCCCACTAAAGGGGTGTCACTATGTCACTGTGTCACTATGCTCTCACAGTGTAATGATGCAGACAGTGACATTGATGTCCTCATGGCAGCACATCTCTCTACATCATTGAGCAATGAGCACTGTCCACCTCTGGAGGAGAAGATTTGGAAGAGAACCCAGCGCATCATGTAACATCTGCACACTGAGGGCCTTCCAGGGGAAGGGTGAACCTCTGCAAGAGGAATGTTCTGCAGGCTTCGATATAAAAAAGTAGTAAATGTATGTTGGTCATAACATGGGTATTAACCTCTTGCTGCCCAGGTAATTTATATGTGCGGCAGCAAAGAAGGTGGGCTTTAACGCCAGCATCCCTCACATATGGGTCCATGGACAGCAAAAGTTTCTGTGCTGAGAGTCCCCTCACTGCATGCTCCCATCACAGTGACCAAGCCTTCATATACAACTTCCGGTCTCTGGCAATAAACGGGAGAGAGTGGGACTGGCTGTCAATCAGATGACCATTGTCAGGACAAACTTAACGCATGGGCACCCCTGGGCATTGCCCAGGGGCCTCAGGTACATGATAATCTTGCATTACATCATACTTGCCAACTGTCCCAGATTTTCCAGGACAGTCACACTTTTTACTAAGCTGTCCCGGGATGGCCGTGTCCCCAGCAGCGTCCTGGATTCTAAGCTACGGGGACAGCAGCAACCCATCACTGGGCTAAATCTATAATGGGAATTAGATTCTCCCCCCCCCGCTACTTTCCTCCCGCAGTTTCTGGTGCTCTTCCAGCACTTTGCAGGGGTTAAGGAAGAACCCCCAAGTTGGAGCATCTTACTACTGCTGCTGATTGTGTGGGCGGGATGTGTACTGTTCCAATCACATGGGATGAATAGGAGAGGATGGCTGACGGAGATCGGAGCCCCAGTGAATTACTTTACCCAGGGACCCATGATGTTATTAGGATGGCCCTGACCATTGTTAAACTGACAGTGGTCATGTAATGAGGCAGCCCTTTATAACAGCACGCCAGGACTGGACGGGAAGGAGTTAAAGCTAAGCTCCAGGAAACCTAAAAATCCTCTCTTGCATTGGGACTGCACCTGTCCTGCAAGGGTTAACTGCTTTATTCTGTCTAGGGCAGTGGTCCTCAACCCTGGTCCTCAGGGCCCACTAACAGGCCAGGTTTGCAAGATAACTGAAATCCATCCCAGGTGATATAATTTGCTGCTCAGTGATTGCAGTACTCTAGTCTGCATCTCCACAATGTAATACTTAAAATCTGGCCTGTTAGTGGGCCCTGAGGACCGGAGTTGAGGACCACTGGTCTAGGGGACTTGGTAAAGCACTTTTTTCCTACCAGACCCTCCTCTCCAGCCAGGTGCGTTTGAGCGTTAATGCATTCCAATGGCCCGAAAAAATTATTAGTCTGGCCAATGGAATTCATTAATGCTAAAAAGATTGATGTGACTAAACGCACCTAAATGCTTGTGTAATTTGCGGCTTTGGGCGGGTTTTTATAAGCAGCTTTTCTACTGCCAAGAGTTCTCGAGTTCAGAGGAGAAAAGTAAAATGCCCAGTGTGCATCCCCCTAAAGATTTTTTGCTGTTGCCCATCTATGGGGGAGCCATACAGAATAAAGGTACCATACTAATTCTATAAAGAAGAGAACGCAGAGAGGTTGGGTGTTATCTAAAAATCTTTCAATGCTTTTCATCTCCACAGGCCATGAAGAAGATGTATAAAGCCGCCTTGAAGTACCCAGACTGGAAAAAGAAACACAACCCCCAGCACAAGCCCTGGCTGTACCCAGAGCAGAGCACCCTGCCCACCATAAGTCTGACCGAGGTGTCCGTCCAGCACGCCGACTCACTGGAAAATATCGATGAGAGCGGCGTAGCAGAGACCAAGGATGATCGGGGAGATGCCAGTGATGAAGACAGTGTCAACTGAGGGGCGCAGAACCTTTGCCAGACCCTTGGTGGCATTTTTGAGGACCAAAAAACAGTGTCTTCATCCTACAATGTAGGGTTGGCGGAGAAAGACACTGAGGATGGGGGGGGGAGGGGGCGGAGAATAAAAATTTTATTTGGGAAATAGGTGATTTTTTTTTATATACAAATATAAAGGGTTCTGGCATTTGTTTTGCTCCTTTTCAGTGAACTGTTCAATGACCGAGAACTGTTGCATATAGATTTGGTGATAATGGCCTTCACTAGAGACTGAGCGTCAACTCTTAGGCATCACCCCATGACAAATAGCACTCCATGAGATTGTAATTTAAGTCTATTTTGCTGTCTGAATTTTTGAAATGTCTGCACTGCCGGAGAGTGAATATTTTTAGTAGTGACTTTGTGGCGCTGTTTGTTTTAATGAGGGAGCATGAGATGGGAGCGGTGAGAGTGACTCGGTGACGGACCAGACGCCTGAGAGACTTCGGAAGTGAGAAAGCAAGGTGACGTCTTCAGATATGTTCACCATAGAAATATTAAAAGATTTTACTGCTCATTTCTGTTGTGGTTTTTTTTTTAACTTTTATGTTCTTCCTTTTTGTCTTTTTGATGGATGGAATAAATATATCAACCCCCAAAAAAACCATAACACCGTACAATACCTAGGAAGAGTTTATATCGGGAATAGTTTGTATGTTGAGGTTTTAGCCAATTATTTTTAAAATTGGCCTTTATTCTTGATGCTCCCAGGCCAGTCATCTGCCCCGTCTGCTATGGGGTAGATGACTGGAGTGGGAAAATGCTTTAGTACAGCCAGCAATGGCAGAAGACTAGCCCAGTGGTTGACACAAGGGGTTACATAGCTGGTCAAAAAGTCTTGTTTGATCCTTACTGTTCCTCTAAGATAGGCACCGCATCTCCACCTCCCTCCCCCAACCCCACTTCAGAGCCTGAACCTGAGCCACCCAAACAATCCCATTTATGGCTGTAGATGATCCAGAAGATAATGTGCAAGATGCCTCGCGTTTCTATATCCATTCTTTTTCTGATGTCTATGGTCAGAACAGAGCTTCCTCGTCCTCGTCCTACTCATAATTTATTGGCTGGTAATTGTCAAAGAGATTCTTCTTTAGACCTGGATCTTCCCTCTGTTCCCCGTGCTTCAGTTACGTTGTGCCACTACAATTATGACAAGAGCCCCTCATGGGCTGGTAGCTGAGTTCTGAGCCAGTAGAAGGCCACTAGTACTGAACTGTACTAATCCTTTAGTACAGCCAGCAATGGCAGAAGACTAGCCCAGTGGTTGACACAAGGGGTTACGTAGCTGGTTAAAAAGCCTTGTTTGATCCTTACTGTTCCCCTAAGATAGGCACCCCATCTCCCCCTCTCTCCCCCTACCCCACTTCAGAGCCTGAACCTGAGCCACCCAAACAATCCCATTTATGGCTGTAGATGATCCAGAAAATAATGTGCGAGATGCCTCGTATTTCTATATCCATCCTTTTTCTGATGTCTATGGTCAGAACGGAGCTTCCTCGTCCTCGTCCTACTCATAATTTATTGGCTGGTAATTGTCACTAAGAGATTCTTCTTCAGACCTGGATCTTCCCTCTGTTCCTTGTGCTTCAGTTACCTTGTGCCATTACAATTATGACAAGAGCTCCTCATGGGCTGGTAGCTGAGTTCTGAGCCAGTAGAAGGCCCCTAGTACTGAGCTGGACTAATCCTTTAGTACAGCCAACAATGGCAGAAGACTAACCCAGTGGTTGACACAAGGGGTTACGTAGCTGGTCATTTTAGAGCCATTTCTCTCTGACCATGGCTGGAACACCACCAGACTGCTGAGAGTGCTTTCTCCTTATTTTGCATGTGCAGTACATCTGCTTCAGTTTGCAGACTTGACATATGCTCCTACTTGCTGAACACGGCGCTGCCATTACACCCTCCTCTAGAGGTTAAAATGAGTTCCACAAGAAAAATTGTCCTTGAGGGAAAATAACATTTCTTTTTATCTAGAATTGCTGTCAGAGCCGTTTTCATGACAACCCAGACAGTATCCCTGAAAACCAGATCCATCACCAGCCCGACAGGCCGGCAGAGCGGAACACGAGCACAGGCCACCACCATTTGCTTGATTATTATTCAGCAAATAATAAAATAAAAAAAAATAGGCAAATGTTATTTTTCCTGGTCTTTTCAAGGATGATAGACAATTTATTTTTAAACAAATCAAAAAAGTGATTGGGCAGATGGGCACTATCATGGGGGGGGGGGGGGGGGGGAAGGACATGTACCAAAAAAAAAAACACAATTTAGCGGGGAGAGAGTTTTTTTTGCAGCTTAAAGGCAACACTGAAAATGCACAAAGTCTTTACATAACAAATAACTCCTTAACTCCTTTGCCACCCAGCCCTGACGTCCCTTTAACTTGGCCATTACACTGGGGGGGGGGTCAGTGGTCACATAATCGGGATCTGGTCGTGCTGGCTCCCGATCATTACTGGAGAACAGTGGCAGCTGGTGCTCCATCAGTCAGGGGGGCAGCAGACGGACCTGCCCACCCCATGTCACTCCAGCCTGCACCACCACATCTCTCCCCCCCCCCCCGCCTGCCCGCCAGCCAGCCTGCCAGTTTAATTAC
This sequence comes from Pelophylax lessonae, assembly GCF_965119305.1. Lineage (NCBI taxonomy): Eukaryota > Metazoa > Chordata > Amphibia > Anura > Ranidae > Pelophylax > Pelophylax lessonae. The sequence continues at coordinate 739,109,118 of NC_138769.1, read as the reverse complement.
CTTGTTCCTCCAGAATGACAGGCGGCGGTGGTAGCTTCCGCCTCAGGCTCCTTCATGTCCCTTCTCGGCAGCTGCCAAGAAGGGGGGGGGTCAGTGGTCACATAATCGGGGACCTGGTCCCGCTGGCTCCCGATCATTACTGCTGGAGAACAGTGGCGGGCTGGTGCTCCATCAGTCAGGGGGGCGGCAGACAGACCTGCCCACCCCATGTCACTCCAGCCTGCACCACCACATCTCTCCCCCCCCCCCGCCCGCCTGCCTGCCCGCCAGCCAGCCAGTTTACTTACCTTGTTCCTGCAGAATGACAGGCGGCGGCGGTGGCTTCCCCCGTCTCCTCCCCCCTTCTTGGCCAATAGCATGCCTTCTCCTTTCGGCCAAACAGGAAACAGGTCTCAGAACCCGCTTCCTGATTGGCCAGGAGGAGAATCAGTGTGGCAATAGTGAATATTCATTCGCTACTGTCACACAACTGGGTGGACTCAGGGCGCAGTGCTCTTCGCCCCGAGCCCACCCTTTTTTGAAGCCTACTAGAGCCTCTGGCTCCAATCAGGTGCTTAAAACAAAACAAAAAAAACCCATTGGAATCTATGCGTGGGGCACCCTGCATGTAGATTAGGGGGCCAGACGCATGGATGAGGGGGTGGCGCCCCTGCGCCCCCAATGGACGGGCCGCCACTGCTGGAGAACATGAGCTGTCTTTAACTGCTGGGTCACTTAGCTGGGCCAGATGTATGGATGAGGGGGCGGCGCCCCTGTGCCCCCAATGGACGGGCCGCCACTGCTGGAGAACATGAGCTGTCTTTAACCGCTGGGTCACTGAGCTAGGAGCGCACAGTGTTGATGTTAGCCCCCCGGCGTATACCAAAGCGCTGCCATGCTCAAGCATTCATGTCTATGGAAGGTGGTAGTAAAGGAAAGTGCAACGCTAATCAATTATCAGAAAGTCCACATCCAAGGAGAGAGCATGAAACAAGTCTTCAATCCATATTGTGAGGACCACCACCGACACCCAATCACTCAATCACACAGTCCTTGGAGGACCCCGCTTTTCACACCAGACCATTCCGAGTACTCCCCATTTATCACCACCCTTCGGAGTCGCCCCTGCAGCCAGCTTTTAATCCAGTGTCTTGTTTATTCCCACATAACATGCCATGATTGTGGAGAGGATTATTGAGGAGGAATGCTGAAGGACTCCACTATCATTTGTGCCTATTCTACAATTCACCGCTTTCATAGACCTTTGTATAGTGAGGGTCTGTGGCATTTGGTAAGAGGCTGTGTGATTGGGTGTTGGTGGTGGTCCTCACGATATGGATTGAAGACTTGTTTTATGCTCTCTCTTTGGATGTGGACTTTCTGATAATTGATTAGCGCTGCACTTTCCTTTACTACTTATGGTCAATCTTTTGCATAATTCATGATTTTGAGTCAGCTGCTTTTGTATTTTAGTTTATATTTTTTATGTTAATACCAGGCGCAGCATATAATTATTTATATGGAAGGTGGCACACAGCACCTGGGGTTCCTGGTGGGGGGATATTGTCAAGCATTCATGTCTATGGAAGGTGGTACACAGCACCTGGGGTTCCTGGTGGGGGGGAAATGTTCAAGAATCATGTCTATGGGAGGTAGTACACAGCACCTGGGGTTCCTAGAGGGGGGAAATGTTCAAGAATCATGTCTATGTAAGGTGGTACACAGCACCTCGGGTTCCTGGTGGGGGGAAATGTTCAAGCAGTCATGTCTATGGAAGGTGGTACACAGCACCTGGGGTTCCTGGTGGGAGGAAAGACACCGGAATTTACATGGCCCAGCCACCCACATGCAACACAGCGAGCGTGTGGCCCCCTTCCAGGTCACATGGCTTTAATGGCACCCAGTCTCAACGTTGAGGGACAAGTGCCCCTTCCCCACATATGGTCCCCCAAAACAGATATGAGAGTTATTAGGGGAGAGGAACTTGAAAGCCCACTTTATAATAAATGGGCCCCCAGATACTGGCCCCTCTCCCAGGGGAATGAATACAGGGGTCCATTAGTACCCGTTACCTATTTCCATAAAGTCAAAGGTTAAAAAGATACCAACACTGTAAACAAAAACCCTTTACATATCTATAAAATAAACATTTAAATGAAGGTTAAAAATGTCCCCAATGTAAATCTTCATCAACCATGGTGACCTGCTGCTCAACTATGGTAACCAACCACACTCCTGTCACTAAAAAAACGATCCCCGGCGTTGCCTGTAACATAACCACCGTGCTGGGTGCCCCAGGTGATGTCACTGACCAAATATAGTCATGACCATATTTAGTCAATGTAGCCCGGGGTCCCTGGATTTATGTTTTATATAAGACCAGCCGGGATTCGGGCAGACAAACTAGGCAATTTGGGCTAACTCGTTTGGCAGTTCAGCAAACCATGAAGAGGCTGGATTTTACTTGAACCCACGTTCAACCTGAACCCGAATCTCATCATGAAGGAAATTGCAAGTTTTTTTTTTTTTGGGGGGGGGGGTTTAGAGTGTTAGGGTTACAGGAACGGTCAGAGTTAGGGATAGAAATGTGGGGCTAGTGTTGGGATTAAAAGAACGCTTAGTGTTTGGGGGGGTATTGTTATGGGGTAGGGTTAGTATTAGAGGTTAGTGTTAGGGTTATAGGGAGGGTTGGTGTGGAGATTATGGGGAGGGTTGATGTTAGGATTATGAGGGGGGGGCTGATGTTGAGGTTACAGGGAGGGTTCATGTTGGGGTTACCTGAAATGTTAGTGTTAGGATTACAAGGAGGATTAGTGTTGGGATTACAAGGAGGATTGGTGTTGGGGTTACAGGGAAGGGTAGCATTGGGATAAGAGGCAGGGTTAGATTTACAGGTTAAAGGGAGAGTTAGTGTTGGGGTTATAAGGATTGGTGTGAAAGTTATAGGGGGGGGGGGGTTGTGTTAGGATTGCAGGGAGCAGTTTGTAATATGTTGGAGTTACAGGAAAGGTTAGAGTTAGAGATGTGGGGTCAGTGTTTGGGGGTTAGTGTTAGTATTAGAGATTACAGGGTGGGTTGGTGTTGGGGGTTACAGGGAAGGTTAGTGTTGGGGTTACAGGTAAGGTTGGTGTTACGGATACAGGGAGGGTTGGGATTAAGGGGGAGGTCTGGTATTAGGATTACAGGGGGGGTTAGTGTTGGGGTTACAGGGAAGGGTAGCATTGGGATAACAGGCCGGGTTAGATTTAGGGTTTAAAGGGAGGGTTAGTGTTGGGGTTATAAGGAGAATTGGTGTGAGGGTTATAGGGGGTTTGTGTTAGGATTGCAGGGAGCAGTTTGTAATATGTTGGAGTTACAGGAAAGGTTAGAGTTAGAGATGTAGGGTCAGTTCTTGGGGGGTAGTGTTATGGGAACGGTTAGTATTAGAGATTACATGGTGGGTTGATGTCTGTGTTAGATTACGGGGAGGGCTGGTGTTAGGGTTACAAGGAGGGTAAGTGTTAGGATTACAGGTAAGGTTAGTGTTGGCGTTATAGGGAAGGCTAGTGTTGGGGTTACAGGGAAGATTAATGTTAGGGTTAAAGGGAGGGCTAGTGTTAAGATTATAAGAAGGATTGGTGTTAGAATTACCAGGAGGGTAAGTGTTAGGGTTACATGTAAGGTTAGTGTTGGAGTTACAGGAAGGGTTAGTGTTGGGGTTACAGGAAGGGTTAGTGTTGGAGTTACAGGGAGGGTTAGTGTTGGGGTTACAGGAAGGGTTAGTGTTGGGGTTACAGGGAGGGTTAGTGTTGGGGTTACAGGTAAGGTTAGTGTTGGGGTTACAGGGAGGGTTAGTGTTGGGGTTACAGGGGGGGTAGTGTTGGGGTTCCAGGGAAAGTTAGTATTAGGGTTTTGGGGGGGCTAGTGTTAGCATTACCAGGAGGGTAAGTGTTAGGGTTACAGGTAAGGTGAATGTTGGGGTTACAGGGAGGGTTAGTGTTTGAATTACAGGGAAGGTTAGTGTTGGGGTTACATGGAAGGTTACTGTTGGGGTTACAGGGAGAGTTAGTGTTGGGGTTACAGGAAGGGTTAGTGTTAGGGTTTCAGGGAGGGCTAGTTTTAGGATTACCAGGAGGGTTAGTGTTAGGGTTACAGGTAAGGTTAGTGTTGGGGTTACAGGCAAGGTTAGTGTTGGAGTTACAGGGAAGGTTAGTGTTGGAGTTACAGGGAGGGTTAGTGTTGGGTTTACAGGGACGGTTAGTGTTAGGATTACCAGGAGAGTAAGTTTAGGGGTTATAGGTAAGGTGAGTGTTGGGGTTACAGGGAGGGTCAGTGTTGGGGTTACAGGGAAGGTTAGTGTTGGGGTTACAGAGAAGGTTAGTGTTAGGTATACAAGGAGGGTTGATTTTGGGGTCACAGGGAGGGTCAGTGTTGGGGTCACAGGGAGGGTTAGTGTTGGGTTTACAGGGAGGGTTAGTGTTGGGGTTACATGTAAGGTTAGTGTTGGAGTTACAGGTAAGGTTAGTGTTGGGGTTACAGGGGGGGGTAGTGTTGGGGTTCCAGGGAAAGTTAGTATTAGGGTTTTGGGGGGCTAGTGTTAGCATTACCAGGAGGGTAAGTGTTAGGGTTACAGGTAAGGTGAATGTTGGGGTTACAGGGAGGGTTAGTGTTTGAATTACAGGGAAGGTCAGTGTTGGGGTTACATGGAAGGTTACTGTTGGGGTTATAGGGAGAGTTAGTGTTGGGGTTACAGGAAAGGTTAGTGTTGGGGTTACAGGAAAGGTTACTGTTGGGGTTACAGGAAAGGTTAGTGTTAGGGTTTCAGGGAGGGCTAGTTTTAGGATTACCAGGAGGGTAAGTGTTAGGGTTACAGGTAAGGTTAGTGTTGGGGTTACAGGCAAGGTTAGTGTTGGAGTTACAGGGAGGGTTAGTGTTGGGTTTACAGGGACGGTTAGTGTTAGGGTTTCAGGGAGGGTTAGTGTTAGGATTACCAGGAGAGTAAGTTTAGGGGTTATAGGTAAGGTGAGTGTTGGGGTTACAGGGAGGGTCAGTGTTGGGGTTACAGGGAAGGTTAGTGTTAGGTATACAAGGAGGGTTGATTTTGGGGTCACAGGGAGGGTCAGTGTTGGGGTCACAGGGAGGGTTAGTGTTGGGGTCACAGGGAAGGTCAATGTTGGGGTTATAGGAAGGTTGCCCATAGGATATGATTTCTCTCTCTGCACAAAATCTACCATCTCTGATCTCTTCACATTGAGAATAAATCTTTACTATGTACCCTGATCCCCCATGTGCTGGCAATCACACTGTACTGCACATTGCTGAGCTCCTGAAAATCCTTCCTCATAATCTGACTTCTTTACTTCTCTACAACTCTGATAGATGAGACAGCAGTCAGAAGTTCCATCTTTCATTCCTTTCTGTGTCCCCAGTAGAGATTTCCTCTCACTTCCTGTCCTGGTGACACCAGTAGAAGACAGGAGAGAGTGCAAATGTCAGATTCATGGAAATCAATAATCAATAAAAACCTGTCAGAGGTCTGTTTATAGGGGAAGATCGATGTCCTGAACATTTGTGGAGACTTTTTTTAACGCTTTTTCAGTTTTTTTTTAGATATTTCCCATCAACATTTGACTGGCTTTTCCTTTTAAAGGAGAAGTAAACTTGTAAAGATCTGCTTTAAGTGATAAATAATTCATCAGTGGCTTTGTCCATTAAAAGCACACGATGCCTAAACATCCGCGGCTCAGGAAGGTTGTGGTCGGGGCGCCATGGAGCAGTCTGTACATCACAACAGAGGACGGACCTCCTCCTGCCGTCTCCTCCTTAATGACTTCCTCTGCCTGTGGTGCACTGCGGCGGCGTGCCGCTAACCTAGTAACACCAGGCTTTGATGTGCAGCTGCAGTTGGTGTCATGCTGCGTAGAACAACCCATCATGCTGCTCTTCTACAGAATGTCCCAGGAGCTGCCGTCCCCGGGCCCCTTAGGAGAAAAAAGTCTGCGGAGGCCCCCAGTGACTCCATTTATTATGTACAAGGCTGGCCTTCACCACCCGCAACTGGATTTCTACCTTATTAGGGATGAGTAGAGTGATTTTGGTGGCTTCAGAAAAATGTTGCACAAATGCAAACTCTTAGTTTAGCTCATTGACCCACTTGGGCACAACAAGGCCCGTGGGCCAAATCCGGCCCTCCAGGCCTTCTCATGTGGCCCTCGCACCTAGGTTTGCAACCTCTATGTTGCATACTGTGCATAGCGCACCCCTAAATCCTGCACTCTGTACGTAACCCAATTCTGAACCCTGCACTTTGTACATAGCACACCCCTAAACCCTGCACTCTGTACATAGCCCACCCCTAACCCCTGCACTCTGTACGTAGCCCACTCCTGAACCCTGCACTCTGTACATAGCGCACCCCTAAACTCTGCACTCTGTACATAGCGCACCCCTGAACTCTGCACTCTGTACATAGCGTAATCCAGAACTCTGTACATAGGGCACCCCTGGAACTGTGATCTCTACATAGCGCACCCCTGAATTGCACTCTGTGCATAGGGCACCCTCGAAACTGCGCTCTCTACATAGCGCACCCCTGAACTGCACTCTGTGCATAGGGCATCCCCTGGAACTGCTCTCTACATAGCGCACCCCTGAACTGCACTCTGTGCATAGGGCACCCCCTGAACTGCGCTCTTTACATAGCGCACCCCTGAATTGCACTCTGTGCATAGGGCACCCCCAGAACTGCGCTCTCTACATAGCGCACCCCTGAAACTTCACTCTGTGCTTACGGCACCCCCCGGAACTGCGCTCTCTACATAGCGCACCCCTGAACTGCACTCTGTGCATAGGGCACCCCTGAAACTGCTCTCTCTACATAGCGCACCCCTAAACTCTGCACTCTGTACATAGCGCACCCCAGAACTCTGTGAATAGGGCACCCCTGGAACTGCTCTTTCTACGTAGCGCTTCACTGAACTGCACTCTTTACATAGCGCACCCTTGAACTGCACTCTGTGCATAGGGCACCCCTGGAACTGCACTCTCTACATAGCGCACCCCTGAACTGCACACTGTGCATTGGGCACCCCTGGAACTGCATTCTTTACATAGCGCACCCCTGAACTGCACTCTGTGCATTGGGCACCCCTGGAACTGCACTGTCTACATAGCGCATCCCTGAACTGCACTCTGTACATTGGGCACCCCTGGAACTGCACTGTCTATATGACGCACCCCTGAACTGCACTCTGTGCATTGGGCACCCCTGGAGCTGTGCTTTCTACATAGCGCACCCGTGAACTACACTCTGTACATTTAGCACCCCTGTAACTGCGCTCTTTACATAGCGCACCCCTGAACTGCACTCTGTACATTGGGCACCCCTGGAACTGCACTCCCTACATAGCGCACCCCTGAACTGCACTCTGTACATTGGGCACCCCTGGAACTGCACTGTCTATACGGCGCACACCTGAACTGCACTCTGTACACAAAGCACACCTAAACCCTGCACTCTGTACATAACGCACTCCTGAACTCTGCACTCTGTACATAACACACCCCTGATCTCTGCACTCTGTACGTAATGTGGTCCCAAAATCTGCACTCTGTATGTAGTGTAATTCTGAACCCAGCACTCTATACATAAGGCACTCCTTAACTCTGCACTCTGTACATAGCGCACCCCTGAACTGCACTCTGTGCATTGGGCACCCCTGGAACTGCACTCTTTACATAGCGCACCCCTGAACTGCACTCTGTGCATTGGGCACCCCTGGAACTGCACTGTCTACATAGCGCATCCCTGAACTGCACTCTGTACATTGGGCACCCCTGGAACTGCACTGTCTATATGACGCACCCCTGAACGGCACTCTGTGCATTGGGCACCTCTGGAACTGCACTCTCTACATAGCACACTCCTGAACTGCACTCTGTGCATAGGGCACCCCTGGAACTGCACTCTCTACATAGCGTACCCCTGAACTGCACTCTGTGCATAGGGCACCCCTGGAGCTGTGCTCTCTACATAGCGTACCCCTGAACTGCACTCTGTGCATAGGGCACCCCTGGAGCTGTGCTCTCTACATAGCGCACTCGTGAACTACACTCTGTACATTGGGCACCCCTGTAACTGCGCTCTTTACATAGCTCACCCCTGAACTGCACTCTGTACATTGGGCACCCCTGGAACTGCACTCCCTACATAGCGCATTCCTGAACTGCAATCTGTATATTGAGCACCCCTGGAACTGCACTGTCTATACGGCGCACACCTGAACTGCACTCTGTACACAAAGCATACCTAAACCCTGCACTCTGTATATAACGCACTCCTGAACTCTGCACTCTGTACATAACACACCCCTGATCTCTGCACTCTGTACATAATGCAGTTCTGAATTCTACAATATATAAGTAACGCACTCCTGAACTCTGCACTCTGTACATAACACACCCCTGATCTCTGCACTCTGTACATAATGCAGTTCTGAATTCTACAATATATAAGTAACGCACTCCTGAACTCTGCACTCTGTACATAACACACCCCTGATCTCTGCACGCTGTACATAACACACCCCTGATCTCTGCACTCTGTACGCAATGTGGTCCCAAAATCTGCAGTCTGTATGTAGTGTAATTCTGAACCCAGCACTCTATACATAAGGCACTCCTTAACTCTGCACTCTGTACATAGCGCACCCCTGAACCATTCACTCATACGTACAAAGTGCATAGTCTTGAAGTGTGTTCTGTACAGAACATACCAAAATCCTAAATGCTGCACTCTGTACATAGTGCATCCCTGATCCCTGCACGTTGCACATAGCTCATAGCGCATCCCTGAACCCTGTACTCTGTACATAGCACACCCCTGAACCCTTCACTCTGCGATACGTACAAAGTGCAGAGTTTTGAAGTGTGTTACAGTATGTACAGAACATACCACACTCCTAAACTCTGCACTCTGTACATAGCGCATCCCTGATCCCTGCACTCTGCACACAGCGCACCCCTGAACCCTTCACTCTGCCCTACGTACAGAGTGAAGAGTTCAGGAGTGCGGTACAATCAAAGTGCAGAGTTTAGGAGTGTGTTACATACAGAACATAAGTGGGAGGGGAAAAAATGAATAAAGGATGTTTGTAACAAATGTGTAATAGTCCTTTGAAACCAAACTTTGGACAGCTAATCTGCTTTTTTTTCCCCTCCTAGAGTCCCCACCCCCTGCCCCTCCCTAAGTGTATACTTCATTTTTATTTTCTATCCTGCTTCCAGATGTGTTCAGGCTGGTTAGGTGATGTACAGGACCCTCTTCTTCTTCAGATGACCTCTGACAATGGAGAAAGATGCCTCGGCAAGTCCATAAGTGATGATCTGCACTCACAGTATGTCCTCAGTCTTCTGTGTTGAATGACACTGGTTGTTATTCAACCCAAAAGATTGAGGACCCCTTGTGGTGGAGAAGATGTACTGAACCGGAGAGGAGTATTGCAACCAAAGCTTCTTTTGTTTTTAAACCAGCAAGAAGAAAACTTTAGAGGGCAAGCAAGTAGTTCAAGTCTAAATAAAACTTTAGAGGGCAAGCAAGTAGTTCAAGTCTAAATAAGGGCCACAGTGTGGTGCAACCAAAACACCCAACCAACAGTCATTGTAAATATAACAATAAATTACCATCACCAACTGACAGCCTGTGTGGGGGTCAGCCATCGAAGAAAGGGGCCTGTATGCCAGAAGTCTTTATTGAGATGTTTCGCTCAACTGATGGACCTGCAACAGACATTTAATCTATTCAGGAGATAAATAACATTATGACGTTACAGTGAGGGGAAAAAGTATGTGATCCCCTGCTGATTTTGTAGGTTTGCCCACTGACAAAGAAACGATCAGTCTATAATTTTACTGGTCGGTTTATTTTACCAGTGAGAGACAGAATAAGGCCTCTTTCACACGGTCCGCCTCCGTAGGCGGATCCGTGTTGCTCAGCGGGGATCGATCCGCGATCCCTGCTGAGCCGGCGGATGACAGCTCCGTCTCCACTTGCAGAGCGGAGAGGGAGGTGTCTCAGCCCCCGCTGCCCTCTATGAGGGATCGGATGAGAGCGAGCCGCCTGTCCGCTCTCATCCGATCCGATCCGATTACTGAACGGATGGAAAAATAGGGTTTCCATCCGTCCAGATTTCACGGACAGGATCGGATACGGATGGCAGCGGGTGTCAGCGGAGGTGTCTCTGCTGACACCCGCTGCCCCATAGAGCTGCATGGAGGATCCGATCAGATCCGCCTAAAAAACTGACAGGTGAAACTGACAGGTTCGCCCATGTGAAAGAGCCCTAACAACAAAAAATATCCAGAACAACGCATTTCAAAGGTATACACTTATTTGCATTTTAATAAGTGAAATAAGTATTTGACTTAGTAGTTGGTGGAGAAATCCTTGTTGGCAAGCACAGAGGTCAGACGTTTCTTGTGGTTGACCACCGGGTTTGCACACATCTCAGGAGGGATTTTGTCCCACTCCTTTTTGCAGATCCTCTCCAAGTCATTAAGGTTTTAAGGCTAACGTTTGGTAACTCGAACCTTCAGCTCCCTCCACATATTTTCTATGGGATTAAGGTCTGGAAACTGGCTACGCCACTCCAGGGCCTTAATGTGCTTCTTCTTGAGCCACTCCTTTGTTGCCTTGGCCGTGTGATTTGGGCAGGGCTTTTTTTCTCAGAAAAAAAGTGCAGGAACCACGACCCTGTGTTTACAAGTGATAATGATGAGCAGGGAGCAGAGGGCCTGAGCCAAAGGTGGTGGAACTGAGTTCCACCAAGTTCCAGCTGAAAAAAGCCCTGGATTTGGGTTATTGTCATGCTGGAATACCCATCCATGAACAGGGGGACCTTGTGGGCGCTGCAAGATTTCAGTTCTTCACGGCGTAGTGTGTTACCAATTGTTTTCTTGGTGACGATGGTCCCAGCTGCCTTGAGATCATTGACAAGATTCCCCCGTGTAGTTCTGGGCTGATTCCTCACCGTTCTCATGAACATTGAAACTCCACGAGGTGAGACCTTCCATGGAGCCCCAGACTGAGGGAGACTGACAGTTATTTTGTGTTCCTTCTATTTGCGAATAATCGCACCAACTGTTGTCACATTCTCACCAAGCTGCTTGGCGATGGTCTTGTAGCCCATTCCAGCCTTGTGTAGGTCTACAATCTTCTCCCTGACATCCTTGGACAGCTCTTTGGTCTTGGCCATGGTGGAGAGATTGGAATCTGATTGATTGATTGCTTCTGTGGACAGGTGTCTTTTATACAGGTAACAAGCTGAGATTAGGAGCACTCGCTTTAGAGTCCTCCTAATCTTAGTTTATTACCTGTATAGAAGACACCTGGGAGCCAGAAATCGTGCTGATTGATAGGGGATCAAATACTTATTTCACTCATTAAAATTCAAATCAATTTATAACTTTTTTTTTAAATGCGTTTTTCTGGATATTTTTGTTGTTATTCTGTCTCTCACTGTTAAAATAAACCGACCAATAAAATTATGGACTGATCATTTCTTTGTCAGTGGGCAAACCTACAAAATCAGCAGGGGGTCACATACTTTTTTCCTTCATTGTAGATGTGGTGAGAGGTTCACTTTAACTATCCTCTAATGACCGGAACTTAAAAAAAATCACCCATTGTCAATCTAGTTTGCTGCTTAGAATGAAGGGAAAGAATCAAAGATAGAACAAGAGTGATCTCTGCTGGAATGAAGCGGTATTGTCACAGTTCTTTTCACCAAAGCCATGTAATGTCCTTCACTATTGGGGAACTGCAGGTCCCCCCACCTGGAATATAGAACATTTTTGGGGGGTTTGTACATTACATTTACATTTCATATAAATTACTAATTTAAAAACCTTTTATGCCAAGGTTGCCCTCTTTCGCCTTTAATCTTTATTCTTTTAGAACCTTTTCTTTGTACACTTCGGGCAGACTCAGGAAATGCGGGATATCAGAAGTCATCTAAGGGTTCATAAGGTCGCTGCTTTTGCGGAGGACTTGATTTTCATTTTGACTGACCTGCTGCTTGCTGCACCTCACACAACAACCCATTAAAAAATACGAGACCTCTCCTACCATCTGGCTTTTAAATGCAGCCAAGGCATGTAGAGTATTCCTCTGTGTTGGAGGTCTGTGCATCCGCCTTCCAAGTCTCTCTGGTTTTCTAAAATTAACAAACTCAGGGACACGGAGGATCTTACGACTACCCTCCATAATCAGGAGGAGTCCTTTCGTGACACCTGGATTTCACAGATGCCTATATATCTCCTGATTCCGCCTCCCCCAGTGGTGGCCTCCTTGCCCCCCCCCCCTTTTTTTTACACCCCTCCCATTTTTGTAAATATTTTATTCTATCTTTTCATGTGACAACACTGAAGAAATGACACTTTGCTACAATGTAAAGTAGTGAGTGTACAGCTTGTATAACAGTGTAAATTTGCTGCCCCCTCAAAATAACTCAACACACAGCCATTAATGTCTAAACCGCTGGCTACAAAAGTGAGTACACCCCTGACAATGTCCAAATTGGGCCCTATTAGCCATTTTCCCTCCCCGGTGTCATGTGACTCGTTAGTGTTACAAGGTCTCAGGTGTGAATGGGGAGCAGGTGTGTTAAATTTGGTGTTATCGCTCTCACTCTCTCATACTGGTCACTGGAAGTTCAACATGGCACCTCATGGCAAAGAACTCTCTGAGGATCTGAAAAAAAGAATTGTTGCTCTACATAAAGATGGCCTAGGCTATAAGAAAATTGCCAAGATCCTGAAACTGAGCTGCAGCACAGTGGCCAAGACCATACAGCGGTTTAACAGGACAGGTTCCACTCAGAACAAAAACAAAAGTGTGTGTGTGCATGTATATATATATTAGGGATCGACTGATTGTCGGCAATGCTGATATATCGAGGGTCGATATGTACTTTCCCCCGATATATCGGAATCGGCCCCTGAGGTTACCGATATTGCCGATATTTCGGAAAGTGCTGTACCGGAGTGATGGCTGCAGCTAGAGGCATCACCCCGGTATCGGCGTCCATAGCCGACGGTCGGCTGTCTTGTAATGACAACCAATGCGGCTGAGAAGCCGCTCGGCTGTCATTACAAGGAGCGGGAGGGGCGTCCCCTCCCGTCGCCTTCCGCTGCTCGCCTGGGTCTTCCATCCCACTGGGAGACCCGGGCAACCATCCTGCACGGCCAACGAAGAGAAGACCCGATCAAAGCCGTATTCGGCTCTGAAAAGGTCTCCATGTATAAACCCGGAAGTGAAGACATCTCGGCGCCAAATTCAAAAAAAAATGACAGCATTCAAAACAGCCAAACTTGGCGTTTTGAATGCTTTTAAGTGCAAAGGAGTGGTTTGGGGTCTTTTAGACCTCCAGATCCCTCCACAACAGCACCAGTCAAGAAAAAAACAAAACATTTTTAAATGTACAAAAATATCGGCCAATATCGGCAGATACCGACATTCAATGGCCAAAATATCGGTATCAGCTTTAAAAAAACGATATCGATCGATCACTAATATATATATATATATATATACACACAGACAGTATCTCACAAAAGTAAGTACACCCCTCACATTTTTGTAAATATTTTATTCTATCTTTTCATGTGACAACACTGAAGAAATGACACTTTGCTACAATGTAAATTAGTGAGTGTACAGCTTGTATAACAGTGTAAATTTACTGTCCCCTCACACACAGCCATTAATGTCTAAACCGCTGGCAACAAAAGTGAGTACACCCCTAAGTCAAAATGTCGAAATTGGGCCCAAAGTGTCAATATTTTGTGTGGCCACCATTATTTTCCAGCACTGCCTTAACCCTTTTGGGCATGGAGTTCACCAGAGCTTCACAGGTTGCCACTGGAGTCCTCTTCTACTCCTCCATGATGACATCACAGAGCTGGTGGATGTTAGAGACCTTGCGCTCCTCCACCTTCCATTTGAGGATGCCCCACAGATGCTCAATAGGGTTTAGGTCTGGAGACATGCTTGGCCAGTCCATCACCTTTACCCTCAGCTTCTTTAGCAATGCAGTGGTCATCTTGGAGGTGTTTGGGGTCGTTATCATGTTGGAATACTGTCCTGTGGCCCAGTCTCTGAAGGGAGGGGATCATGCTCTGCTTCAGTATGTCACAGTACATGTTGGCATTCATGGTTCCCTCAATGAACTGTAGCTCCCCAGTGCCGGCAGCACTCATGCAGCCCCAGACCATGACACTCCCACCACCATGCTTGACTGTAGGCAAGACACACTTTGTACTCCTCCCCTGGATCCATGTTAAAGGCCTAGCTGCCTATTGCCAATAGGGGCCTGCCCAGCACAGTCAGACTCATGGCAGATGCTAATATCAGCTCAACCACTTGTCTTCCACACATTGTTGATTGTGCTGATTAACTCACCTATTGTTTACTGTGGAGATGTGTTTACACTTATAATAATGTGTATTGTACTTCAGGAGCTCGATGACGGTAAGTCTGCTAGTTAATTAGCTCAAGTTAAATAAATCGCTGTCATCTATTAGTTGCTAGAAGGAAAGTAGAATACTGTTTGTGTTGGTTGTTCCTTAGATATGTTAGCTATATTTCTGTACACAATTTCATCTGCATATGATAATGTAATCAGGCACCTGACCTGGTAGGGTATATATTCGGTGTGAGTTTATTCAATAAATGTTCCAGATCTTATACAAGCTATTCTCGGCTAGTTTTCTATGGGGGCGGCTAGGATATCTGATATCTATGTTCAAGACTGAAGGAAGCGGTATTCTGACGGAAGCACACAAGTGCATTGTGGGGTCGCGGTTCTGTTACAGAATAGGTTGCCCTAAACGCAACACAAGCATAACGTCACACCTGCATTGGTGTGAACGGAGGCTTAGTGTGGATTTATTTTTACATTGCATGTGTCTGTTTTTGGTGAGAGTTCAGATTTCAAGTAGGCAAAACTTTTTGCCATTTTGGATAGAGTAAGGGATTTTCATAACCTCTGTCAGGTTTATTTTTTATTTTATTTTTTTTTTGCCAGGGGTGTCTCTTTGGGGAGATATCCATTCACTTCCTGTCCCATAGCCAAAACAGGAAGTGAGAGGAAATCCCTCCAAAGTGAGGAAATCCCAGAACTAGTGGAAGATTTCCCCTCCATTCATGTTATGGGGACAACCCAAAAATTGGGACTTTCACTTAACGGGGGCACAGACAGCAATTAAGACCTGACAGAGGGTCTAATACCTCTTTACTCTGTCCAAAACTAAAAAAAAAAAAAAAAACTTTGCTTTTAGTTATACAGTAAAACTTTGGATTGAGAGTAACTTGGTTTGAAAGCGTTTTGCAAGACAAGCAACATTTTTTTAAATACATTTTGACAAACGAGCGATGTCTTGATATACAAGTAACGTCACATCCCAACTGAGTATAAAAGGGAAGAGGGGCGCCTCTAAGTGTAGCAATATGATTACATTTAATTTAGCAACTCACATATTTGAATGAACAGGCCCATCTAAGTATGCAGGCATTCGGGGGTAAAGCTGTCCACATAGACTGTCCTCCTCACCGCCATCAACCCTTCCACACTGTGCTCCACGAACGCTTCAAGCCTCGCTTATAGATCACTCTGCTGCAGGGTAGTCTTCTCGGTCAATTGAAGACTGACGGTGGTGAGAGCCGGCGGTGCAAAGGATGGTCTATGTCACCTGTGTCAAACACAAGGCCCGCGGGCCCTCCAGGTCATTTTATGTGGCCCCCCACACCTCTGCTGCAGGTGCAGCACCCCGCTTTCTCTCTGAACCCCCCCTCCCTCCCCCGTCTCTGCAGTCGGCAGCAGAGAGAAGGACAGAATTCCTTCCACGGATCTTGTGCCTCTCTATTCTCCACCTCCCCTGGTCTCAGCATTGAGCAGACTCCAGCCCTCCTCTGGTCCTCCTCCAGACCCTGCACTTTTGCTTCCCAGCTCCTGCCCCCAGCTTCTTTCCAGCAGCAGCACATGGTAAGGTGGGTTGCACTGTGATGTAAGAGGGTAGGGGACTCTTGATTTCAGATGTAGGGGAAATGGGGGTGCTCTGCTGGACATCTAGTCTTACATATACAACCAGCCCTTTGAGGGGGGCCATAATGCTGATGCGGCCCATGATGAAATGGAGTTTGACACCCCTGGTCTATGTGGACAGCTTTACCCCTGATGCCTACATACATATATGTGCCTCTTCTAATCACAGGCCCAGGAAAAGAGGTGGGCAGGAGGGGGCGGCTGCACTGGGCACTGTGGTATCATGTGAGGTGGGAAGGCACCATTGGGGGGGGGGGGGGGATTTGTGTTGGAAAGAGTGGGTTTGGGGAAGTGTGCGGAGTGGGAGAGGATTTTTTTTTTTAGGGGGGGGGGCATTTGTGCTAGTTAGGAAGATTGGGGGGGGGGGGGGGCATTTGTGCTAGTAGGCTAGTAGGGATGATTGGGGGGGGGGGGGCATTTGTACTAGTAGGGATGATTTGGAGGGCATTTGTGCTAGTAAGGATGATGGGGGGGGGAGGGCATTTGTGCTAGTAGGGATGATATGGAGGGCATTTGTGCTAGTAGGGATGATGGGGGGGGGGGGGCATTTGTGCTAGTAGGGATGATTTGGAGGCCATTTGTGCTAGTATGGATGATGGGGGGGGGGGGGGGGAATTTGTGCTAGTAGGGATGATTTGGAGGGCATTTGTGCTAGTATGGATGATTGTGCTTGTAGGGATGATTGGGAGGGGGGCATTTGTGCTAGTAGGGATGATTGGGGGGGGGGGGCATTTGTGCTAGTAGGGATGATTTGGAGGGTATTTGTGTTAGTAGGGATGATTGGGGAAGGGGGGGGGGGGATTTGTGCTAGGAGGGGAAATTTGGGGGGCGTATGTGTACTTAGAGAGGACATTTTAGCGGTAGAGGATTTGTACTAGGAGGGGTGTTTTTTTCTGAAGGGGGGGTTTGGGGGATGAGGGGGCAAAGATTTGCACTGGGAGGAGGAGGGGAAATTTATGTTCGGGGGGTAATTATGCAGATAAGTGCTCATTTTTCTGACACCTAATGCTCATACATTTTTTTTTTTTGGGGGGGGGGGGGCGCAGTTTAGCATGTTTGCCCTGGGCTCTAGGTGACCATGTCTCGGCACTGCTTAATCATCAGCCATGTGAGTTGCGAGATGTTGTATCTTCATTAAATGTAACCATAGTGCTACACTTAGAGGCGCCCTCTCTTCTCTTTTATACTCTGTAGCTCCTGCTGGAATTTGCTTCTAATCCCCTTGTGGAGGCGCCATTTGTGGATGGACATTTTATGGTTACACAACCGATCACATTGCTATAATCTTTTCATATGGACTATAAATTGGAGGAATTATGAATAAATGGTTGTGGAACAAATCATCCGAGTTTCCATTATTTCTTATGGGGAAATTCGCTTTGATATAAGAGTGCTTTGGATTACAACCATGTTTCCACATCGAATTATGCTCGCAATCTTACTGTACTTGAATCACTAGTAAAAAAAAAAAAAAAAAAATGTTTCAGCATTGTCTAGATGTGTCTTGAAATGAAGATGTATTCTGTATGTAGGTGTCTTTAAAATGCCTTTCAATAAAGCTCTTTGAAATAAAAAAAAAGTTTCAAACCTGTAAGATCTGGGACGTGGCGACGTGATGACGTGGTGACGTGGTGACGTAGTGACGTAACGTCAACACGTTGTAGAAAAAAGGGGCCAACTCAGGCGAGGGGTCAGTACATATCAGGCGACTCCCAACATCAGCCGTGAACTTGTTTTAACCCCTCAGATACCAGGATGTTTAAAAACCTACCTTGGTAGAGAAGGGGTTAAGGAGACCCTGTCACCTGACCATTCATTTATAAAACAATTCTTCCCATAAGATTATATATTATTATACAGGATTTATATGGCGCCAACAGTTAACGCAGCGCTTTACAATATAACGGGGGACAGTACCATTACAATACAGTTTAAAGCAGAGTTCCACCCCCCCCCCCTCCAAAAATGAAAAGTCAACAGCTACATACTGTAGCTGCTGACTTTGAATATTAGGACACTTACCTGTCCTGGAATCCAGCGTTGTTGGCACCCCTGCCCTTGTTTCCATCAGCTGTCGGGTGCTGCCCCCACTATTGACGGTAAGGGAACCCAACAGTGAAGCCTTGCGGCTTCACATCCGGTTCTCTACTGGCCTGGCAGCAGAGAAAGGAGGAGGTTGCCGAACTGGTGATGTACCTCGCCGTGCCAAGGTGCTACAGTGGGGAAGGGTACCTGTCAAAAATAGGTACCCGCTCCCCCCCCCCCCCCCAAAGGTGCCAAATGTCACACTGGAGGGGGTAAGGAATCAGATAAGCGGAGGTTCCACTTTAGGGTGGAACTAAGCTTGAATATAGATGGAATAGGAGAGCTTTGCTCATGGAGCTTTCAATCTAAAGGGAGGGGAATGTGGTACAAATGGTAATAGCTGCAGGGGATGATCGGATGGAGGTGACTCAGGCAGTGTTGTATTTAGGCAAGACTAAAATCGGGCGCCCCCCCCATCTAAATTTGCCCCACCCCTTCCTATTCAGGGTGGCTATAGTGGCTGTGTGGGGTCTCTGGTGGCTATGCGGGGTCTCTGGTGGACTGTGGGGTAGTAACCCCCCCTCCGACTAGTCTGCCACAGTGCTCCCTCCAACCCCCCTAGACTAGTCTTCCACAGTGCTCCCTGTAACCCTCCCCCCGCTAGCCTGCCACAGTGCTCCCTCCAACCCCCCCACACTAGCCTGCCACAGTGCTCCCCTCAAACCCCTCACCCGCCAGTCTGCCTAGTCTGCCTAGTCTGCCACAGTGCTCCCTCCAACCCCCCCCCCCCACACTAACCTGCCACAGAGCTCCCCCCAAACCCCTCACCCGCCAGTCTGCCTAGTATGCCACAGTGCTCCCTCCAACCCTCCCCCCCCACTAACCTGCCACAGAGCTCCCCCCAAACCCCTCACCCACCAGTCTGCCTAGTCTGCCACAGTGCTCCCTCCAACCCCCCCCACTAACCTGCCACAGTGCTCCCCCAAACCCCTCACTAGCCTGTCACAGTGACACTCCCCCCCCCCCCGCTAGAGAAGGGTAGAGATGGAGGGAGAGTGAGAGAGCACCCCCAGTGTCCACACTCACCTCACACCCGGGCCCCTACACTCACCCCCAGTGCCCACAGTCACCTCATACACCGCCAGTGCCCACACTCACATTTCTCCAGAGGACAATTGTGGACTGGCTGATGTAGTTGGTCAAGGTGCAGACCAGCCATCTTGCACCCAGAAGATCACCCAGCATCATCTTTGCAGCAAGGGTCTGGGGCTCATCCGGATGACAGCTAGGGGGTTGCCTGGTGTCTGGGCTATGTTCCCCTCACCCTGACTCTCCTGTACTCCCTTCCAGAAAAGGATCAGGAAGTGTGCTGCAAGCAAGCCTCTCCTCCTGCTCCCTCCTCCTCCTCCCTCCTTACGGCTGTGCCCATAGGTTAGGAAGTAGGATGCGGCTGTGCTGTGGAAGAGGAGGGCTGGGAGGAAGAGCCGCAGCCATGCCCAATCCTAGTGCAAGGCAGACATGGTGCAGGGAAGAAGGGCAGGGTCACAGGTTGCTGCTGTCAGGTCTGGCGTAGAGCGGTGAAGTCAGAGGCAAGCGCTGTTAGCAATGTTGCATGGATGGTGAAGGGACTGGGGTCGATGCCAACCCCTTCCCCCTAAAAATTGCCGCCCCAGGCAAACGCCTTGTTTGCCTCATGGTAGATATGCCCCTGGATTCGGGTACAGTTTTTAGGGGGAGGTAGGGAAGGCTTCCCTGATTAAGTGAGTTTCAAGGGGCTGACCAAAGATACTGCGGCAAGGACTTCCAGAGGATTGGAGAGGCTCTGGAGAAGTCCTGGAGGCAAGCATGAGAGGATAAACAAGGGAGCTAGAGAGCAGGAGGTCTTGGGATGAGCGGAGGGGACAATTTGGGTAAAATCTACAGATGAGGTTGTTGATGTAGCTGGGGGTGATGTTGTGGATGGCCTTGTATGTTTTTGTTAGTGTTTAGTATTTTATACGATGGGGTAGGGGAAGCCAGTGAAGAGATTGGCAGAGAAGGGCAGCAGTCATGGATCAGTTAGTAAGGTGTATTCGTCTAACAGAGGCATTCATAATAGACTGAAGGAGGGATAACCTGTGTAAGGGTAGGCCAGTGAGGAGGGAGTTGCAGTGGTCAAAGCGAGAAATAACCAAGGAGTGAATAAGTTGTTTTGTGTTGTTATATATGCATGTAACATATGTTATTTACCTGTAAAAGCTTTGCTTGTGCAGCCATCCAAAAGCCCCGAGACTGCAGCTGGGTGCCACCATCTTGGATGTAATGTTGCCAGCCCCAGTAGATTCAGAGTGACTTTCTATAGCAGCCTTCCTCAACCTTTTTACTCCAGAGGAGTGCTTGAATTGATTTTCAGATGTTGGGAACCCCTACTAAAACCAATTTCAGTAGGGGGTCAGTGGGAAGATTTCCCCCTTACTGACAGCTGAAAAAATTATTGGATCCATGGAGATAACTCTTCCAAGTGGCACTGGCCCCCGAAAACCATGGAGCTACTTTTAGATCGAAGAACAGTAAGCCTCAGCTCATGGAACCCCTTGAAACCGTGGTTGAGAATGGCAGTTCTATACAGTATTCTTTTTGTCTCCTCTTCCAACAACTACATAAAAGGTTCCTGGGGGTCGTAGGAAGAATGCCCATTGACTGCAAGAAAGATCATTAGATCCATACAGATAAGTCTTCCAAGTGTCATTGGTCCCAGAACCATGCCAGTACCATCAGATGGAAGGTCAGTAAACCACAGCTCAAGGAACCCCTAGAAACCTCTGGAGGAACCCTGGTGGAAATTGGCAGTTCTATACAGTATTATCCTTCTCTCCTCCTCCAGCAGCTACATAAAAGGTTACTGGGGGGTCAGTGAGAAGAATGCCTCCTTACTGACAGCTAAAAAGATTATTGGGTCCATGCAGATAGTAAGTAGGAGTTGTGTTGAGAAAGATCGGCTGGTTTAATATAAGGGCACCGTCCCCGGTCAAAATTGAAAATAGCAGCAAATTCAGTTATGCAAGTGAGGCAAAGGGAAAGATGGAAAGATGGAAAAAAGTCAAGCATATCTGGACAAAAGGGGATTTAAATGTGCTATGTAAACACTGAATAAACCAGAAGATATATTTAAGTATCAAAATGTATTTAAACATATAAGTAATAACATGTTATTCTAAAAATGGGGATAATCATAATAGTTATACACATTTCAAAACATATCTCCGGATAGGAGGTGTGTATAAAGGTTCACTGATGGATAAACGCGTTTCGCTGCATAGCTTCATCAGGATCCAGCAAGTATACTTCAGACTGATAAGCACAATATTATCTTATCCCTCATCTAAAAACAAGCCAAACAATCTTACGGCGTCAAATCATCCTGTGGGTTGGTTAGATAAGGTCATTTATCCAAAGATCCCAAAAGACAAAACTTTTAAGTATGGGAGCTGGTAGCAGGTTAGTGGTCTAACCTGCACTTCATAGTAACCCATATTTTCAGCGTCTGATATTCAGTCATCCTATAGACCAGTGGGAGTAGAACATACAATCCAAATAGTACTGGGATGCAAAGAAAGTATGTGTCCAGTGGGGACCCGTGAACCCTTCGAAGGTCAAGGAGATAAGGGGGGAAAAACCCTGTATCGCATTAGTCCGTCACCACAGCTGGAAAGTTTTTGCATTAATAAACCGCACATCCAATGACCGCACATCCAAGGAGGAGACTTATTACTTATATGTTTAAATACAGTGCATTGCGAAAGTATTCGGCCCCCTTGAACTTTGCAAAATTATTCAGCCCCTTTACTTTCAGTGCAGCAAACTCTCTCCAGAAGTTCAGTGAGGATCTCTGAATGTTGACCTAAATGACTAATGATGATAAATAGAATCCACCTGTGTGTAATCAAGTCTCTGTATAAATCCACCTGCACTGTGATAGTCTCAGAGGTCCGTTTAAAGCGCAGAGAGCATTATGAAGAACAAAAAACACACCAGGCAGGTCCGAGATACTGTTGTGGAGAAGTTTAAAGCTGGATTTGGATACAAAAAGATTTCCCAAGCTTTAAACATCCCAAGGAGCACTGTGCAAGCGATAATATTGAAATGGAAGGAGTATCAGACCACTGCAAATCTACGAAGACCTGGCCATCCCTCTAAACTTTCAGCTCATACAAGGAGAAGACTGATCAGAGATGCAGCCAAGAGGCCCATGATCACTCTGGATGAACTGCAGAGATCTACAGCTGAGGTGGGAGACTCTGTCCATAGGACAACAATCAGTCGTATACTGCACAAATCTGGCCTTTATAGAAGAGTGGCAAGAAGAAAGCCATTTCTTAAAGATATCCATAAAAAGTGTTGTTTAAAGTTTGCCACAAGCCACCTGGGAGACACCAAACATGTGGAAGAAGGTGCTCTGGTCAGATGAAAGCAAAATCAAACTTTTTGGCAACAATGCAAAACGTTATGTTTGGCGTAAAAGCAACACAGCTCATCACCCTGAACACACCATCCCCCACTGTCAAACATGGTGGTGGCAGCATCATGGTTTGGGCCTGCTTTTCTTCAGCAGGGACAGGGAAGATGGTTAAAATTGATGGGAAGATGGATGGAGCCAAATACAGGACCATTCTGGAAGAAAACCTGATGGAGTCTGCAAAAGACCTGAGACTGGGACAGAGATTTGTCTTCCAACAAGACAATGATCCAAAACATAAAGCAAAATCTACAATGGAATGGTTCACAAATAAACATATCCAGGTGTTAGAATGGCCAAGTCAAAGTCCAGACCTGAATCCAATCAAGAATCTGTGGAAAGAACTGAAATCTGCTGTTCACAAACGCTCTCCATCCAACCTCACTGAGCTCGAGCTGTTTTGCAAGGAGGAATGGGCAAAAATTTCAGTCTCTCGATGTGCAAAACTGATAGAGACATACCCCAAGCGACTTACAGCTGTAATCGCAGCAAAAGTTGGCGCTACAAAGTATTAACTTAAGGGGGCTGAATAATTTTGCACGCCCAATTTTTTTTATTTGTTAAAAAAGTTTGAAATATCCAATAAATTTAATTCCGCTTCATGATTGTGTCCCACTTGTTGTTGATTCTTCACAAAAAATTACAGTTTTATATCTTTATGTTTGAAGCCTGAAATGTGGCAAAAGGTCGAAAAGTTCAAGGAGGCCGAATACTTTCACAATGCACTGTACATTTTGATACTTTTATATATCTTCTGGTTTATTCAGTGTTTACATAGCACACTCAAATCCCCTTTTGTCCAGATATGCTTGACTTTTTTCCCATCTTTCCACATTTCCCTTTGCCTCACTTGCATATCTGGGTTTGCTGCTATTTCCATGCAGATAATAACTCTTCCAAGTGGGGTTGGTCACAGAACCATGCTGTTATCATCAGATGGAAGATCGATAAGCCAAAGCTCAAGGAACCCCTAGAAACCTGGGGAGGAACCCTGGTTGAGAATGTCTGTTCTGTAGCATTCTGCCTCTCTCCTCCACCAGCAGCTACTGTATATAAAAGGTTATCGGGGTCAGTAGGAAGAATGCCCCCTTACTGACAGCTAAAACGATTATTGGGTCCATGGGGATAACTCTTCCAAGTGTCATTGGTCCCGGAACCATGTCAGTACCATCAGATGGAAGGGTAATAAACCACAGCTCAAGGAACCCCTAGAAACTTCTGGATGAAACCAGGTTGAGAATGTCTATTCTATAGTTTCCTGCTTCTCTCCTCCACCAGCAGCTACATAAAAGGTTACTGGGGGTCAGTAGGAAGAACACCCCCTTACTGACTGCTAAAAAGAACATTGGGTCCATGCAGATAACTCTTCCAAGTGGTGTTGGCTACAGAAGCATGCTGGCACCATCAGTTGGATAGTCAATAAGCCACAGCTCAAGGAACCCCTAGAACCCTCTGGAGGAACCATGGTTGGTTCTATAGTATTTACCTTTTCCCGTCTTCCAGTAACTACATAAAAGGTTATATAGGGAGGTGAGGAGAGGGATGGAGGAGCTGGGCCATAGCTAGATGAAGAGAGAGCTATGATATGCAAGGAGGGAGCAGTTTGTGTTAGGGTACTGACTGGTCAGCTTTTCTATTAGGTCCAAAGTCGAATTGCAGATGAAAAAAAATAATTTATGGAAAAAAAAAAACACTGCAAGTAAGTATTTATAATATTTGTGCTTTTATTCACAATTTTTAAAATTGGTAACTTGGTCATTTTAAAATTGGTCACTTTAAAGCCCATCTCTGGACATTCATCCCCACTGCTGGTGGCCAGTCTTGTTGCCTTCTCTCCTTGTAACTACAACACGGACCTTGCCACTGGGACAGTCGATGGGATGTGCCGACATCAGCCCAGGCAACAATGTGGGCCCCTGAAGAAGAGCCTTCCTCTGCAATGAAGAAGACAGGAGCCCTGGAACCCAGAACATTTCAAGGCCACTAATTTAGGTGCATAAATGGGTCTTTTAGTTTGTTTATGATTTATGAGAAAAGGCAGGTATGAGGTAAAGGCATCTTCATGGGTCAATCACCTGATATTATAATAACAATAAATGTAATGACATTATTAACCACTTGCCGACCGCTCACTGAGCTGGTACTGCGGCAAATAATCTCGTCATCGTCCAGACCTACGTAGCTGGACTCCTCCCCTTCTCGGCGGCGCGCGCGCGCCGCCAGAGGCTCGCTCCCACTGTATTCAGACATAGCGGGAGTCGGGCCAGGGGAGGAGATGCGGTGATCACCGCCGCTGTTCCTCGATCGTCGGGGATCGAGTGAGGAAATCCGCCCACTTGTGTAAACAAAGCGGGCGGATCTCCTATGTGACAGGCAGGGACAGATTACAGGATTCAGCATAGCTGAACCTGCGATCTGTGCCTGTGTCACACAATCCCCTCTCCCCACACACGTCAGTAAGCACCAGGCATACATTTAACCCCTTGATCACCAATAAAGTTAACCCCTTCCCTGACAGTGTCATTATTACAGTAACAGTGCATATGTATAGCACTGATTACTGTAGTAATATCACTGGTACCCCCAAAAGTGTCAAAAATGTCAGTTAGGGGTCCGATCTGTCCGCCGCAATGTCGCAGTCCCGCAAAAAAAATCGCAGATCGCCGTCATTACGATCTGTTTGTTTAAGCTCTGTTTGTGGGGAAAAAAGGACGTAAATTTAGTTTGGGTACGGCGTTGCATGACTGCGCAATTGTCAGTTAAAGTCGCACAGTGCCAAGTTGCAAAAAGTGGCCTGGACGTAAAGCAGGAAATACCTCCGGTGGTAAAGTGGTTAAAGCCCATCTATGGACATTCATCCCCACAGCTGGCCAGTCTTGTTGCCTCCTCTGACACCATTATGCCGTTGCAACCTTCAGGACATAAGGGGTCCATATAGTGAACTTGGTGTTAAGTTATTTAATTTAAGGTCATCACAGAGGACAAGGGGGCACTCTTTATGTCTAGAGGAAAGGAGGTTTTGTCTTCAAATACAGAAATGTTTCTTCACAGTAAGAGCTGTGAAAATGTGGAATAGACTCCCTCCAGAGGTGGTTCTGGCCAGCTCACTAGATAGCTTAAAAAAAAAAAAGCTTGGATTCTTTCCTAGGTGTACCAAATATAAATGGGTACTAATATTTATAGGTAAAGTTGATCCAGGGAATATCCGATTTCCTCTCGGCAGTGGCGTACCTACGGGGGGGGCGGGGGGGCGGGCCGCCCCGGGTGCCACGCACTGGGGGGGTGTCAGGCTGCTCGGAATATGTCAGTGTGAAGGAGCTGCAGTTTCTAAAGTCCGCGCTGCTCGCGGGGGCGGCGGCCGGCGGGAAGAAGGTGAGCACTGAGCAGCCTCCTCCTGTGTGTCTGTGTGACTGTCTGGACTGGAGAGGAGATGGGACAGCTGGATATAGAAGGATTCATCTTTCCGTATTTCTCCTGCTGCCGTTGAATGGCCGATTCTCCTCTCCCTCCTGCAGTCAGTTAGCGGCAGCAGGAGGAATATGTAAAGATCAAATCATCTATATGCAGCTGTCCCATCCCCTCTCCTATACAACTTGCTGGCCCCCTAGTGCTCTCCAGCCCCCCCCCTTGCTCTTAACACCCCCTTCTCTTAACACCCCCCCTGCTCTAAACACCCCCCCTGCTCTTAACACCCCCCCTGCTCTTAACACCCCCCCTGCTCTTAACACCCCCCTGCTCTTAACACCCCCCCTGCTCTAAACACCCCCCCTGCTCTTAATACCCCCCCCCTGCTCTTAACACCCCCCCTGTTCTAAACACCCCCCCTGTTCTAAACACCCCCCCTGTTCTAAACACCCCCCCTGCTCTTAACACCCCCCCCCCCTGCTCTTAACACCCCCCCTGCTCTTAACACCCCCCCCTGCTCTTAACACCCCCCCCTGCTCTTAACACCCCCCCTGTTCTAAACACCCCCCTGCTCTTAACACCCCCCTGCTCTTAACACCCCCCTGCTCTTAACACCCCCCCTGCTCTTAACACCCCCTTCTCTTAACACCCCCTTCTCTTAACACCCCCTTCTCTTAACACCCCCTGCTCTAAACACCCCCCCTGCTCTAAACACCCCCCTGCTCTTAACACCCCCCTGCTCTTAACACCCCCCCCCTGCTCTTAACACCCCCCCTGCTCTTAACACCCCCCCCTGCTCTTAACACCCCCCCTTCTCTTAACACCCCCCCTTCTCTTAACACCCCCTGCTCTAAACACCCCCCTGCTCTAAACACCCCCCTGCTCTAAACACCCCCTTGCTCTTAACACCCCCTTGCTCTTAACACCCCCCTTGCTTTTAACACCCCCCTTGCTCTTAACACCCCCCTTGCTCTTAACACCCCCCTTGCTCTTAACACCCCCCCCCTGCTCTTAACACCCCCCCTGCTCTTAACACCCCCCTTCTCTTAACACCCCCCCTTCTCTTAACACCCCCTGCTCTAAACACCCCCCTGCTCTAAACACCCCCCTGCTCTAAACACCCCCTTGCTCTTAACACCCCCCTTGCTTTTAACACCCCCCTTGCTTTTAACACCCCCCTTGCTCTTAACACCCCCCTTGCTCTTAACACCCCCCTTGCTCTTAACACCCCCCTTGCTCTTAACACCCTCAGTGCTCTTAACCCCTCAGTGCTCTTGCCCCCCAGCGCTCCTTAGCCCCCCAGTGCTCTTCAGCTCCCCGCAGTGCTTTTCATCTCCCCCCTATGCTCTCTGGCTCCCCCAGTGCTCTCCACCCCCCTGTGCTCCCTGCCTCCCCCCTCAGTGAGTTCCACCCCTGCGCCTTCCAACCCCCCTACAATGCTTTTCAAACCCCTCTTAATTCTCTCCAGTCCCCCCCCCTCCCCGCGCCCTTCAGCTCCTCCAGTGCTCTCTGCTTGCCCTGTGCTCTCCGGCCCCCCTAATGCTCTTCTCAGTCTCTGACCATCTCTTGGATCATGTCCTCAGTCTCTGACCATCTCTTGGATCATGTCCTCAGTCTCTGACCATCTCTTGGATCATGTCCTCAGTCTCTGACCAACCATCTCTTGGATCATGTCCACAGTCTCTGATCATCTCCTGTATCATGTCCTCAGTCTCTGACCATCTCCTGTGTGTTTTCTGCAGTCTCTGACCATCTCTAGTATCCCGTCCGTAGTCTCTGACCATCTCTTGTATCATATCCTCAGTATCAGATTTCTCTTGTATTAGGTCCGTAGTCTCTGACCATCTCTTGTATCATGTCCTCAGTCTCTGACCATCTCTTGTATCATGTCCTCAGTCTCTGACCATCTCTTGTATCATGTCCTCAGTCTCTGACCATCTCTTGTATCATGTCCTCAGTATCTGATTTCTTTTGTTTTAGGTCCGTAGTCTCTTACCATCTCTTGCATCATGTCCTCAGTCTCTGACTATCTCCTTTAGCATGTCTCCAATCTCCTACTCAAACTTAAACACATTGATAATAGTATTAGCTATCTGTCTATGCCAAAGGTAGGGAGGCAGAGAGTGCAAAAGGGGGAACTGTGATTAGAGAGACAGGGGGGGGGGGCAGACTGCAAAGGGCACTGTGATAGGGGGGCTGGGAAATTTGTGCAATAAATATTCTTGGAGACATTACAATTTTTTGCGGGTGTTTTTACATTTTAAAGTGGGGGGGGGGGGGGGGGGGTGCCAGATATAGGATCCGCCCCGGGTGCCAAATGCTCTAGGTACGCCACTGCCTCTCGGGAGATCAGGAAGGAATTTTTCCCCCTGCTGTAGTAAATTGGATCATGCTTTGCTGGGGTTTTTCTCCTTCCTCTGGATCAACTGCGGGTATAGGATTGTGTATATCGGATTGTATGGTTGGGTTTTCTCTACTGTTTATTTTTTATTTTTATTGGTTGAGCCAGATTGACTTGTGTCTTTTTTCAACCAGACTAACTATGTAACTTTGTAAGACCACATCAGGTGCCACTCCTGTCAGCTAAGAACAGGAAACTGAGGCTACAATTCACACAGACTCACCAAAATTGGACAATAGAAGATTGGAAAAACGTTGTCTGGTCTGATGAGTCTCGATTTCAGCTGCGACATTCAGATGGTAGGGTTATAATTTGGAGACATGGATCCATCATGCCTTGTATCAACAGTTCAGGCTGGTGGTGTAATGGTGGGGGGGTTATTTTCTTGGCACACTTTGGGCCCCTTAGTACCAATTGAGCATCATTTAAACATCACGGCCTACCTGAGTATTGTTGCTGACCATGTCCATCCCTTTATGACTACCATGTCCCCATCGTCTGATGGTTCCTTCCAGCAGGACAATGCACCTAGGGTTGCCACCTCATCCCTTTAAACCAGGACACATATTAATTACACAGGTTTGGTGGCTGATTAACCACTTTACCACCGGAAGATTTTGCTGTCTTACGTCTGGGCCACTTTTTGTGATTCGGCGCTGTGCGACTTTAACTGACAATTGCGCGGTCGTGCAACGCCGTACCCACACGAAATTGATGTCCTTTTTTTCCCACAAACCGAGCTTTCTTTTGGTGGTATTTGATCACCTGTGCGATTTTTACTTTTTGCGCTATAAACAAAAAAAGAGCGTAAATTTTGAAAAAACAACAATATTTTTCACATTTTTTTATATGAAATTCCCCCCAAAAAAATGTAAAAATCAAAATTTTTTTAATTTTTTGCCAATTTGTTTTCTGCTACCTATGTTTGGTAAAAAAAATCACAATAAGCGTATTTTGATTGGTTTGCGCAAAAGTTATTGCGTTTACTAACAAAGGGAAAGATTTCTGTCATTTTTGGTGTTTTTTTTTTTAACGCGTAATGGCGGCGATCTACGATTTTTTTTGTGGGACTGCGACATTGCGGCGGACAGATCGGACCCTTGACTGACATTTTTGACACTTTTGGGGTTACCAGTGACATTACTGCAGTAATCAGTGCTATATATATGCACTGTTACTGTAAAAATGACACTGGCAGGGAAGGGGTTAATTTTATTGGAGAGGGAGGGGTTAATGTATGCCTGGTGCTTACTAACGTGTGTGGGGGGAGGTGACTGAGTGACACAGGGACAGATCGCAGGTTGAGCTATGCTGAACCCTGCAATCTGACCCTGCCTGTCATTTAGGAGATCCGCCCGCTTGTGTTTACACAAGCGGGCGGATCTCCACACTAGATCCCCGAAGATCGGGGAAGAGCAGCGGCGATCGCCGCTGCTCCTCCCCTGGCCCGACTCCCGCTGTGACTGAATACAGCGGGAGCGAGCCTCCGGCAGGCGCGCGCGCGCCGCCGGGAAAGGGGAGTGTCTGACGACGTAGTACTACGTCGTCAGACGATAACGAGCCACTCTGCCGCAGTAATATTACTGCAGGCAGACGTTAAGTGGTTAAGGTGGTAATTAAACTCACCAAGTGACTTATGTGCATTATATTAGCCTTAGAACCTGTGTAGTTAATATGTGTCCTGGTTTAAAGAGATGAAGTGGCAACCCCAAATGCACCATGTCACAAAGCTCCAATCATCTCACCATTGGTTTCTTCACCATGACAATGAGGTCACCGTCCTCCAATGGCCTCCACACTCATAACATCTCATCCAATAGAGCACCTTTGGGATGTGGTGGTGTAATGGTGGGGGGTTATTTTCTTGGCACACTTTGGACCCCTTAGTACCAGTTGATCATGGTTTAATCACCACGGCCTACCTAAGTATTGTTGCTGACCATGTCCATCCCTTTATGACTACAGTGTCCCCATCTTCTGATGGCTCCTTCCAGCAGGATAATGCACCATGTCACAAAGCTCCAATCATCTCACCACTGGTTTCTTCACAATGACAATGAGGTCACTGTCCTCCAATGGCCTCCACACTCACCACATCTCATCCAATAGAGCACCTTTGGAATGTGGTGGAATGGAAGATTGGCATCATGGATGTGAAGCCGACAAATCTGCAACAACTGCGTGATGCTATCATGTCACTATGGAGCAAAATCTCTGAGGAACGTTTCCAACACCTTGTTGTATCTATGCCACCAAGAATGAATGCAAAAGGGGGTCCAACCCAATACTAGCAAGGTGTATCTAGTAAATTGGCTGGTGAGTGTATATTAAATTAATACAGAGCTGCACTTATTTGCATATTTTTTATCTCCCTGGAATTCAGCTTTAAATGTAAAGTAAAACAGTTCGGCAGCCAGATAACTAGCATTTTCAAAGACAGCCTCCATGTTTCTCTCCTGGCAGTGTTTCTTTAACCCCCTTGTCTACAATTTACATTTATAAACATCCTGGTATTCGGTGGGTTAAAAAGAAAATGTTAGCAATAGCTATTTAAAGCAATAAAGGTTAATAAAATAATAATAAAAAAAAAAATAAAAAGTTAAAAACATAAATTGCAATAAAATAAGTAAAAAATATTTAAAAGAAAATGTTAAAATACCCGTCACACCCATACACACCCCAATGCAAATGTGCGCTGTTCCGTTTCTCACAATTTCACAGCCACACCAAATTTTAAAGCTTGACATTGTTGATATCTCTTTTCTTGACGCAACCTTATCTTTTATATTTTACCAATATTGGGTATTAGTTTGTGTTTTTTTTTTACTAAAATTGATTTCAGTGTATTATTTTGCTGAAAATATGTGTTCGATAAACAGTTGCACAAATATCATGCAACATAAAAAACCTGCAACTGCCACCATTTTATTCTACAGGGCCTCTGCTTTCAGGAAATATTTTATTGTTTGGGGGTTTAATGTAATTTCAAGTAAAAAATGCAGATTTTAACGTGTGTGTGAAAGATTATATATTGCCCTGGTAGAAAAGTGGTTAAAAGAAGGCGGCCCTCAACAGCCTCACTGTGTGCAAAAAAAAAGTGTTTCTGAGTGTTTTTAGTTTCGCTTCCTATTCCCTCAGCCAGGGTGCTTGTGTTTCTCTGGGAGAGCTGGACTTTTCCATCTGCCTGAACATTTATATGGATCTGTAAACCGCAGTGGTGGACCTACCCCAGGTCTTCAACCATCAGGTACTGGATGCATGGAAAGGGGGGGGGGGGGTATTCTTGTCCAGAGTTTAGCAGGTGATTTACATTACAGAGAATTTTTATTTGCAAAGGATTTCCTTGTTCAGAAGGAGAGTATTATTATCTCTTACGTTATCTACGTTGACTCTACGTGGGGTTATTTCCTCTTTACTGAAACCTCTCTGCTTTGACCATATGAAAGTCCACAGCGAGCCCCCCAAATATTATGTGATAAACCACATCTGTGGAGAACAGACAATTTAGGAGGAGATCCTCCGATATTACTGCCCTGAGGAGGCAACAGAGAGATACCTGGAGAACAGAAGATCCAGGGGTATCAGTGCTCTGAGGAGGCACTAAATCAGGGGTGGGGAACCTATGTCCCGGGGGCCGTATGCGGCCCTCAAAGTCATTTGGTCCGGCCCCCCATGCAGCGGAGTCTGTGTCTCTCAGCTGACCTGTCAGAATGGAGCCAATGCTTCCTGTATAGTTCCGGCTCCCATGTGACAGTCTGAGTGAGTCACAGGCGGAGTGATAATCAAATGCACTCCACCTGTGACCAATACAGGAAACATTGCCTCTTCCTCCAGTGCGGCACCGCTGCTAGCCAGCATTTCCCGCCAGCAGCACACACAGCAGTACCAGCCAGAGCCAGCAGTACCATCCAGAGCCAGCAGTACCAGCCAGAGCCAGCAGTACTCACAGCAGTACCAGCCAGAACCAGCAGTACCAGACAGAGAAAGCAGTACCAGCCAGAACCAGCAGTACCAGCCGGAACCAGCAGTAGTATAAGCCAAAGCCAGCAGTACCAGCCAGAACCAGCAGTACCCACAGCAGTACCCACAGCAGTACCAGCCAGAGTCAGCAGTACCCACAGCAGAACCAGAAGTACCCAAAGCAGTACCAGCCAGAGCCAGTAGTACCCACAACAGTACCAGCCAGCAGTACCTACATCACAGTACCAGCCAGGAGTACCCACAACAATACCAGCCAGCAGTACCCACAGCAGTACCAGCCAGCAGTACCAGCCAGCAGTACTAGCCAGCAGTTCCAGCCAGCAGTACCAGCCAGCAGTACCCAAAGCACAGTACCAGCCAGCAGTACCAGTTTGAGCCAGCAGTACCCAAGGCAGTACCAGCCAGCAGTACCTACAGCACAGTACCAGCCTGAATCAGCAATACCCACAGCAGTACCAGCCTGAGCCAGCAGTACCCACAGCAGTACCAGCCAGCAGTACCCACAGCACAGTACAAGCCAGAAGTACCAGCCTGAGCCAGCAGTACCCACAGCAATACTAGCCAGCTGTACCCACCAGCAGTACCAGCCAGCTATGCCCACCAGCATTACCTGCCAGCAGTTCTTTTCAAAACTTACCACCACAAAGTCGACTGCGCTCCAGACTGACCGACGCAAACCTGGAAAACCAGTTGCGAGTAGCAACATCATCGATACCAGCTAACATCACACACCTCACCAAAGAGAAGCAGTTGCAGCCATCACATTAGGGGTGAGTTAATTAAATGTTTGACCAAATATAACAGGCAGATTTTTAAGTTGATAATTTTGTACGGCCCCCGAATGATTTTATAAATACCCAAATGGCCCTTGGCAGAAAAAAGGTTCCCCACCCCTGCACTAAATGGAGTCCCTGGATTATTAAAGATTCAGAAGGTGATCTTAAAGTATCAATGCCCTGAGGTGAAGCCAGGGGCCATTGGCAAAAAAGAAGATCCAGTAGGAGATCCTTCGGTATCACTACCCTAAGGAAACACCAGAGGGAATCCCAACATAACAGAAGATCTTTAAGCCGATCCTAGGGTATCACCGCCTTTTGAGGAGAGAGGAACACTTTAGTGCCTTGGTAACTGGTCGCAGGCCACAATGAGCGGAGCGGGCAGATGACAGGTCCATGTCTACTCATATGTCTAGCATATGCAGAGCAGACACGGACAAAGCCCTATCTACTTTGTGGGCCCTCCGATCCGCCCAGACAGAAGGGGACGGGTCACCTTCTGTTTTTTTAAGTGGATCGGTTTGGAGATAGGCGGGTGTAAACGGACACAAGTCCGTTTACATCTGCTGCTCGCTCTATAGAGGTGAATGGAGGGTCCAATTAGGTCCCCGTGAAAAACAGACAGGCAGACCTGATTAGACCGATTGTGTGACAGGGGCCTAAGGCTGCTTTCACACAGATGTCGTTTACCTGCACCTCAACTGACCTCAATCTTGACTTCTTCCTCAGGATTCCTGCAGGTATCGCTGGCTGCTGCTGTCTCAAAGGCGGGTATGGCTGATGGCTGCTGCTGGCTGTCCTACAGGGCTGGTACTGCTGGTGGGTATTGCTGGCTGGTACTGCTGGTGGGTACTGCTCGCTGGTACTGCTGGTGGTTACTGCTGGCTGGTACTGCTGGTGGGTTCTGCTAGCTGGTACTGCTGGTGGGTACTGCTGGCTGGTACTGCTGGTGGGTACTGCTGGCTGGTACTGCTAGCCAGTGCTGGTGGGTACTGCTGGCCAGTACTGCTGGCGGGTACTGCTAGCTGGTACTGCTGGTGAGTTCTGCTGACTGGTACTGCTGGTGGCTACTGCTGGCTGGTACTGCTGATGGGTTCTTCTGGCTGGTACTGCTGGTGGGTTTTGCTGACTGGTACTGCTGGTGGGTACTGCTAGCTGGTGCTGGTAGGTACTGTTGGCTGGTACTGCTTGTGGGTTTCGCTTGCTGGTACTGCTGGCTGGTGCTGGTGGGTACTGCTGGCTGGTACTGCAGGCAGGTACTGCTGGTGGGTACTGCTGGCTGGTACTGCTAGTGGGTTCTGCTGGCTGGCACTGCTGGTAGGTACTGCTGGCTGGTGCTGGTGGGTTCTGCTGGCTGGTACTGCTGGTGGGTACTTCTGGCTGGTACTGATGGCCGGTACTGCTGGCTGATACTGCTGGCTGGTACTGGTGGGTACTACTGGCAGGTACTGCTGGTGGGTACTGCTGGCTGGTACTGTTAGTGGGTATTGCTGACTGTTACTGCTGGCTGGTACTGTTGGTGGGTATTGCTGGCTGTTACTCCTGGCTGGTACTGTTGGTGGGTATTGCTGGCTGGTACTGCTGGCTGGTACTGTTGGTGGGTTCCCAACCCACCATTCCTGAGCATCAGTGTGACAGGAACCGCACTGGAGGAAGCAGAGCCGCTGCGTCCTGTATCGCTCCTGTCACAGACGGAGGTGGAGTACATTTGGTATCACTCCGCCTGTGATAGGAGCCAACGCTATACAGAAAGCATTGGCTCCACTTCCTCTAGTGCCGGCTCCGTTATTTACAGTGATGCTCTGGGATGGGGGGTCGGGAACCCGCAATCTGGGCTTACCGACCCGCCATCCCAGAGCAGGAGGGAGAGCCAGTAATATTTTCTCGGGGGGAGCAATTGCCCCGTTGCCCCCTCCCCTGGATCCCCCGCTGAGAAGATCCCTAGAGAACAAAAAGATCTATAAGGAAATCCTGGGGTATCATTGCCCCAAGGGAGTACCCAAGGCCCATGGAGAACAGAAAATACAAAAGGAGATCCTGGAGTATAACCACCCTGAGGAAGCACTAAAGGGGATCCCTGGAGAACAGAAGATCCAGAAGGTGATCCTGGGGTATCAATGCCCTGACAAAACACCAGAGGCCTTTAGGGAACAGAAGATTCATAAGGAGATCCAAAGGGTATCAATGTCCTGATGGAGCACTAGAAGAGGTCCCTAAATAAACCTGCAAAATCTTAAAACAGGAAACTGTCAAATGTTACTATAAAACTCAAAGAAACCAGAAACCAGTTTCTGCTGGACATGGTGCTGTCAAATAGGTCTTGAGATGTTCCTAAACCAGTTCTAATGCCTTCATGACCAGGCAAGTATATTGTCCAGAATTCTTACCTGACCCAGAAATCGGAAAATTTCCAGATGCCGTAAAAAATATATGCAATTTCTAAATTTAAATATTCAACTAAACTTCATCCTAAAATTATAATGGTTTAAGTTCATTCTCTTTAATCACTTTAAGACAGGAAGAATTTTCCTGCTGAATGACCAGGCCCTATTTTGCGATTCGGCACTGCGTTAATTTAACAAACAATTGCGCAGTCGCGCGACGCTGTTCCCAAATAAAATTGACGTCCTTTTTTTCCCACAAATAGAGCTTTCTTTTGGTGGCATTTGATCACCTGTGCGATTTTTATTTTTTGCGCTATAAACAAAAAAAGAGCGACAATTTAAAAAAAAAAACAATATTTTTCACATTCTTTTATATGACATTCTCAAAAAAAATGTAAAAATCTAAATTTTTTAACATTTTAGGCCAATTTGTTTTCTGCTAAATTTTTAGTAAAAAAAACCCCGCAATAAGCGTATTTTGATTGGTTTGCGCAAAAGTTATTGCGTCTACTAACTACGGGAAAGATTTATGTCATTTTTATTGTTTTTTTTTTACTAGTAATGGCGGCGATCTGCGATTTTTTTGCAGGACTGCGACATTGCGGCGGACAGATCGGACCCCTAACTGACATTTTTGACACTTTTGGGGGGACCAGTGACATTCCTACAGTAATCAGTGCTAAAAATATGCACTGTCACTGTACTAATGACACGGACAGGGAAGGGGTTAATACTATTGGTGATCAAAGGGTTAAATGTAAGCCTAGGGGAGTGATTCTAACTGTGCGGGGGTTGGGCTTGTGAGATGACCATAGAGACATGCGATCTTATATAGCAGGATCACATGGTCTCTGTGATCATCTCAGGGAGAAGGATGGATGGCTGTGTTTACATCAGCCGTCCTTCCTTCTCTGTCAGCGGGGGGAGATCGCCGGTGTCAGGCGGCAATTGAAGCCCCCTGACACCCGCACTGGCTTCCCCGCTGACGAGTGGGGGCGGGAGCGCGCCGCCTGCAACGCGCGCTCACCCCCTAGCTCCTCCCAGGTGAGCGCCATACATGTACGGGACTTTGCCTGGGAGAGCCAGCCTGCCGCAGTACATCTGCGGCAGCTGGACGTAAAGTGGTTAAGTTTATATCCATAAATCTGTAGGCCCCAAAAATTTCAATCAAAGTTGTATTTTGCAACGTATTGCTATTTTTTGTTTTAGAAAGAGAGGCCCGGAGTAAAGGATAGAAGAGACATGAACGGAGGGCCGGCATGACAGGGGTTAAAGGGGTTTGGGACAAGGAGGGGTTTTTTAGCCCAGTACGATAGAAAATATAAGTGGTGGGACTTTTAATTGGTGTTTTGACCAGGAAGGGGGTGGAGCTACAGGGAGAGGTCAAGCTAGGGACCTCAGGAAGTCTTCAGTCAGAGGAAAGCTGCATTGAAGAATATTTCCCACCCTACCTCCCATTTTTTTGTATTTTCTTCTTTTTTTCTGACTTTTGGTTTTGCGGTCCACCGCCCTTGTTTTTGTTTTAACAGAGGCTTTCTTCTTTTGGGGTGGTTCTTTGTCATGGCAGCCAGCGGGGTACAAGGTCCTGGTAGGTTAGTATGGTGCAAACTTATACTTGGTAGGGACTCATCTGAGGTACGGCTCCCTGATGGTGCAAACTTATACTTGGTAGGGACCCGTCTGAGGTACGGCTCCCTGATGGTGCAAACTTATACTTGGTAGGGACCCGTCTGAGGTACGGCTCCCTGATGGTGCAAACTTATACTTGGTAGGGACCCGTCTGAGGTACGGCTCCCTGATGGTGCAAACTTATACTTGGTAGGGACATGTCTGAGGTACGGCTCCCTGATGGTGCAAACTTATACTTGGTAGGGACACGTCTGAGGTACGGCTCCCTGGTGGTGCAAACTTATACTTGGTAGGGACCCATCTGAGGTACGGCTCCCTGATGGTGCAAACTTATACTTGGTAGGGACATGTCTGAGGTACGGCTCCCTGATGGTGCAAACTTATACTTGGTAGGGACACGTCTGAGGTACGGCTCCCTGATGGTGCAAACTAATACTTGGTAGGGACACGTCTTAGGTACGGCTCCCTGATGGTGCAAACTTATACTTGGTAGGGACCCGTCTGAGGTACGGCTCCCTGGTGGTTCAAACTCATACTTGGTAGGGACCCTTCTGAGGTACGGCTCCCTGATGGTGCAAACTTATACTTGGTAGGTTCCAATCTGAGGTACGGCTCCCTGATGGTACAAACTTGTACTTGGTAGGGACCCGTCTGAGGTACGGCTCCCTGGTGGTGCAAACTTATACTTGGTAGGGACCCGTCTGAGGTACGGCTCCCTGGTGGTTTAAACTCATACTTGGTAGGGACCCTTCTGAGGTATGGCTCCCATATGGTGCAAACTTATACTTGGTAGGGTCCAATCTGAGGTACGGCTCCCTGATGGTGCAAACTTGTACTTGGTAGGGACCCGTCTGAGGTACGGCTCCCTGGTGGTGCAAACTTATACTTGGTAGGGACCCGTCTGAGGTACGGCTCCCTGATGGTGCAAACTTATACTTGGTAGGGACACGTCTGAGGTACGGCTCCCTGGTGGTGCAAACTTATACTTGGTAGGGGACCCGTCTGAGGTACGGCTCCCTGATGGTGCAAACTTATACTTGGTAGGGTCCCGTCTGAGGTACGGCTCCCTGATGGTGCAAACTTATACTTGGTAGGGACCCATCTGAGGTACGGCTCCCTGATGGTGCAAACTTATACTTGGTAGGGACCCGTCTGAGGTACGGCTCCCTGGTGGTGCAAACTTATACTTGGTAGGGACACGTCTGAGGTACGGCTCCCTGATGGTGCAAACTTATTCTTGGTAGGGACCCGTCTGAGGTACGGCTCCCTGATGGTGCAAACTTATACTTGGTAGGGACCCGTCTGAGGTACGGCTCCCTGGTGGTGCAAACTTATACTTGGTAGGGACCCGTCTGAGGTACGGCTCCCTGGTGGTGCAAACTTATACTTGGTAGGGACCCGTCTGAGGTACGGCTCCCTGATGGTGCAAACTTATACTTGGTAGGGACACGTCTGAGGTACGGCTCCCTGATGGTGCAAACTTATACTTGGTAGGGACCCGTCTGAGGTACGGCTCCCTGATGGTACAAACTTGTACTTGGTAGGGACCCGTCTGAGGTACGGCTCCCTGGTGGTGCAAACTTATACTTGGTAGGGACCCGTCTGAGGTACGGCTCCCTGATGGTGCAAACTTATTCTTGGTAGGGACCCATCTGAGGTACGGCTCCCTGATGGTGCAAACTTATACTTGGTAGGGACCCGTCTGAGGTACGGCTCCCTGGTGGTGCAAACTTATACTTGGTAGGGACCCGTCTGAGGTACGGCTCCCTGGTGGTGCAAACTTATACTTGGTAGGGACACGTCTGAGGTACGGCTCCCTGATGGTGCAAACTTATACTTGGTAGGGACACGTCTGAGGTACGGCTCCCTGGTGGTGCAAACTTATACTTGGTAGGGGACCCGTCTGAGGTACGGCTCCCTGATGGTGCAAACTTATACTTGGTAGGGACCCGTCTGAGGTACGGCTCCCTGGTGGTGCAAACTTATACTTGGTAGGGACCCGTCTGAGGTACGGCTCCCTGGTGGTGCAAACTTATACTTGGTAGGGACACGTCTGAGGTACGGCTCCCTGATGGTGCAAACTTATACTTGGTAGGGACACGTCTGAGGTACGGCTCCCTGGTGGTGCAAACTTATACTTGGTAGGGGACCCGTCTGAGGTACGGCTCCCTGATGGTGCAAACTTATACTTGGTAGGGTCCCGTCTGAGGTACGGCTCCCTGATGGTGCAAACTTATACTTGGTAGGGACCCATCTGAGGTACGGCTCCCTGATGGTGCAAACTTATACTTGGTAGGGACCCATCTGAGGTACGGCTCCCTGGTGGTGCAAACTTATACTTGGTAGGGACACGTCTGAGGTACGGCTCCCTGATGGTGCAAACTTATTCTTGGTAGGGACCCGTCTGAGGTACGGCTCCCTGATGGTGCAAACTTATTCTTGGTAGGGACCCATCTGAGGTACGGCTCCCTGATGGTGCAAACTTATACTTGGTAGGGACCCGTCTGAGGTACGGCTCCCTGGTGGTGCAAACTTATACTTGGTAGGGACCCGTCTGAGGTACGGCTCCCTGGTGGTGCAAACTTATACTTGGTAGGGACACGTCTGAGGTACGGCTCCCTGATGGTGCAAACTTATACTTGGTAGGGACCCGTCTGAGGTACGGCTCCCTGATGGTACAAACTTGTACTTGGTAGGGACCCGTCTGAGGTACGGCTCCCTGGTGGTGCAAACTTATACTTGGTAGGGACCCGTCTGAGGTACGGCTCCCTGATGGTGCAAACTTATACTTGGT
Source organism: Pelophylax lessonae (assembly GCF_965119305.1). NCBI lineage: Eukaryota > Metazoa > Chordata > Amphibia > Anura > Ranidae > Pelophylax > Pelophylax lessonae. The sequence continues at coordinate 739,069,170 of NC_138769.1, read as the reverse complement.
AGGGACCCGTCTGAGGTACGGCTCCCTGATGGTGCAAACTTATACTTGGTAGGGACCCGTCTGAGGTACGGCTCCCTGGTGGTGCAAACTTATACTTGGTAGGGACACGTCTGAGGTACGGCTCCCTGATCGTGCAAACTTATACTTGGTAGGGACACGTCTGAGGTACGGCTCCCTGATGGTGCAAACTTATACTTGGTAGGGACCCATCTGAGGTACGGCTCCCTGATGGTGCAAACTTATACTTGGTAGGGACCCGTCTGAGGTACGGCTCCCTGGTGGTGCAAACTTATACTTGGTAGGGACACGTCTGAGGTACGGCTCCCTGATGGTGCAAACTTATTCTTGGTAGGGACCCGTCTGAGGTACGGCTCCCTGATGGTGCAAACTTATACTTGGTAGGGACCCGTCTGAGGTACGGCTCCCTGGTGGTGCAAACTTATACTTGGTAGGGACCCGTCTGAGGTACGGCTCCCTGGTGGTGCAAACTTATACTTGGTAGGGACCCGTCTGAGGTACGGCTCCCTGATGGTGCAAACTTATACTTGGTAGGGACACGTCTGAGGTACGGCTCCCAGTAGTTTTTATGTTGGTACCTGCGACCAGTGCTGTATCTTGGCCTAGGCCAACAAGGCCCAGGCCTAGGGCAGCGCTTTACAGGGGGGCAGCAAAAAAGCCCCCACTAAAAAGGGTCCCTGCCGGCTTGCGCTACACTTTTAGTATAGTGCCAGTCTTATAGGGTGAATTGGGCTGGAGGGCAGGGTCCAGGAGGCAAATAAGTCTGGCACCCCCATAAAGCCGTCACACCGCTAGCTCCTGGTATGATATGATGGTATGATGATGGGCACTGCTGAGGCTGACCTTCTGGGAACTGATGAGGCTACACTGATGGGCACTGATAGACTGTGGTTGTGATCTGTGGTTTACAGATGACAGGGCGGGTCATAAACAGGAAGGGTGGGTCATATTTACAGGAAGGGTGGGTCATATTTACAGGAAGGGTGGGTCATATTTAAATTAGGGGGTGCACAAGTTTAGTCAGGCCTAGGGCAGCACAAAACCTAAATACACCACTGCCTGCGACTGGTTTTCTCTGAGTCGGTGCTGTGGCGGCTGGAGGCCAAATTAAGTCGGACGCAGGTACCTTCTTTGATGCCTACCGGGACCTTGAGGCTCCAGTAAAAAACTGTGTTTAACCACTTGCCGACCGCCGCACGACTATCTAAGTCAGCGGTCAGCCCCTCACAGGCAAAGTGACGTAGCTTGTGAGGGTCTAGGGAGCGAGCGCGCGGCGCCGGAGGCGAGCTCCCGCTCCCGCGTGGTCACGGACCCCCCCGCACGTGTGACCGGCGGACCCGATGTCCGCCGGTCACTCTGCGATCGGCGGGGGAGAGGGAGAAAGTCAGGCGGCTTGTGTAAACAAGCTGCCTGTCATTCTCCCCTGTGTATGAAGGATGATCATACGGTTCTACTATGTAGAACCGTTGATCACTCTTCATACATCTGAAGCCACAGCCAATCACAGTAGAAAGCACGCCCCTAGGGACACACATAGCCCCTCCCTTTAAAAAAAAGTTAACCCCTTCACTGCCAGTGTATTTTTATAGTAACAGTGCATATGTATAGCACTGATTACTGTAGAAATGTCACTGGTAACCCCAAAAGTGGCAAAAATGTCAGTCAAGGGTCCAATCTGTCCGCCGCAATGTCGCAGTACCGCAAAAAAAATCGCAGATCGCCGCCATTACGCGTTAAAAAAAAAACCAACAAAAATGACAAAAATCTTTCCCTTTGTTAGTAAACGCGATAACTTTTGCGCAAAACAATCAAAATACGCTTTTTGCGATTTTTTTTTACCAAACATAGGTAGCATAAAACAAATTGGCCGAAAATGTTAAAAAATTTAGATTTTTACATTTTTTTGGGGGGGAATTTCATATAAAAAAATGTGAAAAATATTGTTATTTTTGCAAAATTTACGCTCTTTTTTTGTTTATAGCGCGTGATCAAAAAATCGCACAGGTGATCAAATACCACCAAAAGAAAGCTCTGTTTGTGGGAAAAAAAGGACGCCAAATTCGTTTAGATACAGCGTCGCACGACCGCGCAATTGTCCGTTAAAGTCACGCAGTGCCGAATCGCAAAATACCCCCTGGTCAGGAAGGGGGTAAAATCTTCCGGGGCTTAAGTGGTTAACGTGTTATTTACCTGTTATGTATACAGTTTGTTAATAAAAGGCTGCTATGGCCATTTAACTCCAACCTGTGGTCATGTGGTTATTTATAATGGAGGAGGAGAGTGATGGTCAGAGCAGAATGGAGGCAAATCATCTTTAATCCCCTAATCATGACAATATACCTATATATCTTTTTTTGCCTGTCCTCGGACATGTTTGTACTTGGATTGCTGTGTTTGTGAAGCCCTCTTGATTGTAGCTTGCAAATGTTGCTTCTTTGTTCTGCATCATACATTTTGTTTTGATTAATTCAATACTTGAGTAACATTTTTTTTTTACTTTTACAGAAACCTCAAGTGAGCCATGGAGGAGGGAGTCCTGTGTACGCTCCCCAGGCAGGATGAGGGTCGACTCTCAGTCAGTGATCTGATCCGGCAGTTGTCTGGGAAGACACCCCACGTTGAAGAGTTATGTAACGTGACGGATCCTACAAATGTCTCAGAGGAATCAGACATGGAAGATTTATGTGATACGGAGGAGGGACTGTTGGGAATGGCAGATGTACAACTGGACGTCAATACCGCAAGCAACCTTTTATATATATCAGATGACCAGAAAATTGCATCCAGGTCCGAAATACACCAAAATCGCCCTGAGACACCAGAAAGATTCCAGTGGCCTCAGGTGCTAAGCAGTCAAAGTTTCTCCTCTGGACGACACTTATGGGAAGTGGTTAGTGGGGAATCCCGTAGCTGGATTGTAGGGATGTGTTACCCCAGCATAGACCGAACACAATGGCAGTCGGTGATCGGAAATAACCCCAAATCCTGGTGTTTGGTAAGATCTGGTAACCAGTATTCAGTGATACATGATAAGGAAGAGCGATGGTTACCAGACAAGATCTCCAGTAATAGAGTCAGGATCTATCTGGATTACGAGGCGGGGCAGATCTCATTTTATGAGTTGTGTGACCCAACGCGCCACTTACACACCTTCACGGCCACCTTCACCGAGCCCCTACATGCTGCATTATGTGTATGGGAGGGTTGTGTGACCACAACTAGAGAACCAAGTACGGAGGAAGTGCAGCAAACATTGGACGTGACGGAAAATGCAGACCTTTCACTAGATGTGGACACGGCCTATAACAAGCTTATTATATCACACAACAGGAAAACTGCCTCTTGGTCCTATCATTGGCAAAATCGCCCAAATAATTTAAAGAGGTTCCACCGTCCTCAGGTACTAAGCTGCCAGAGTTTCAACTCGGGAAGGCACTACTGGGAAGTAGACGTTGGACCATCAGACAGTAGGAGAGTTGGAATGTGCTATCCCAGTATAGACAGGTCAGAATGGCAGTCAGTAATTGGAAACAACTGTAAGTCATGGTGTTTGGTTCGGCTGGAGGATCGCTATTCGGTGATACATGACAGCATGGAGACGCAGTTGCCCATGAAGATCTCTAGTAACCGATTCAGGATGTTTCTAGATTATGAAGCCGGTCAGCTCTCCTTTTATGCTCTGAATGAACCAATTCGCCACTTGCATACCTTCACTGCCACCTTTGCTGAGCCCCTCCATGCTGCAATATGGGTATCGTTGGGTTGCATAAGGATATCTGGGAAAGCAACTTCAGAGGCCTCAGAGCAGATGTTGGAGACATTGCAGGATGCAGACATATTGCTAGATGTGAACTCAGCCAGTAATCTTGTAGCGGTATCAGATGACGGAAAAAGGGCCTGCTGGTCCTATAACAACCAGAATCGCCCCGAGACACCAAAGAGATTTCAGGACTATCCACAAGTGTTAAGCAGCCAGAACTTCAACTCAGGACGACGCTACTGGGAAGTGGATGTTGGGCCAGCCTATAGCTGGAGAGTCGGCATGTGTTACTCCAGCTTACCCAGGGCAGGAAAGCCTGGGTCGTTGGTTGGAAATAATGACAAGTCATGGTGCTTGGACATGGATGGTACTCAGTATTTGGTGAGACATGCCGGTAATATAACCCAGTTACCCTACTATATCTCCAGTGACAGAATCAGAATATATCTAGATTATGAGGCCGGGCAGCTGTCGTTTTACGAGCTGCGTGACCCAATCCGACACATCCACACCTTCACTGCCACCTTCACTGAGCCCCTCCATGCCATAGTATGTGTTTGGGAGGGTTATATAAGGATATCTGGTGGAGGATCGGCACATGTGAGTGACCTATTAACAGACCATTGACGTGGTCAAGTTAGGGAATGTGATTGGTTAACTATTTGCACAACTGGCAATGGAAAAAGTCAGGATGGTAAACCTCTCACCATTTGTCCTGGTGTGGGATCACTTTTTATGCTGGATCTTTGACCATAATATAATATATTTAGTTAGTAAATTCGGTTTTGCTGTATGCCAAGCGTATCTGGTGTCTAGGATCAAGCAATTTAAAATTCCAGTTTGGTGAAATGCATTGGTATCAAAAGGGAAATTGGGTTTTAAAAGTTTCCCCAAGGGTTAAAAAAAGCTAATTTCATCTATCCTGGAGGGTCAAAAAAACAAAAGAAAATTCTAGTATGTGAACCTTATGGCCCCTTTTCATCCATCCCTTGACAGATATAAAAAGGTCATCAATGTATCTCTATGGAAAAACAGATGTAATCGGATGATCATCCATTTACATCAGTTTACATCCGCATCCGTCAACCTTCCGTTTTTTGAAACTGATCAAAGCTCTATTTTTCTTCCGTTAAAAAAAAGGGATCGGACAAAAAACGGACGTAAACTGACAAATGGTTGGTTTTTCATTTGTTTTTGCATTGGTAGTGGATGTAAAAAAAAAAAAATATAAAAAAAACCGATGAGCATTGAGCACTGATGAAAAATTGATGAGCACTAATAAAAATGGATGAAAAACCGATGAGCACTAATAAAAATGGATGAAAAACCGATGAGCACTAATAAAAATGGATGAAAAACTGATGAGCACTAATAAAAATGGATGAAAAACTGATGGGCACTGATGAAAAGCTGATAAAAAACTGATGGGCACTCAGTGTTGGGATTTCCCTTGTTTTTTTGGTGGAGATTTCTTCCTATTATCTGTTGGGTCTCTGGAACAATTAATGAAGGTAAATCTCACCAAAGGGGTCACAAGTTTTAACCCTTCCATATTCCATCCAAAACTAGAAATATAAATGTATCCGGAGCTTCAATTCAAGGTGTATGTATAACAAAGCTTCGTTTTTTTAAACTTTTGGATGGAATACAGGAGGATCAGAACCTTTGTCATAGATTCTGGAGACATTTTTCCCTCTGCATTAGTCCTGGTGACCATTCATACAGAGAGAGGAAGTGATGGGAAATCCAAAATGTTATGGTTGTCACCAGAACAGGAGTAGAGAGGAAATCTTCCAATGTTCTGATGACAATTGTCATGAGAAGGGAATTGTCCTCCCTTTGTAAACATTCCCTCTCATTTCCTGTTGCATGTCCGGAACATGCTGGGGGCGGTGTGAGAGCTCAGAGATGACTTGAAGAAAAAAAACTGCGAGAGGAAAGGTTTGTAGAGTGGAAACGGAAGTAGACATAAAGGTGTAAGGTTGGCCTGATCATCTGTTGGGGTTCGTATAACTGGTACTGGAGAAGAGGTTTATATTTATAAGCTTGATCATCTGGTCTTGATGCGGTTGAGAACCTACGTGCTTGAGAGCTCATACATACTTGCCAACTGTCCCGTTTTTGCCGGGACAGTCCCAGCAAATAGGAGCCTGTCCCGGGTAATTTACATTGTCCCGGCAATGTACTTATTGATACTTTGCACTTTATTTATATTTACATATTCCATTTTTTTCGTACGGTCAAACCTGAGCACATTTGACACTTTAGAATTGCAGGGAATTGTGATGAGAATTTTAAACTTTAGGCAGAAGTAGTGCAGCTGAATGGGAGAATTATTCCAACTCTGCTACTTTGGCCTCAAGTTTAAAATTCCCCTTTCAATTTCCTGTACTCCTCTCTTTATTGAGTAGACCCTATAATCTGATGATAAGTAGGCGGAGATTAATTATGTGGAGTGGGCGGAGCTTCATTGAAGTGGGTGTGGTAAGTAATTGATAGATGTGCTACAAAGTGTCCCTGGAATTTATTTTCAAATATTGGCAACTATGCACATATCTATTTGACCACTCTTTAATTTGAGGGTCAATCTCCTCTGGTAAGCAGGTTTTTCCTCCAGACACAAAGGTTAAGTGAGCTTTCAGCAGTCATGGCATCTGGTATGGGGATCATCCCTGTTTTTCCTTTATGAACATTCCTTTATTGGACTGAGTTTTTTTTACAAATCCCCCCATTTTGGTGCTGCACCACTTTATTTAACCACTTATGCCCCGGAGGATTTGGCTGCTCAAAGACCAGGGCCTATTTTGCGATTCGGCACTGCGTGAATTTAACGGACAATTGCACGGTCGTGCGACGCTGTACCCAAATTAATTTGATGTCCTTTTTTTCCCACAAACAGAGCTTTCTTTTCGTGGTATTTGATCACCTGTGCGATATTTATTTTTTGCGCTATAAACAAAAAAAGAGCGACAATTTTGAAAAAAAAACAATATTTTTCACATTTTTTTTATATGAAATTCCCCCCCCCCAAAAAAAGTAAAAATCAAAATGTTTTAACATTTTAGGCCAATTTGTTTTCTGCTACATATTTTAGATGAAAAAAAATCGCAATATGCGTATTTTGATTGGTTTTTGCGCAAAAGTTATTTCGTTTACAAACTACAGGAAAGATTTATGTCATTTTTATTGTTTTTTTTTTAACTAGTAATGGCGACGATCTGCGATTTTTTTTGCGGGACTGTGACATTGCGGCGGACAGATCGGACCCCTAACTGACATTTTTTACACTTTTGGGGGTACCAGTGACATTACTGCAGTAATCAGTGCTATAAATATGCACTGTTACCCTAAAAATGACACTGGCAGGGAAGGGGTTAACGTTATTGGTGATCAGTGGGTTAAATGTATCCCTAGGGGCGTGATTCTAACTGTGGGGGGGCGTGGCTTGTGATGTAACCACAGAGACATACGATCCTACATAGCAGGATCGTGTAGTCTCTGCAGTTACACCAGGGAGAATGACAGGCGGCTTTGTTTACATCAGCCGCCTGCCTTTCTCCCTCTCCAGCGGGAGATCGCGAGTGGCCGGCGGTCATCGGAGCTGCCGGTCACTGGCGCGGGGATGTCAGTGAACGAGCGGGGGCGGGAGCGCGACTCCGGTGGCGCGCGCTCGCCCCCTAGAGGCTCGTGGGAGAGCGACGTAGCCCTACGCCGCTTTGCCCAGTAGGGGCTGACTGCCGCAGTAAATAGTCATGCGGCGGTCGGCAAGTGGTTAATAGTGTTCTCTGTGGGATTTAATCATAGCTATTGGTGCTAGCAGCCTTCAACCTATTGAACTTTATTTTTTAGATAATAAGCACGGATATTATTCTGGTTTTTATTCGGATTAGAACCTTTTTCATAGATTCTGGAGACATTTTCCCTCTGCATTAGTCCTGGTGACCATTCATACAGGGAGAGGAAGTGATGGGAAATCCAAAATGTTAACCACTTGCCGACCGCCGCACGACTATCTACGGCGGCGGTCAGCCCCTCACAGGCAAAGTGACGTAGGCCTACGTCGCTCGCCTGTGAGGGTTTAGGGAGCGAGCGCGCGCCGCCGGAGGCGCGCTCCCGCTCCCGCGTGGTCACGGACCCCCCCGCGCGTGTGACCGGCGGACCCGATCGCCGCCGGCCACTCTGCGATCGGCGGGGGAGAGGGAGAAAGTCAGGCAGCTTGTGTAAACAAGCTGCCTGTCATTCTCCTCTCTGTATGAGAGATGATCACATGGATCTACTATGTAGATCCATTGATCACTCTGCATACAGTTGAAGCCACAGCCAATCACAGTTAGAATCACGCCCCTAGGGACACACACAGCCCCTCCCTCTCAAATAAAGTTAACCCCTTCACTACCAGTGTATTTTTACAGTAACAGTGCATATATATAGCACTGATTACTGTAGAAATGTCACTGGTAACCCCATAAGTGTCAAAAATGTCAGTCAAGGGTCCGATCTGTCCGCCGCAATGTCGCAGTACCGCAAAAAAAATCGCAGATCGCCGCCATTACGCGTTAAAAAAAAAAACAACAAAAATGACAAAAATCTTTCCCTTTGTTAGTAAACGCAATAACTTTTGAGCAAACCAATCAAAATACGCTTTTTGCGATTTTTTTTTACCAAACATAGGTAGCATAAAACAAATTGGCCGAAAATATTAAAAAATTTTGATTTTTACATTTTTTTGGGGGGGAATTTCATATAAAAAAAAGGGAAAAATATTGCTATTTTTGCAAAATTTACGCTCTTTTTTTGTTTATAGCGCGTGATCAAAAAATCGCACAGGTGATCAAATACCGCCAAAAGAAAGCTCTGTTTGTGGGAAAAAAAGGACGCCAAATTCGTTTAGGTACAGCGTCGCACGACCGCGCAATTGTCCGTTAAAGTCACGCAGTGCCGAATCGCAAAATACCCTCTGGTCGTTTAGCAGCCAAATCCTCCGGGGCTTAAGTGGTTAAGGCTGTCACCAGAACAGGAGTAGAGAGGAAATCTTCCAATGGGGACAACTGTTGGGTTTAAACATTTCCTATTCCATCCAAAACAAAAAGAAATTGGGCTATAAATTCTCTTAAGCTTTCTCCTTCCATTCCAATGTATTTTAGAAATAATGTCATGCATTGAATGTCAATAAATGTTTCTGAATGTTGATCGGTATAAATCATCAATAAAATATTATATTCTTTATTGGATGTTTTTCTGACTCTGCGTTGACTATGGGAACTGGCCAATAGGCTGCCAGCTTTGTGAAAGAACCTCTTGATTCTACTTAGGGGCTTAGTAAAAAAGGGGCATGTGGTTAGTTAGCTGCCCCTCTGTATTCCCAATCAGGTTCATGTAGGACTCATAATGTAAGTGAGTGGAAACCTTGGTCGGGGGACACATAATTCCTACAGAGGCTAACCCTTCCTAACTCTGCTAGAACATGCGTTTGTATTGTTGTCTCTGTCCTGGCTGTGAGGATTTCCCACCATGTTTTCATTTGTCTGACAAATATCCACTAGACAGGTAATGGGCGGCACAGTGGTGTAGTGGTTAGCACTTTCACCTAGCAGCAAGAGGGTCGCTGGTTCGAATCCCAACCACGACACTACCTGCCTGGAGTTTGCATGTTTTCCCTGTGCCTGCGTGGGTTTCCTCCGGGTAATCCGGTTTCCTCCCACACTCCAAAGACATGCTGGTAGGTTAATTGGATCCTGTATAAAATTGACCCTACTATGTATCTATGAATGTGAGTTAGGGACCTTAGATTGTAAGCTCCTTGAGGGCAGGGACTGATGTGAATGTGTAATGTATATGTAAAGCGCTGCGTAAATTGACAGCGCTATATAAGTACCTGAAATAAATAAAATAGTGGGGAAATTGTCTCTCACTTCTTGTTCTGATACCTATCACCTGAACAGAAAGTGATGGGAAATCTCTGCCAGGGGGACACAAACAGCTATCAAATCATTATATTCATTGCTGTCTCTGTCTCCAACCTCCCTCCGTTCCCACCATGTCTTCTTCTGTCTGACAACCATCGAATAGACAAGTGGGAAAAGTGTCTCTGCAATACAGTATATCATTCTTCAGAGGGCTACCGCAATTGTAAATGAGCTCTATGGGAGGAGGCCAACGTGGTCTGGGGGGTTCTGAGGAGGGGATGGGGGTCTAGGGCTGAGTTGTCCTCCCGCCCTCTCTGTACTCACACCTCAGCCTCAAAGCAGTGCCCACCAGGAATGGAGGCAGCTGTCACATGATAAGGGGAGACGGGAAGAAGGCCAGTCCACCCTCACTCACCAAAGGCTATTGGGCCCTGGCTTATACTAACAGCAGGGATGGTGCACAAGAAGCAGGGCCGGCACCAAGTATAAGGCAGCCAAGGCGGCCGCCTGAGGGCGCCAGAAGAAGGGGGCACCAAAGCAAGGGACTCCCTAGGAGTTGTGAGGAGCACTGTACCAGCCCGGAAGCTTAGTACACTGAGTCTGACAACAAGAGGAGGCTGCGTCGCACAGCCCCGCCCCGGCTTCTGTTTAATTGACTGTGACCTGGCTGTTCCATTCGCAGCCTCGCAGGCAGCATCCATCTCCTACAGCACCGTGCCCCTACCCTGCCGACTGCGTCTGAACGAGAACGAGTCTTCCTCCACAGCTCCGCTCCTCCTCCTCTCCTCTGCCAGCCAGGCCAGCTGCAGCATGCAGCTGTCCCTCATGGGATGTTCACTATCTCCAGAGCCTGAGGCAGCCGGAGTTGGTGGGCGGGGTCAGGGTTTGTAGCTGCCTGCCTCTTCACTCCTCCTACAGTCTTCCCCTAAAAACTTCAATGGGCTCTGAAAAAGGCATATACATGGCAAATATATATATAAAAAAATATTAATAATTTAATGGGGCAGTATGTGGGCAAAGATAGCTAGTATACATGAGAGTCCCATGTTTTACCTGTACTGAATGCCTCGCAGCACACCACTTTTCTCCTCATCAAGCCAATATCTATAGACAGTTCTCCAGCGGGACTCCCCCCTCCCAGCTGCTGAGAGCCCATAGCAAAACTGCCCCAGTTTAAATACATCTCAACCGAGCGACGCCCCGACACCAATTACCAATGTCCGGTGCCGCTCTGCCCGGCTAGTGTCGCAGTCCAGTGACGCGCAGCGCATGCGCAGATCGCCGGGAACGGCGCATGCGCAGATCGCTGGGAATGGCGCCTGCGCACTTCGGCGTAGTCACGAACAGGGCCACTAATCCCTGAGCCTGTTGGGAGGACTGGAACATCCTCCCATGCAAGGAGAGCGCTGCCCACCACGCGAGGCAGGTCACCAAGGAGTGGATGAACGGCGCTACCGGCCGCACCTCACACACAGGGCGACCATCAGGCCACATCAACTACTCAGCTGATACAGTAACTCCGTAGATGTATATACTTCATTACAGCAACCAACAAAGAATAGCTCTGCAATATTATACATGTACCAATAAATCATATTATACAAAACAATGCACAGCTTATATGTGGGTAAGAAATCCAACCAAACCAAACATTTCTTTGTGAAAATTGACCCATTGTTTTTATTAAAGGGGAACTCCAAACCAATTACAATAATGGATGTAAGACATCACTATCACTCATTTTAAAAAACTAAAAGGTATACATTCCAGGAAACTACCAGACCTCTCTCTACATATCTCCCTTATTTAGTATATATAATATATATATTATTTCAAAAATTGAATTTTTAATCATAAATGAAACTGGTAAGTAGATAGTTCAATATGGACTTCCTCTAGCAACTTCAACAGATATTGGGCTCCCAATGGGTACTTAAACCCTCGGATGAGCCTCCACACAGGATCCTGAATCCTCCTTGAACCAGGAGCAAGGGGAGGCAGTCATCACAAGTATGGCCCCCAAATATTGACAGATAATTAACGCATTAAAGTAAGGGTTTGTAAGTGATTATCTCATTTAGGCCCAGGAATGTAGTATCATTGAGTGTTTCTATCCATAGTGTTTCTCTTCGTAGAATCTTTTTGTCCCAGTTACCCCCTCTAGGATCAGACAGGACAATGAATGAGACGTAGGATGTATCAAATCTATGATATAGATCTAGGTGTCGGCTGACTGGTGTTATCATTTTGCCACTACTGGCATAAAAAACATGGTCATAAATTCTCTGTCCAAATGTCCTGATAGTTTTGCCGACGTAGAATGCCCCACATCGGCAAAGCAATCAGCGTAAAAATCTCAGTTTGTGTATTTCCCCATTTGGTAGCTGAAATTGTGTACCAGGGGATATCCATGGGCAAAACTCACAGCCCCCACATCTAAAAATTACCATTTTGCGCAGGGCTTTCTTTTTTTTTTTGGGATCATAGTGAGATGATGTCACTTTATCCCTAATAGAGGGGGCTCATCGAAAAACAATTTCTGGATACTTTTTGACGTATTTGGAGACCCAATTATCTTGTAGTAAAATTGCTGAAATTGTGTACCAGGGGATACCCATGGGCAAATCTCACAGCACCCACATCTAAAAATTCCCATTTTGGGTGGGGCTTTCTTTTTTTTGGGGGATCATATTGAGATGATGTCACTTTATCCCTAATAGAGGGGGCTCGTCGAAAAACTATTTCTGAATACTTTTTGACGTATTTGGAGACCCAATTATCTTGTAGTAAAATTGCTGAGATTGTGTACCAGGGGATACCCATGGGCAAAACTCACAGCCCTCAAATCTAAAAATTCCCGTTTTGGGTGGGGCTTTTTTTTTTTTTTTTTTTGGGATCATAGCGAGATGATGTCACTTTATCCCTAATAGAGGGGGCTCGTCGAAAAACAGTTTCTGGATACTTTTTGACGTATTTGGAGACCCAATTATCTTGTAGTAAAATTGCTGAAATTGTGTACCAGGGGATACCTGAAGGGGAATGACAGGACCTCTTTCTAGTTGCTGGCAACCATTTTCTAGCTTGACCTGTGGAACACCATTTTCTTTCTTACAACTGTGACTTGTAATGACTTGTTTCAGTTAAGGTTACTTTAAGTCTTTAGTTAAACATGAACAATGACCTAAGTAAATCACCCGATATGTTCTGACATTTCAAGATAAAGATACATCCCCACTTCCTTTGTACCTAACACATTCTGCTTCCTTTTATTCTAAGTTGAGCTATAGGGTCTAGACAAGGCGTGTTTTGCAATTTCTAACGAACATTCTGTATTAACCCATTGTTCATCTTTTGTGAGAACTTGACTCTTCCTGAGAGTATCCACTCCCCCTCCCAACTGTATTTCCTGTTCAATACTGTGTATAATAGTTACCCCGCTTTGAAAATAAAGTTAAGAATGTTTTAGACTGAGCAGTGGTTGCACGTGTCTTTTTTAACAGGATAAAACATTCTCCAGAGCTCTGCTTTATTTTGCATAGAACAGACTAGATTTAGCCAATAAGTCAGGGACTTATGATATACATATACATTTAAGGTATCTAGGGTGAATATTAAGAGAAATCACCTTCAGAATTGGGGGCTACGTCTGGGATCGGAGAGAGAGCGGCCATCACGGGTCCAAGGATTCACCGGTCTGGGTAAGGAGATATTTTATTTTATCTGTTTGCCTGTCCGGTGGGACTTGGCCGTTTGGCCCTGGTTCCGTTCTTTGAGCCATAGACACCAAACGCTCAGGGAGCGTGTTGGATAATAGAGCAGCTCTGGGAGATGCTCTGGATTTTTTACATATATATATATATATAGAAGCTTCAGGGAAGCTTGAATACTAATATATATATAAGGAGGCTTCAGGGAAGCCAGAATAATATTTTTCAGGGAAAGATATTATATGTTAGGTTGTTGAACCTGAATACGTTCTGGGAACGTATCGAGACAGTGTCTCTGGGAGACACAGGATTTGTCATTTATAAGGAAAGACAATATCCGGGGCTTCTGGGAAGCCCAGGGGATTTTTTCCTCGGGAAGAATCCCGTTCCTCTGGGAGGGACAAATAAAACGTCTCTGGGAGGCGTTGAAGCTGTCTTCAACAAAGACAGTTTTTTTCTTTGGGTTTCAGGGAAGCCCAGGGGGTTTTAGGAAAACCCCGTTCCTTTAGTGAATAATAAATAGATGTCAGTCTGTTCTGTGTAGAAAAAAAGAAACTACCCCTTTTCTTGCTAACATCTTTCTATCGCATAGAACTGTAAGATTTAGAGTATAAGATAATTTGTTTGTGTGACCTAACAAAAGCTTATTTAGTAAGTAGATAAGTTCGTTCATCACGTGATTGTTTTGTTATTTCATTTTGTTATGCCATTTGAAAATATTGTCATATTGTATTGGAGTATTATATTGCTGGTTTGACATATATGGAAACTGTGTCTATAATTATATATGACTTGTAAAAATTGCGCCTGCTGACTGTTAATATAACACTGATAGCGACAGTTTCATTATTACTGTAAAAATTGACTGACCGATCGTAGGTTATCAGACAAATCAAGATAAATGTTTATTATGTGTATTGTTTGTTTGTCTATAATGGTAGGAAAGCCTTCTTGATAGCCACTATACCTGGGAGTATAAGGTGTAATATACATACACCAAATGGCTTTTCAGGAGGGTTTTTAACCATAAAGAGGGTCTAAGGACCCAGATACATTTAAGTGATTTTGTGAATGTGTAAATCTTAGAGACATGTTTTGTTTATGCTTTTGTGAAATTATACTGAAGGTTTAGGTCTGATGCTGGCCATACATGATACAATTTTCTTATAATTTTCAGTGCGGTTTTCTTGAAATTTAACTTCAACTATGTAGTACAAACCTCTGCCTAATTGAATACAAATGAATGTGTTTAATTTTGACCTTTTATTATGAGGTTTGTGGTGGATCTAACAGAAAATTGTACGATAAAGAGTTGTCTGGACATGTGTGGCCAGCCTTAGAGATATTAGGATACAAGTAAATCTTTTAGTAAATGTTTAGTTGTAATATAAAGTACATGGAAAAAGTGGGGCAAATTGGTTTATTTATGCCCCGTATTAGTACACAAAAAAAAAAAAAAAAAAACTACAAAGAGCTACTAGAAGTGAAAGTGAAAGTCTTTAAATACGTAGATATAGACCACAGCGATTGCCTATAGACAGAAGACGGGTGAGAATTTGGCGTTTTTGGGCAGTGAAGTGTCATTACTGAGTAGCACAGTCTTAGAATTCAAACATTTGCCGTTAATTTAAAGTCACAGTACATGTTAATTGTAAAACAGCAAGTTTCTGATTGGGCTACTAAAACTTTGTAAGGTTTTCAAAAAAGCCATAACAGAGAGCGATGTGGCTGGCTCTTTTGATCTGTCTAAAGAAAAGCAGCCTGTCAGGGCGCATTTCCAAGGACCTTATCAGAAGAGGCAAATCAAAGAGTAGGACATTTTCAACATAGGTCCCCCTATAATAATAATATTACCTTACAAATACCCCTGACCACACCTGCACCCCACGGTTTCATTCTCCAAGGCAGGTGTAGTTTTCTTCGTAATGTCAGACAAGCAGAAAATGTTTATGTGTCAGATACATTTAAAACTACTACATTTCCTTACACGAGGGGAAAAGAGGGGGGGTCACTTCTGCAAATGAACGGTCTCAGCATTCCTACACATATGCAATTATTTTTATATATATATTTATATATATATTTTTTAGAAGTTTTGCCATTTATACAATTGTGCCCATCCTGTATGAGCGTAGTAATAATGAATAAAAACACTATTTTATTTAAAAAAAAAAAAAAAGAAAAGAAAAAATATAAATTGCCGTTGTCGGCAGGATATTTTGAAGTTATTTTTTATAGAATTATAGATAATGAAAAATTATATTTGGCAAATGGTCTCCTATGTGAAGGGGAGCCTTCCTGCAAAATTTTGAAAATTGGCTACTTGCCAAGAAAGCGTTCAAATGTCATATCTTTATTCCTGTCATAATTATGGAATTTATTTTTGGACAGAAAGGGTTACCGCAATTAGTGTGACCATTGGACCCTGTTGGCACAGAGCCAAAAGTTTCAAATCAGATTAACTTTTTATCTGATTATAGTTCTTGAATGATATTTTATGGGTATCCTCTATTACAAGAGGAGAACCTCTGGCCAAATTTTTGTTAGAATGGCACGAAAAAAAAAAAAAAAAAAAAAGTTTTTTTGGGAAAATTGGCACTAAGCCAAAAAGTTTTTTAGTTCTTTATCTGATCATAGCATGCAAGTGGTATCTGATGTGCCATCTCTACTGACAACCATACCATCCGATGCTACCCACTGTACAGTGATTGGTTTAAGTAGTGTGTTTTTTTCAAGCGTCCTATTGGACGAGGAGACACAGCCATCTTTGTTTCTTATTTTTTCAGTCCAGGTAACTTACCTGGTGTAGAAATGCCGTAGGGCCAAGTAGACAATTCAATTGTCCGCTCTATAGTTCTCCAGACCATGCAAGAGGGGATGAACACCTGCTCATGGGTCAGTCCCGCTACAATATGTATATGACATATGTAGTCACTCTGTGGAGGCCAGTCAGAGCGAGTGAGTTTATTGAAATGTACATGTATGTGGACACAAAGTGTCACAGGAATTATGACAGTAGTGTCAGGAAAGTGTTGTTTACCTTGGTTTTGTTCTCACAGAGGGTGATAGTAGAGTCAGTCATATAAGAAGTGGGTCTTGCCAGCCCACAGTGGGTCTTGCCCGCCCACAGGATCATTGCTTGTTATGGATCCGGACTGCTCCTATCTATAATAACATTTTGAGACAAACCACAGGTCCAGAAATGTCACAAGTAATGTTGAATGCGTTTATATATCTGAAAAATGCTATGGTTGTAGCGCCTGCACTGGGCCTCCCAAATCATGGAAAAAATGTTTTGTGTTTATGCAAGGGACAATTGTAAGACCATGACAGGTGTACTTGCCCAGGAGTATGGTGGTAAACTTTGCCCTATAGTTTTTGTCCAAAGATGGTCGCAGTCCAGGCCTAAGGCATGCCTGAAGTGACTCCGAACATAGCACAAAGCATCTTGTGAGATGGTAATAGGGATGGCCACATCATTTGCCCTAGGTAGGCCCCAGTTTTAAATGGGCTACTGGTATTAAAGGGTGTGTTACACCACAACATGATATATAGGCAGCCATAGAGGGAGCAGAGGAAGTTTTTGTAGTTAATTTCCTGCCAAAAGATCACACATTATTGAAGCTACAAACACATACTACAGAACAGGTTTTAAGGACTTGGGTGATGTTTTAGAAAAGGTTGAGAATCGCCTTTTTCTAAAAGAGGGGAGCTCTTGTGTGTATCCCCGCAGCTAGCGCCCCACTGTTTATTGCCTAGTATTATGGAATAGGACACAGGGGGTGGGAAAGAACATATGAAGTATTACTGACAGTTTACTGCAAGCATATGTTGCTAGATGCATCACTTGTATTAGAAACAAACAATCCAAACATGAGCATCTCCAATACCCATCAAACCCATTCACACATCTACAAATAGATTTCACATATAGGCCCAAAGCAGGGAAGAAATAAGAGTTCTTTTTAGTCAAATAGTGGATGTGTTCAGCAGATGAGTGGAAGCTTTTAGGACCACAAAAAAGGGAGATGCCCACACGGTGGCATGCATTCTCAATCAGGAGATTATTCCTGGATGGGGGTGCCTGCTTTGAATTAGGTTTAATTATGCTCCAATTTTCATATCAAAAATATGCCAGGAACTAGTTAAAATCTTGAAAATAGATTATTATCCGCAGAGTTCAGGTATAATGAAAAGAATGAATAGCACAAATAAAGAGTAATTGAAACTTAAGAATCAAGTGGAACGGAACGAAAAGTTGCTCGCACCTTTTCTTTTCTTTTTACAGGAAAATACCCATCCCTTCAGAGAAGGAGACGTAGTGGTGATGAAGCTGCTGCCCAAAGGAAAGAAACAAAAGGATTTCGCCTACGGCCCAGAGACCACTGTGGTAGCAGTTACCAGGATCGCTGTTTTGACCGAACACAGCCCTACTTGGATCCATGCCACTAGAGTGAAGTTGGTGCGGACAGGACCTGAGCCAGAGGATCCAGAAGCAAGCAAGAAGGTACTAACGGGGGCAGACCGCCCTGACCTTGAACAGGAGGATCCAGAAGCAAGAGAGGTACTAACGGGGGCAAATTGCCCTGACCTTGAACAGGAGAGTCAAGAAAAGGGGGTACTGACAGGGGCAGACCGCCCAGACCCTGTAGAAAATGACTTTTCCAGTTGCACCGGACTCAGGCAAACTCTGGCTGCTGATAATCCTGATTCCATTTTCAGTGTTTTCCCTTGTATGGACTGTTACTAACTGTATCTATCACCCGGAAGATTTGGGTGTCATGAGAAGTATATGCAGACCATATCCTGCACATGAGACGCATAATAGAATAAAGAGAGAATTGAGTATTGAGCATGATGTAGATGAGAATCCACCCACTTTTCATAGTGAAATGTTATTAACAAAATTTAAATATGCTTATGCTAGGAAGTCAGGTTTTGAGAAATGTTGGATATGTAGCAAACTCCATCCAGAATCAGCCCGTATCCCTCTTATTGCTGTCCCTTTGAATATTACACAGTTCCTTAATGAGACCTCTGCTACTTTAACCAATGTATCAAGTAATAATAATATCACCTTCCCAGTAGATGGTAGAAGCCATTTCCCAGACTGGTGTTTTAGCCTAGGAAATAACACACGTGTTACATAGTTACATAGTAGGTGAGGTTGAATAAAGACAATAGTCCATCCAGTTCAACCTGTGTAGGTGTGTGTGTTAACTCTTCCATATGCAAAAAGTCAATTTTTAATATTACTTCCTGCCAAGTCCCATTGAAAAAATTATGTTCTCTGTTTGATATATCAAGTCCTAGTTTAAATAAGACCATAATGAGTAATTACCAGAATTTCTCTAGAGACATACAAAGAATACTGGACCACCTTGTGACCGCAGTACAGAATAGACGCCTACAAGAATATATTTCCCAAAGACCCTTTTCACTGGGAAAGAGTATATATGTATGTTGTGGGAAGGAATGTTACCCCTGGGTCCCCCTTCATGTCTCAGGGTGGTGTTATTTAGCTTCGGTGGTCCCAATCATGGGAGTTGTGGATAATGACAACAATGGGCACATGCTTGAAGCAAGTGCACATCCAAGATACCCCTTGAGACATAGAATCAAAAGAGATCTGTTCAGCACGGGAGACCTCGCGTGGGCGTGGCTCCCTTCCTGGACTGGGTGGTCAATCGATATGATGAAAAAAAATTAAATAATTATTTTGGAATCATTGATGAGATCATGGAAAAGAATTCAGATGATATTAAGTTGCTAAATCTTGAACAAAGGGCCATTAGGAAGAAGTTAGAATGACATGATCTAGCCATAGAAAGTATGAGTGCTGCCCTCACTGGCCTCTGTGAGCATACTGAGGACTATGAATGTTGCACTTGGATATACAATACCACTTTGGAAATGCCAAATTATTATGACATAATTGCCCAACACAGAAAGGAGGTCAATAAGTTGCAAGAAGAGGCCCGTAACATTGCTAAAAGCTGGGATCCCTTTGTAGGTATGGGAGGTTTTGGTTTTGGAGGAGTGTTTTCCTGGTTAAAAGACATTGCTATGATGATTGTGATGATTTTACTTTTTCTAATTTTTTTATATGCATTTTTTAAGCTTATTATGTGTTTAATTGCTAAAACCACAAAGAACCCAGACTCAGCTAGCAGAGGGGGATCTTATGTAAGTTTGTACTTTAACAGAGATGCTGAAAATGTTGACACATTTCTAACAGCTAGACAAGGTGTTCTGACCCAACAAACCCAAAACCCCTTTCGATTACCAGGAATATGTAAAGTTTTATAAAGCTAAGAAAGCTAAGTCTACCATTTAGGTGGGCAGGTTTAGGTCCTTATTTGATTATACTAAGGAAACAAAGGACATTGTCGCCTAACCTGTTATTCCTTTCCAGAGAGGCCTTGTGTCCTCTGATGACACCGTATAAATGATGAGGAGAAAAATCATGCATATGAAATTATGATTTTTTAGAGGGGATTGAAGGGGAATGACAGGACCTCTTTCTAGTTGCTGGCAACCATTTTCTAGCTTGACCTGTGTAACACCATTTTCTTTCTTACAACTGTGACTTGTAATGACTTGTTTCAGTTAAGGTTACTTTAAGTCTTTAGTTAAACATGAACAATGACCTAAGTAAATCACCCGATATGTTCTGACATTTCAAGATAAAGATACATCCCCACTTCCTTTGTACCTAACACATTCTGCTTCCTTTTATTCTAAGTTGAGCTATAGGGTCTAGACAAGGCGTGTTTTGCAATTTCTAACGAACATTCTGTATTAACCCATTGTTCATCTTTTGTGAGAACTTGACTCTTCCTGAGAGTATCCACTCCCCCTCCCAACTGTATTTCCTGTTCAATACTGTGTATAATAGTTACCCCGCTTTGAAAATAAAGTTAAGAATGTTTTAGACTGAGCAGTGGTTGCACGTGTCTTTTTTAACAGGATAAAACATTCTCCAGAGCTCTGCTTTATTTTGCATAGAACAGACTAGATTTAGCCAATAAGTCAGGGACTTATGATATACATATACATTTAAGGTATCTAGGGTGAATATTAAGAGAAATCACCTTCAATACCCATGGGCAAATCTCACAGCCCCAAATCTAAAAATTCCCGTTTTGGGCAGGGCTTTCTTTTTTTGGGATCATAGTGAAATGATGTCACTTTATCCCTAATAGAGGGGGCTCATCGAAAAACAATTTCTGGATACTTTTTGACGTATTTGGAGACCCAATTATCTTGTAGTAAAATTGCTGAAATTGTGTACCAGGGGATACCCATGGGCAAAACTCACAGCCCCCACATCTAAAAATTCCCATTTTGGGTGGGGCTCTCTTTTTTTTGGGGGATCATATTGAGATGATGTCACTTTATCCCTAATAGAGGGGGCTCGTCGAAAAACTATTTCTGAATACTTTTTGACGTATTTGGAGACCCAATTATCTTGTAGTAAAATTGCTGAGATTGTGTACCAGGGGATACCCATGGGCAAAACTCACAGCCCTCAAATCTAAAAATTCCCGTTTTGGGTGGGGCTTTTTTTTTTTTTTTTTTGGGATCATAGCGAGATTATGTCACTTTATCCCTAATAGAGGGGGCTCGTTGAAAAACAGTTTCTGGATACTTTTTGACGTATTTGGAGACCCAATTATCTTGTAGTAAAATTGCTGAAATTGTGTACCAGGGGATACCCATGGGCAAATCTCACAGCCCCTAATCTAAAAATTCCCGTTTTGGGCAGGGCTTTCTTTTTTTGGGATCATAGTGAAATGATGTCACTTTATCTCTAATAGAGGGGGCTCGTCGAAAAACAGTTTCTGGATACTTTTTGACGTATTTGGAGACCCAATTATCTTGTTGTAAAATTGCTGAAATTGTGTACCAGGGGATACCCATGGGCAAATCTCACAGCCCCAAATCTAAAAATTCCCGTTTTGGGCAGGGCTTTCTTTTTTTGGGATCATAGTGAAATGATGTCACTTTATCTCTAATAGAGGGGGCTCGTCGAAAAACAGTTTCTGGATACTTTTTGACGTATTTGGAGACCCAATTATCTTGTAGTAAAATTGCTGAAATTGTGTTCCAGGGGATACCCATGGGCAAAACTCACAGCCCCCACATCTAAAAATTCCCATTTAGGGCGGGCCTTTCTTTTTTTTGGGATAATAGTGAGATGATATCACTTTATCCTTAATAGAGGGGGCTCGTCGAAAAACAATTTCTGGATACTTTTTGACGTATTTGGAGACCCAATTATCTTGTAGTAAAATATGCCAATGCTTGGAAAGTAAATTCCGTAATTCATGATGTTGTGAAGAAAATCTGGTCACGAACTTAACCGTCGAAGTACCTGCTGATTGTTTGTTTGGTTAAACCACTTCAATACCGGGCACTTTCACCCCCCTTCCTGCCCAGGCCAATTTTCAGCCTTTAGCGCTGTTGCGTTTTGAATGACAATTGCGCGGTCATGCAACGCTGTACCTAAACCAAATTTATGTCCGTTTTTTCCCACAAATAGAGCTTTCTTTTGGTGGTATTTGATCACCGCAAGGTTTTTTCTTTTTTGGTAAACAAGTAAAAAAAGACTGAAAAATTTGAAAAAAAATAAAAAATTTTGTAAATAAATAAATACGTTTTTTCCTGCACTGACGAGCACTGATGAGGCACTAATATGCAGCACTGATGGGGTGGCACTGATGATGAGGCACTAATATGCAGCACTGATAGGCAGCACTGATAGGTAGCACTGATATGCAGCATTGATGGGCACTGATAGGCAGCACTGATAGGCATCGATATGTGGCACTGATAGGTAGCACTGATATGCAGCATTGATGGGCACTGATAGGCAGCACTGATAGGCATTGATATGTGGCACTGATAGGTAGCACTGATATGCAGCATTGATGGGCACTGATAGGCAGCACTGATAGGCATCGATATGTGGCACTGATAGGTAGCACTGATATGCAGCATTGATGGGCACTGATAGGCAGCACTGATAGGCATTGATATGTGGCACTGATGGGTAGCACTGATATGCAGCATTGATGGGCACTGATAGGCAGCACTGATAGGCACTGATATGTGACACTGATAGGTAGCACTGATATGCAGCATTGATGGGCACTGATAGGCGGCACTGATGGACACTATTTGGGGGCCATACTTGTTTTTTTTTATATTTAAATTTTTATTACTAAACTTCATTAAATAAACTTACAAAACATTTCAGAAAAACATATGTTAAACAGATTTGCAAAATATTGCCTTACAGTACATTTTTCCCCTTTTCTATCTTCCCTCTCCCTCCCCGTCTCTCCTCCATATCCATCTTAGCCTACTCTATTGCCACCTTTGTTGTTATTTCTTTCACAGTATTTAAGAATTAATTTCTACATATTTGCTTGATTTTTTTTTTTAATCTATCCATTTTTTCCCCATTTTTTTTAAAATATTTATTGGGTTTTCCTCCTGGCTATTACTAATATATTCCATATTAAAGACATAGTTTATCCTATTACACCATTCTTTTAACTCTGGGGCATCTACTTCGCACCACTTCTTCGGTATTGTTCCCTTTGCTGCATTTAACAGGGTTGGGACCAGAGTTGTTTTATATTGTTTTAGCGATATTGTCGTTTTGTGAAATAGACAGACCCATGGATCATTTGGGATCATTGTTTCGGTAATTTCACCAATAATTTGTCATACCTTTGTCCAAAATTCTCAGATTTTAGGGCATTCCCACAGTATATGGTACATCGTTCCAATACCTCCACATTCCCGCCAGCATTTGTCTGTTTTATCTTATTGATATTTGTGTGTTAATTCCGGTGTGATGTACCATCTTAACAAACATTTATAATTTAGTTCTATGGTTCCTACATCTATGGCTACACATCCAGCCGCCTTCAGTACTACATCAGATTCTTGTTTTGATAATTGTGTCCCAATTTCATTTTCCCATTTTGCCATGAATGGTGGCCTCTCCAGGCAGTGCCACTCCGTCAACATCTTATATACTTGAGATGTTCCATGTTTTAAAGTTGATGTATAACATAGTTTTTCAATAGTGTTTAATGTTTTCTCTGATCTAATCGGCTGTGGTAATGAGTTCACAAAGTGGCTCAACTGGAGATATCTCCATTCATCCAATTTCATACCTTTATCATTAAACTTTAAATCTTGAAGTGTTTTAATACAACCCTTGTGAACTATATCTTTTAATTGAGTGTTTCCTATCCAGTTTCCATATTTTCTTTCATTCCCTGGTGGGAAATATTTTGTGCCCCATAAGTGATATCATTGGGGAATTATATTCCCATTTTAATTGTTTATTAACCCCATCCCATATTTTATATACCACCCTTGTCAATTCACGTACTCCGTGTGATTCCCTATATTTTGGTGGGATCCATATTGTCTTATGTAGATGTGTGTTATTTTGTGCGCATTCTATTTTAACCCATCTTTTCCCTGTTATTTCTTTTGTCCATTCAATCATTTGTGTAATAATTACTGCCCTATAATACCTCTCTATATCTGGTGTCGCTAACCCTCCCTGTGTTTTACTTCTTGTAAGAATCGCATGTTGCACTATGGGTTTTTTTCCGTTGCCATATGTATTTTGTTATCATCAGGGCTTTTTTTCAGCAGGAACGCGGTGGAACGCAGTTCCGGCACCTCCAGCACTGAATATATGTAATAGCAAGGGATGTGGGGTGTCTTGGAGGGTCTCTTGATGCTGGCTGCTTGGGGATCTATTGTCAATGGTAGGGATCTGGTATTGTGTGAGGGTCTATTGTTGCTGCTGGTGGATCTATTGTTGCTGGGGGGGGGGTCTTATGTTGTTGGTAGGAATCTCCTGTTGAGGTTGAGGTCTATTTTTGGCTTATCCATTGATACTGGTTGCTGGGAGAGCCGTTGTTGGTAGTACTGGAGGGGGGTCTAATGTTGCTGGGGTAGACCTTTTGTTGCTGGGTTAAGTATTTTGTTTTGTGTGGGAGGTGGGTAGGGGGTGGAACCAAGGGACAGTGCTAAGAGGTGGGTAGGGGGTGGAACCAAGGGACAGTGCTCAGAGGTAGGTAGGGGGTGGAACCAAGGGGCCGTGCTCAGAGGTGGGTAGGGGGTGGAACCAAGGGACAGTGCTCATAGGTGGGTAGGAGGTGGAACCAAGGGACAGTGCTAAGAGGTGGGTAGGGGGTGGAACCAAGGGACAGTGCTCAGAGGTGGGTAGGAGGTGGAACCAAGGGACAGTGCTCAGAGGTGGGTAGGGGGTGGAACCAAGGGACAGTGCTCAGAGGTGGGTAGGGGGTGGAACCAAGGGACAGTGCTCATAGGTGGGTAGGAGATGGAACCAAGGGACAGTGCTCAGAGGTGGGTAGGGGGTGGAACCAAGGGAAGTGCTCAGAGGTGGGTAGGGGGTGGAACCAAGGGACAGTGCTCAGAGGTGGGTAGGGGGTGGAACCAAGGGACAGTGCTCAGAGGTGGGTAGGGGGTGGAACCAAGGGACAGTGCTCATAGGTGGGTAGGAGGTGGAACCAAGGGACAGTGCTTAGAGGTGGGTAGGGGGTGGAACCAAGGGACAGTGCTCGGAGGTGGGTAGGGGGTGGAACCAAGGGGTGACTCAGAAGGGGGGAGTTCCTGCACCTATTCTCCAAGAAAAAAAGCCCTGGTTATCATGATTTTCATTGCTCTGAAAAAGGTTGGGGGAATGTCCACTGGTAATAAGGAGAACTTATACAGGATCATAGGAAGCAAAAACATCTTGACGACATTTATTCTCCCGACCCAGGAGATTTAATTATTAGATATCCTCCCTATGTCAGTTTTTATTTCATTTATTGGAGGTACAAAATTAGCTTGATAGAGTTTTTCAGTTTCTGCTGTTATATATATCCCTAGATGTTTTAATTTAGTTTTTGCCCAAGTTTATGGAAAATAAGATTTTAGGGCCTGTTCTTCTCCGATGTTTAAATTAATATTAAGGACTTCAGATTTTACTGGGGGCCATACTTGTGATTACTGCCTCCCCTTGCTCCTGGTTCAAGGAGGATTCAGGATCCTGTGTGGAGGCTCATCCGAGGGTTAAGTACCCATAAGGAGCCCAATATCTGTTGAAGTTTCTAGGGGAAGTCCATATTGAACTTACCAGTTGAAGTTCAGTTCTACTTACCAGTTTCATTTATGATTAAAAAAGTAGGAACATAATAAGAGTATTGTGTACATAATGGAAATCGTTTCTAATTATTATGACAGGAATATGACACAATATATGTAAATCTTTTTTAGGCTATTATACGTCTGTGAACATCGCGGTTATATTTTTTTTTCCATCCTTACCTTAGGAGGCACTGGTTAATTAAAGGGGAATAATATCATTGGTAAGGCATCATTTATGACTTCTATCAGGAATATGAATTCTAATTGAATACACTATTGCCACTACCCCTTATTATAGAATCTTTACAATATATTATACACTATTTTGTTGTTAAGTTACTTTTAGATGCATCTCCACTTCCTAGATCGCAGGTTGTTCACTGCTACACCTCCGCTCAGCTGACGTAACTATACCTTTTCACTTACTTTGAAGAGTTTGCTTTTTTTGAAATGTAGGTTAATAATAAAAAAAAAAAAAAAATGTAGAGGTATTGTAATGTAATGTTGAATTGTATACTTATATATGTTGTATTTATTTTTATAGAGTATTGATTGGCCCACTTGGCATGTACCTTGTAGAATATATTGTAAAAAAAACTGGCGTCACCTTGTCAATGTCACCATTCCTCCACTGTATAGTATTTCCCATGTGGCCTATGGGTTATCTGGTATCGATTATTTTGGGATGGTTATGGTTTGCATTGATGGTTGGGCTGAGCAGGGCTGTTTTTACTACTATAGTCTAACTGTCACAATGTTGTCATATTTACACTTCTGTGTCGTCTATGCATCTATGCTCGAGTTCTTTCAGCTGGAGAGCAGCGGGGTCCCAGAGGGAGGGGGATGGTTGCTCCTCCTCTGTGGGAGTTGCCATGCAGTCTCAGGTGGTCCACCTGAGGGCCTAAGAGTCAGAGAGGAGCTGAACCCGGAGGTCCTTTAGAGCTGACTGGAAGGGAGACACTGGAAAGGATCAGTGAGTACAGATCTCTGTCAAGGGGCCTGTTCTGAGAGGACCATCCCTTCAGCTAGAAGATTCAGTGGATGGGTGTCAGTAAAGAGGATGCTAGTGAGTGTCCTGATGATAATGTAGTTGCATCACATCTGCTGTTGGAGAGAGCAAGGGGACTTAACCCTTTTCCATACGTTTGGCAGCATGGTCCAAGCAGTGTGTCTGCTTCCACAAGTATCCTGGTGAGAGTTGTCCTCATCTACTGTAAATAGTACAGGTTGGAGTATCCCACTATTCCCTTCTCCCATCCAAGTTCCACAATAAATACCTGTAGCACTGCCCCCTAAGGGACTGTTGGATAGCTGTCACGGGGTAACGTGGCAGAGCCTGACGTAAGAGGAGTGGCTTACCGGGTAACTGGCGTGGCACAGGTTCACCAGAGGCGCGGAGTCTAAGTTTTAGCTGGTTTTCACCAGGGCCCCAGATGGTGGGGATGGACTTGGCTGCTTGCTAACACCAGGTCGCGGCCCCCCGGATTCCCTGGGAGAGCCAAGCACAGGTCCAGGACCAATAGCCGATAGCAGGTAAACAGGTCAGGACGAGGCAGGAGGATAGTCAGGACAAGCCAAGGTCAGGGCGGGCAGCAGGTAATCAGAATCCAAAGACAAGCCGGGTCAGGTAAACAGGAACAGCAGATATAACAGGCACAGGATACAGGAGAGCTGAAGACAACACAGCAATCACCTAGAGCAGGGGTAGGGAACCATTTTTCTGCCAAGGGCCATTTGGGTATTTATAAAATCATTCGGGGGCCGTACAAAATTATCACCTTAAAAATTATCCTGTTATATTTGGCCAAACATTTATTTAACTCACCCCTAATGTGATGGCTGCAACTGCTTCTCTCTGGTGAGGTGTGTGATATTAGCTGGTATTGATGATGTTGCTACTCGCAACTGGTTTTACAGGTTTGCGTCGGTCAGTCTGGAGCGCAGTCTACTTTTTTGTTGTGGTAAGTTTTGAAAAGAACTGCTGGCGGGTACAGCTGGCCGGTACTGCTGGTGGGTACAGCTGGTTGGTACTGCTGTGGGTACTGCTGGCTCAGGTTGGTACTGTGCTGTAGGTACTGCTGGCAGTACTGCTGTGAGTACTGCTGGCTCAGGCTGGTATTGATGGCTGGTACTGTGCTGTGGGTACTGCTGGCTCAGGCGGGTACTGCTGGCTCAGGCTGGTACTGCTGGCTGGTATTGCTGTGGGTACTGTTGGCTCAGGCTGGTACTGTGTTGTAGGTACTGCTGGCTGGTACTGTTGTAGGTACTGCTGACTCTGGCTGGTACTGCTGTGGGTACGGCTGGAACTGCTGGCTCTGGCTAGTACTGCTGGTTCTGCATTGGGTACTGCTGGTTCTGGCTGGTACTGCTGTGTGTACTGCTGGTTCTGGCTGGTACTGCTGTGAGTACTGCTGGCTCTGGCTGGTACTGCTGGTTCTGGCTGGTACTGCTGGCTCTGGCTGGCACTGCTGTGTGTGCTGCTGGCTAGGAGAAGTGTAGCAGCGCCACGCTGGAGGAAGAGGTGATGTTTCCTGTATTGGTCACAGGCAGAGTGCATTTGATATCACTGTGACTCACTTAGACTGTCATAACGGAGCAGGAACTATACAGGAAGCATCGGCTCCATTCTGACAGATCAGCTTAGAGACACAGACTCAGCTGCATGGGGGGCCGGACCAGATGACTTTGGGGGCCGCATACGACCCCCGAACCGTAGGTTCCCCACCCCTGACCTAGAGGGACAGCTGTGTTTAAATAGGCCGTTTTGGTGCCAATTTGGTAGCCTCGAACTACACTGAGGTAGCCTCAAACTCTGCCGAGGTAGCCTCGAACTCTACCGAGGTAGCCTCGAACTTCCGCCAAGGTAGCCTCGAACTCCGCCTAGGTAGCCTCAAACTCTACCAAGGTAGCCCCGAACTCTACCAAGGTAGCCTCGAACTCTACCAAGGTAGCCTCAGCGCATGCGCATAGGCGTTCGCCGGTTAGCGACGCCAGTGCGCCTGCGCAGGGTATTGAGTCCCTGACAATAGCACACTCTCGGGTCCCCCTAGGACGGTTACCGGTAGCAACTGCAGCATGCACAAGTTAACTCTTGACACTCTGGCTCAGCAAATGAACAGTCTAGGGGATGTAGTTGTTTTTGTGGTTTTATTTAAGTTAGGGATGGGTGAAGGGAAGAGTGGGATACTCCAACTTGAACTATTCACACTTGATGAGGACTCCTGTCTGAAGATGCAGTCATGCTGCTGATTCACCTTGCCACTTAGATGAATTTGAATGAAGTCTCTATCCAGATGACTTGTTAGGATGAATTATCTTTGGGATACCCACCTATTACCCCCTTTCTGGACTGCTGACACCCGTCCACGGACTATTCTACGATTGGGGTGGCCCCCCTCAGGTCACGATCCCCTGTACTCCCGATACTGTTTGTCTAGACCAGTGTTGGCGAACCTTGGCACCCCAGATGTTTTGGAACTACATTTCCCATGATGCTCATGCACTCTGCACTGTAGTTGAACATCATGGGAAATTTAGTTCCAAAACATCTGGGAGGCCAAGGTTCGCCAACACTGCTCTAGGGTCTCCAGTGTCTCCCCACTCAGTCAGCTTTCCTGGACCTCTGGGTTCAGCTCCTTCCTTGTGGTCCCCAGCCGCCCGCCTGTGACCCACCAACTGCTACAGAAGAGGAGGCAGCCGCCACCCTCCTTCTGGGACTCTACTCATCAGCCAAAGACATAGCACCTCATGTGCTCCTGGCTTTTATACAGTATCCCAGAATGCACCAAGACAGCCTGTCTGTGGCAATCGCTGCGGCTGTATCAAAGCCTGTTTGCCCATTGGTCAGATTTTCTCCACTATCCAATATGCCTCCCCAGGGCTTTTTTTCTCTGAGAATAGGTGCAGGAACTCCCACTTTTTAAGTCATCCATTTTCTCCATCCGCTACCCACCTCCAAGTACCGTTCCTTGGTTTCACCCCCTACCCACCTCCCAGTACCACCCCTTTTAGAGAATACAGAACCATGCCATGTGGTGTTAAGTCATTTGTATGCATATGAATGCAATGATAAAAAGCACAATAGTCCCCATCCCAGCCACACTAGATCCACCCAGCAAAAAAAGATCCATCCAGCAACAATAGATCACCCCCCGGCAAACAATAGACACCACCCAGCAACAATAGGTTGCCCCCCAGCAATGATAGACCCCCCAGCAACAATATATCCCCCTAGCAACAAAAGACCCCACCCACCAGCAATAATAGATCCCTGGTACAAAATACCACTTTAGCTCCAATAGATCCACCCCAGCAGCAACAATGGATCTTCCATCAGCAAGCAACAATGGACCTCTCCCTTACCAGGAGATCCTTACCAATAACAACTGATCCCTCAGCAACATAAGACGCCCTAAGCAACAATAGACCCCCATGCAAAAATAGTTACAATAGATCCTCCAGAAGTCAGCATCATACCTCACCATTACATGCATTCAGTGCTGGAGGTCCCGGAACTGCGTTCCCCCGCGTTCCTGCTGAAAAAAAAAGCCCTGTGCCTCCCTATTGGACCAGTGTGAAACACTCCCCTAAACCAGATGATTCACACACTGAGCCCCATGAGCAGACCTCATTCACAGATCCTGCTCCCTGTGAAGCAGAAAGTAAAATAGATTTCCCTGCTGCTCCTCTGATAGGCAGATAGAGCAAAACCTATACTCACTCTCTAGCACCTACCTAGGAGGGTGCTACATACCAAAAAAACAAAACCCCTGGACAGTTTATTGAGTAATAAGCCATTGGGAGTAAGGAGGGGACAGTGCTACATGTAATATTCTAATTTTCTGGGATACTGAATTTTGTGTTGCACACTTATATTTTACATATATATATATATATATGAATTAGTCGTGTATTTAAGGCTTACATAAGTAGCAGCACTGTTTCCGTTTTCCAATCACCTAATTTTTCACGTATTTTGTCTGAGCGCAACATATATATTTTTTATATCAAGGTATGCAAAATACCATCTCTGAATGCACAACACATTGAACCTTGAAGCAGATGAGCTTCAGCAGCAGAACACCACACAGGGTGCTACTGCTGTCAGCTAAGAACTGAGGCTACAATTCACACAGGATCACCAAAATTGGACAATGGAAGATTGGAAAAATGTTGCCTGGTCTGATGAGTCTGGATTTCAGCTGCGACATTCAGATAGGAGGGTCAGAATTTGGTGCATGGATCCATCCTGCCTTGTATCACCGGTTCAGGCTGGTGGTGGTGTAATGGTGTGAGGAAGGAGGAGGAGTGGGGGGTAACGGTTCAGGCTGGTAATGGTGGTGTAATGGTGTGGGGGAGGAGGGGGGATAAGGGTTCAGGCTGGTGGTGGTGGGGTAATGGTGTGGGGGGGGGGGGGGGGGTAACGGTTCAGGCTGGTGGTGGTGTAATGGTGTGGAGGAGGAGGGGGGGACGGTTCAGGCTGGTGGTGGTGGTGCAATGGTGTGGGGGATATTTTCTTGGCACACTTTGGGCCCCTTAGTACCAATTGAGCATGGTTTAAACCTCACGGCCTACCCGAGTATTGTTGCTGACCATGTCCATCCCTTTATGACTACAGTGTCCCCATCTTCTGATGGCTCCTTCCAGCAGGATAATGCACCATGTCACAAAGCTCCAATCATCTCACCACTGGTTTCTTCACCATGACAATGAGGTCACTGTCCTCCAATGGCCTCCACACTCACCACATCTCATGCAATAGAGCACCTTTGGGATGTGGGGGAACAGAAGATTGGCATCACAGATGTGCAGCCGACAAATCTGCAGCAGCTGCGTAATGCTATCATGTCACTATGGAGCAAAATCTCTGAGGAATGGGAATTCCAACACCTTGTTGTACAAACCCAAATCCAAAAAAGTTGGGACACTGTACAAATTGTGAGTAAAAAAGGAATGGACTAATTTACAAATCTCATAAACTTATATTTTATTCACAATATAATATAGATAAGATATCAAATGTTGAAAGTGAGACATTTTGAAATGTCATTGCCAAATATTGGCTCATTTTGGATTTTATGAGAGCTACACATTCCAAAAAAGTTGGGACAGGTAGCAATAAGAGGCCGGAAAAGTTAAATGTACATATAAGGAACATCTGGAGGACCAATTTGCAGCTTATTCGGTCAATTGGCAACATGATTGGGTATAAAAAGAGCCTCTCAGAGTGGCAGTGTCTCTCAGAAGTCAAGATGGGCAGAAGATCCCCAATTCCCCCAATGCTGCGGAGAAAAATAGTGGAGCAATATCAGAAAGGATTTTTTCAGAGAAAAATTGCAAAGAGTTTGAAGTTCTCATCATCTACAGTGCATAATATCATCCAAAGATTCAGAGAATCTGGAACAATCTCTGTGCGTTAGGGTCAAGGCCGGAAAACCATACTGGATGGCGGTGATCTTCGGGCCCTTAGACGGCACTGCATCACATACAGGAATGCTACTGTAATGGAAATCACAACATGGGCTCAGGAATACTTCCAGAAAACATTGTCGGTGAACACAATCCACCGTGCCATTCGCTGTTGCCGGCTAAAACTCTATAGGCCAAAAAAGAAGCCAAATCTAAACATGATCCAGAGGCGCAGGCGTTTTCTCTGGGCCAAGACTCATTTACAATGGTCTGTGGCAAAGTGGAAAACTGTTCTGTGGTCAGACGAATCAAAATTTGAAGTTCTTTTTGGAAAACTGGGACGCCATGTCATCCGGACTAAAGAGGACAAGGACAAACCAAGTTGTTATCAGCGCTCAGTTCAGAAGCCGGCATCTCTGATGGTATTGAGTTGCATGAGTGCGTGTGACATGGGCAGCTTACACATCTGGAAAGGTACCATCAATGCTGAAAGGTATATCCAAGTTCTAGAACAACATATGCTGCCATCCAGACGTCGTCTCTTTCAGGGAAGACCTTGCATTTTCCAACATGACAATGCCAGACCACATACTGCATCAATTACATCATCATGGCTGCGTAGAAGAAGGATCCGGGTACTGAAATGGCCAGCCTGCAGTCCAGACCTTTCACCCATAGAAAACATTTGGCGCATCATAAAGAGGAAGATGCCACAAAGAAGACCTAAGACAGCTGAGCAACTAGAAGCCTGTATTAGACAAGAATGGGACAACATTCCTATTCCTAAACTTCAGCACCTTCTCCTCAGTCCCCAGACGTTTGCAGACTGTTATAAAAAGAAGAGGGGAGGCCACACAGTGGTAAACATGGCCTTGTCCCAACTTTTTTGAGATGTGTTGATGCCATAAAATTTAAAATAAACTTATTTTTACCTTAAAATTATACATTTTCTCAGTTTAAACATTTGATATGTCATCTATGTTGTATTCTGAATAAAATCTTGAAATTTGAAACTTCCACATCATTGCATTCTGTTTTTATTCACAATTTCTACAGTGTCCCAACTTTTTTGGAATCAGGTTTGTATCTATGCCACCAAGAATGAAGGCAAAAGGGGGTCCAAGCCGCTACTAGCAAGGTGTACCTAATAAAGTGGCCGGTGAGTGTATATTTAATGAATACAGAGCTGCACTTATTTACATATTTTTTATCTGCCTGGGGTTCAGCTTCAAATGTAAAGTGAAACAGTTCGACAGCCAGATAACTAGCATTTTCAAAGGCAGCCTCCATGTTTCTCTCCTGGCAGTGTTTCTTTAAACCCTTGTCTACTAAGGTACATTGATAAACATCCTGGTATTCAGTGGGTTAAAAAGAAAATGTTAGCAATAGCTATTTAAAGCAATAAAGTTAAATATAAATAAATAATAAAGAGTTAAAAACATAAATTGCAATAAAAAGAGTAAACACAATTAAAATAAAATGTTAAAGCACCCCGTCACACCCATACACACCCCAATGCAAATGTGCGCTGTTCAGTTTTTCACAATTTCAAAAGCCACACCAAATTTTAAAGCTTGACATTGTTGGTTTCTCTTTTCTTGACGCAACCTCATCTTTTATATTTTACCAGAATTGTGTATTGGTTCGTCTTTGTTTGCACCAAAATTAATTTCAGTGTATTATTTTCCTGAAAATATGATAAAAATTAATTTAAACAGTTGCACAAATATCATGCGACGTAAAAAAAAAAACTGCAACTGCCACCATTTTATTCTACAGGGTCTCTGCTTTCAGAAAATATTTTATTGTTTGGAGGTTTAATGTAATTTCAGGTAAAGAATTCAGATTATTAATGTGTGTGTGAAAGATTATATATTGCCCTGGTAGAAAAGTGGTTAAAAGAAGGCGGCACTCAATAGCCTCACTGTATGCAAAGAAATAAAAAAAAGTGTTTCTGAGTGTTTTTAGTTTTGCTTCCCCAGGTCTTCAGACATCAGGTACTGGATCATAGGGGAAGGAGGGTGGTTTGGGGGCGGGGTATTCTTCTTCTGAGTTTAGCAGGTGATTTACAGTAAAGAGAAAAATTTTACTTGCAAAGGATTTCCTTGTTCAGGAGGAGAGCATTGTTATCTCTTATGTTATATCTACATTGACTCTACATGGGGTTAGCTCCTCTTTACTGAAACTTCTCTGCTTTGACCACATGAGAGTCCACAGCGAGCCCCCAAATATTATGTGATCAACCACATCTGTGGAGAACAGAAAATTTAGGAGATCCTTAGATATTACTGCCCTGAGGAGGCAACAGAGGGATACCTGGAGAACAGAAGATCCAGAAGGAGATCCTGGGGTATCAGTGCTCTGAGGAGGCACTAAATGGAGTCCTTGGATTATTAAGGATCCAGAAGGTGATCGTAAAGAATCAATGCCCTGAGGTGAGGGCACCGTCAAAAAAGAAGACTCAGAAGGAGATCCTGGGGTGTCACTGCTCTGAGGAAGGACCAGAATGGTCCCCAGAGAACAGAAGATTCAGTAGGAGATCTGAAGGTATCACTACCCTAAGGAAACACCAGAGGGAATCCCAAGATAACAGAAGACCTAGAAGGAGATCCTAGGTTATCACTGCCCTAAAGAAGCACCAGAGGGAATCCCTGGAGAACAAAAGATCTAGAAGGAGGCCCTGTGGTATCGCAACCCAGAGGAAACCAAAAAAAGGGATCCTTGAAGAACAGAAGATCCAGAAATAGACCCTGAGGAGTAACTATGTCAAGGAAGCACTAGAGGAGATCCCTGGAGAACAAAAGATCTATAAGGAGATCCTGGGGTATCATTGCCCTGAGGGAGTACCAGAGGCCCCTGGAGAACAGAAGATCCAGAAGGAGATCCTGAAGTATACCCACCTTGAGGAAGCACTAAAGGGGATCCCCGGAGAACAGAAGATCCAGAAGGAGATCCTGAAGTATACCCACCTTGAGGAAGCACTAAAGGGGATCCCCGGAGAACAGAAGATCCAGAAGGTGATCCTGAAGTATACCCACCTTGAGGAAGCACTAAAGGGAATCCCCGGAGAACAGAAGATCCAGAAGGAGATCCTGAAGTATACCCACCTTGAGGAAGCACTAAAGGGGATCCCCGGAGAACAGAAGATCCAGAAGGAGATCCTGAAGTATACCCACATTGAGGAAGCACTAAAGGGGATCCCCGGAGAACAGAAGATCCAGAAGGAGATCCTGAAGTATACCCACATTGAGGAAGCACTAAAGGGGATCCCCGGAGAACAGAAGATCCAGAATTAGATCCTGAAGTATACCCACCTTGAGGAAGCACTAAAGGGAATCCCCGGAGAACAGAAGATCCAGAAGGTGATCCTGGGGTATCAATGCCCTGACAAGAGGCATTTGGAGAACAGAAGATTTTATCAAGAGATCCAAAGGATATCACTGTCCTGAGGGAGCACCAGAAGGGGTCTCTAAATACAACCTGCAAAATCTTAAAACAGGAAACTTTCAAATGTTACTATAAAACTCGTAGAAACCAGAAACTGAGATAAGAGTTCATCTGCTGGACATGGTGCTGTCAAATAGCTCTTGAGATGTTCCTAAACCAGTTCTAATGCCTTCATGACAACAAAGCTGATGGTGGACTTGTTTGTTAAAGGCAAGTATATTGTCCAAAATTCTTACCTGACCCAGAAATGGGTAATTTCTGTAGGGGGGGGGGGGGTCAGTGTAGGGTGTCAGTGTAGTTGGGGTCAGTGCATGGTCGGGGAGGGGGGAGGTAGGTCAATTTAGGTGGGTCAGTGTAGGCGGGGGGGTCAGTGTAGGGTGTCAGTGTAGTTGGGGTCAGTGCATGGTCGGGGAGGGGGGAGGTAGGTCAATTTAGGTGGGTCAGTGTAGGCGGGGGGGTCAGTGTAGGGGTGTCAGTGTAGGGGGTTCAGTGTAGGTAAGTCAAAAAACATTTGCAATTTCTAAATTCAAAATCTAACTAAACTTCATCCTAAAATTATAATGGTTTAAGTTAATTTTGCCTTAATACTCTCTTTAACCACTTTAGGACCGGAATATTTTCCTGCTTTACGTCCAGGCCACTTTTTGCAACTTGGCACTGTGCGACTTTAACTGACAATTGCGCGGTCATGCAACGCTGTACCCAAACGAAATTTACGTCCTTTTTTCCCCACAAACAGAGCTTTCTTTTGGTGGTATTTGATCACCTCTGCGCTTTTCATTTTTTGAGATATTAATAAAAAACAAAGCGACAATTTTGAAAAAATAATATTTTTCTACTTTGACAGTTAAAAAATATCCAATATATTCAATTTGTGTCATATATTTAGGCCAAAATGTATTTAGCTACATGTCTTTGAGAAAAAAATTCTCAATGAGCGTATTTTTAACCAGAAGATTTTACCCCATTCCTGACCAGGCCATATTTTGCGATTCGGCACTGCGTTACTTTTACGGACAATTAACCCACATTAAAATTGTGTCCCTTTTTTTCCCCACAAACAAGCTTTCTTTTGGTGGTATTTGATCACCTGTGCGATTTTTACTTTTTGCGCTATGAACAAAAACAGAGCGAAAATTCTGAAAAAATAACAATATTTTTCACATTGAAATTCCCCCCAAAAAATGTAAAAATCTAAATTTTTTAACATTTTAGGTCAATTTGTTTTCTGCTACATATGTTTGGTAAAAAAAATTGCAATAAGCGTATTTTGATTGGTTTGCGCAAAAGTTATCGCAGCTACTAACTACGGGAAATTTCTGTCATTTTTATTGTTTTTTTTTTTTTTACTAGTAATGGCGGTGATCTGCGTTTTTCTTTGCGGGACTGTGACATTGCGGGGGACAGATTGGACCCCTGACTGACATTTTTGACACTTTTGGGGGTACCAGTGACATTACTACAGTAATCAGTGCTAAAAATATGCACTGTTACTGTAATAATGACACTGGCAGGGAAGGGGTTAACTTTATTGGTGATCAAGGGGTTAAATATATGCCTGGTGCTTACTGACGTGTGTGTGGGGGAGGGGATTGTGTGACACAGACACAGATCGCAGGTTGAGCTATGCTGAACCCTGCAATCTGTCCCTGCCTGTCACTTAGGAGATCCGCCCGCTTTGTTTACAGGCGGATTTCCACACTCGATCCCCGACGATCGGGGAAGTTCGGCGGTGATCACCGCCTCTCCTCTCCTGGCCCGACTCCCGCTGTGTCTGAATACAGAGCGAGCCTCCGGCGTCGCGCACGCGCCACCCACAAGGGGAGGAGTCCAGCGAGGTAGACCTACGGAATCAAGCCACTTTGCCGCAGTACCAGCTCAGTGAGCGGTCGGCAAGTGGTTAAGTTTATATCAATAAATCTGTAGGCACCAAATCCACTTCTTAGTCTGTTTGGCATCATAAACACTATATATTGTCTTCTTAAAGTGGCCCTGTCAGCACAAGGTGACTTTATATAATGGTATAACTGTAATAAAAGGGGTTATATACAATATCTCACAAAAGTAAGTACACCCCTCACATTTCTGTAAATATTTTATTCTATCTTTTCATGTGACAACACTGAAGAAATGACACTTTGCTACAATGTAAAGTAGTGAGTGTACAGCTTGTATTAGGGCTCTTGCATACGATACTCCTGTTTGAGCATCTACTTTTTCATCTGTTTTTTTTCTTATTGTATGTATTTGCGTGCATTTTCGCGCAAATGCGTGGAAATGTATTCTCACGTTCTTGTTCTGCAAATTATGTAAATGGACATTTGCACGCATGAGGTAGGGGTACGTCACTCGCCTGCGAGCCAATAGGGGGCGAGCACGCGATGCCGGAGGCGCGCTCCCGCCCCCGCTCGTTCACTGTGATCTCCGCGCGTGTGACCGGTGGACCCGATGTCCGCCGGCCACTCGCGATCGTCCGTTACAGAGGGAGAAAGGCAGGCGGCTAATGTAAACAAAACCGCCTGTCATTCTCCCCTGTGTAACTGCAGAGATCATACGGTACTGCTATGTAGGATCGTATATCTCTGTAGTTACACAAACAGCCACATCCCATAACAGTTAGAAACACGCCCCTAGGGACACATTTAACCCCTCCTTCTCCAATAAAGTTAACCCCTTCCCTGCCAGTGTCATTATTACAGTAACAGAGCATATTTATAGCACTGATTACTGTAGTAATGTCACTGGTCCCCCCAAAAAGTGTCAAAAATGTCAGTCAAGGGTCCGATCTGTCCATCGCGATGTCGCAGTCCCGGAAAAAAAATCGCAGATCGCCATTACTCGTTAAAAAAAAAAACAATAAAAATGACAAAAATCTTTCCCTTAGTTAGTAAACGCAATAACTTTTGCGCAAACCAATCAAAATACGCTTATTGCGATTTTTTTTACCAAACATATGTAGCAGAAAACAAATTGGCCTAAAATGTTAAAAAATGTGGATTTTTAAAAAAATTTTTGGGGAATTTCATATAAAAAAAATGTGAAAAATATTGTTATTTTTGCGAAATTTTCGCACTTTTTTATAGCGCACGGTCAAAAAATCGCACAGGTGATCAAATGCCACCAAGAGAAAGCTCTGTTTGTGGGAAAAAAAGGACGTCAATTTCGTTTAGGTACAGCGTCGCACGACCGCGCAATTGTCCGTTAAATTCACGCAGTGCCGAATCGCAAAATAGGGCCTGGTCAGTAAGGGGGTAAAATCTTCCGGGGCTTAAGTGGTTAAAGTGAAACAATAAAAATGAAAAATTACTTTAAATATTGTGCCTGGGGGGGCCCTTAATGTGCCTGTAAAGTGGCGCATTTGTACGATGTATGGAGCCTGCTGCAGCAATACTGACATTTCTAAAGGAAAAAATGTAATTTAAACTTGCTCACGGCTGTAATGTATTGTCGGCTCCGGGCAATACAGATAAAAAAAAATGAAAAAAACGGTGTAGGGTCCCCCCAGGAACGGGCCCTGCTGATAAAAATTCAATGCAAAATTGAAATGGCATGTACTTGTCATACAGATGCAGAACAATTGGGCCTTGGGTGTTGGTGGTGCCTGAACACCACAACCCCTCGCAGTTACTCTTGCTGAGCGCAGGAATGGCCCCTGCTGTTAAAAATGACATACAAAATTGAAGTTGCATGTAATTGTGAGCGTCTGCCTTTCCTTGTTGGCCTTTCGGACATGATGTGGATTTTGGCGGCATTTTTATAACTGTTTATTATAGAACGTGGGATGGAAATATGATGCTTGGGTGCATTAATGTTGTGCTTGGTGCACTATAAACTGTTTTATTATTGTGTTTTATTTTTTTTGTAACTTTTTAGTATAGAGTGTAGAAAGGGAATATGGTGCTTGGGTTCAATACTTTTGTGCTTGGTGCACTATAAACCGTTTTATTATATATTTTTTTATTACTAAAGAAAAAAATGAATAAAGCAAAAAAAATAAAATAAAACCCCTGCTGAGCTGAGGCAGAAGGAATAGCGCCAGAGATGCACGAGGGGGGCAGAAATTATGCCCTTAATATTATTAGTGCTTCTGCGCAAAAAAAAAAAAAAAAATCGCTGCTGATGCAGAGGGATGCGCTAGCACCTGTGACAAAGAAGAGGGAGAATTAATATTGCAGCAACAGAACCTAATGCTGCAAAAAGAAAAAAAAATTGAAAAGCAAAAAAAAAAAAAAAATTATATATATATATATATACTGTATATGTGTGTATGTGTGTATATATATATATATATATATATATATATATATATATATATATATATAAATATATATATATCAATGAAATAAAAAAGGGTATCAGTGGGGGTGACACAGACGTGCTGTATACAATACACTTCAGTGGCCTGACTACAATCACAGCACTAAACTGACTGCAGTACTCTGTGTAACATAGGAATCAGCCCTACACTACACTGCAGTGGCTGATATATATATATATATATATATATATATATATATATATATACTGCAATGGCTGATATATACACTGAAATGGCTGATATATATATATATATATATATATATATATATATATATATATATATATATATATATATATATACTGCAATGGCTGATATATACACTGAAATGGCTGATATATATATATATATATATATATATATATATACTGCACTGGCGGATATATATACTGAACTTAGCTGATATATATACTGCACTGGTTGATATATATCCTGCAATAACTGATAAATATATATACTCTACTATCTGATATATCCTGCAATAGCTGATATATATATAGTATAGTTCATATATATATACAGGTTTTTTTTTCAGCGGGAACACGGGGGAACACAGTTCTGGCACCTCTAGCACTAAATGTATGCCATGGCAAGGGGTGCTGGAGGGTCTACTGATGCTGGATCTATTGATGCTGGAGGTGATCTATTTTTTGATGGCAATCTATTGTTGCTGGTGGAGGATCTTTTGATACTGTGGGTTAATTGTTGCTGGAAGGGATCTACTGTTTGGGGAGGGGGGTCTTCTGTTGCTGGCTGCTAGAGAGTCTATTGATGCTGGCTGCTGGGAGATCTTTTGCTGCTGCTGGGGGTTTATTGCTGCTGGCTGTGGGGGATCAATTTTATTGCTTTTCTTGTTATCATAACCAAATTCCATACATTGCACTACAAAATCAAACTATATTCTCTAAAAGGGGCTGTACTGGAAGCTGGGTAGGGGGTGGATCCAAGTGTCGGTGCTCAGAGGTGGAATCAAGGGTTAGTGCCCGAAGGTGGGTAGGGGGGCGGAGACACAAAGTAACTTAGAAAGGGGAGTTCCTGCACCTTTTCTCTGAGAAAAAAAGCCCTGTGTATATATATATATATATATATATATATATATACTGTATATATATATATACAGTATATATACAGTATATATATATATATATATATATATATATATATATATATATATATATAGATATACTACACTGGCTGATCTATTAATATATAAAAAAACACAATCCACTAACTACCTGCCTAATCTCACTCCTATCTCATCCTCTCTAACACATGTATAAGGATAAAGTGATCCTTACTGATAGCTACATCATAATACATAATAAACCTACATAGAAGCATTATGAGTGATCTATGAGTGCAGTGTGAAGAATAAATATATATATTTATAAAGTATGTCTATATTCATAAATGCAAAAGCTAAAATGGCGTTTGGAAGATTGTTAAAAATATGTTTTCAACTAAGATGTCATCTATCATAGGTGGCCAGGTATTAGGATAACAAAGCATAAATGTAAATGTGTTGTATGCAGACTTGTATAAAGTACTCGAAATTTCTACTTGAGTAAAAGTACAAGTGCTCGATCAAAAAATTACTTGAGTAGAAGTGGAAGTGCTCGCAGAAAAAGTTACTTAAGTAGAAGTACTAAAGTATTCAACATTTTTTTTACTTAAGTATTGCAAGTAGTTTTTTCAAAAAATTTGCTACTTAAGTACTAAAAGTAAAAAGTACCAGTAGTTTTGAAAAAAAATTTCTACTCAAGTACTGAAAGTAGAAGTACAAGTACTGTGTTATGTAGTTATTAAAGAAATAAGTCAAAAGTATGAACATCATATTGTTTTTATTATTTCAAATGATTTATTCAAATGATTAACCTGTGTTTGTTAGTAGTTTCTTGATGCACTTTAAGCGCTGTAGCACCATTTATTTGTTTGTTTCATATTTTCTTTTTATTGGAAAGATTTGGTATAGCAGCTTTTATTATACACAGCCTTTATTTTTGTATGCGCTGATTTACAAATGACATTATACACATTTTTTTGAGCTTTATGCAACCTGCCATCTACTGTTCTGGCAGTGGTAATTTTTTTAAAAGTAACGAGTAACTATGCAGCACAAAAAAAAAAATACTTGAGTAGAAGTATCGAAATCATCGAAAAAATGTAGTGAAGTAAAAGTAGAAGTAGGAGAAAAAAATTCTACTCTAGGAAAGTACAGATACCGCATTTCGGTACTTAAGTACAGTACTTAAGTAGTTCTACTTCGTTACTATACATCTCTGGTTGTATGTGATAAGAATCCCTATAAAAGGGAAGTCTGAGCTGTATCAGATCAGAGCATATAGGGCGGAGTTACATATGCTCTCACGCATCTGCGTTTGATAATAAAATCTTTAATTTGGAACTTTCTCAGTCTGCAGGTTGATTTCTTCAAAACTTCTCGATTCATTTTGGTGCCGTGACCCGGATCGCAAAAAGGCAACGGCCTGCAATTATAAACTCCCCAATTTGATAACATCAGACAAACAGGGCCCAGGTGAGTGCATTTTAGTTCACAAAATTAAGTTTGCCTGTGCTTACGTATTGGGGAGGATAGAATGGTAAAGCAATCAATTGCCTAAACGCGTAAAAAGAACCCAGACGAGAATGTGCTGATGTGTTTGTCTATATATGTTGTCTGTTTCTCTTTTTATATGTCATATGCTGCTTGTCCTTTTTTATCTCGCACTAATCTTTGCCGTGTAAGCAGCAGCCTTATATAGTGTGGGGTGTGGACTTAGCCCCTGAATCATGATTGGTTAAAGGCACCCTGCCTTTGGCGAATCCTGGCTCTGACAGGACATTGTGCTGTGATCGGCCAAAGCATACAGGTTAAGGTGTATGCTTTGGCCAATCACAAGCATTGCATTATGGCAGGGCGAATTTCCCACCAACGGCCACATTTGTTCGATGTTCGAGTCGAACTTGAAGCTCATCCCTAATGGCTAGCAAGCATTCCCTGGACTTCAGGAACAATTGAAGGAAATGTAAAGCAAGAATATCTCGGATACATAGACTTTCAATACAACAAGTTTAAAGTTGAACTCCGATCATTCAAATAAGCACGACGATAACATTTGAATAAAACATATTCCCATCAATATCCTCTCGTTTGTCGCGAAAGTGACAATTATAAATCTTTCCCCCAATATGGGTCATTCTGGATTGCTTTCCTATAAATGCATTGGCCTATGAACATGTATAGAAACAAACAACAATGCACACATTGAATTAACATATGGCCAGATAATAATACATAAATGAAGGTCATCTCAATTGTATAGCAAATGTCAATGAAAGGATAAAAAAAAAAAAAAAATTATAGTCTTTAAATTAATAAAATAATGTTTAAAAAAATAAATAAATAAAATAAAATAAAATAAAATAAAAATCTCTCTTGTATTGAGCCTTGCAAATTCCCATAAGTTTTCCAGATTGTAAAAAGTCCATATCATTTCATATCCTCAAGTTCAATTTCTAAAATTCTACAATAGCTAAATATTCTGTACCTGCCCATGCAGCCAGGAGAGATCCACTACCCCATAAAGACTCGCCTCTCAGTATGGACAGAACCTGGCATCCATAAATAGACTGGAACTGATGCTGCAAAAAAATCATCCTTGGGGTCTTCAGGCCGGAACCTCAGATTTCTTTCTTGTGTGTTGGCCTTGGGTTGGCATCATGGCTCTTCCTCTAGGCATTCCCAGGAACTTTTCAGGAACAGGAATCTCTTTCAACCTTCAGCTTATGAAAAGGTAGAGAAATTTCTCCAAAATGAGGGCTTGGAAAAGCTTATGGAATCATTCCTGTACTTCCTCTATGGCTTTAAAAACACCATGCAAAGATTTTAGTCATTTCTTCAAGTAGAACAATCCGCATAGAGGCATGAATAGGGAGCAGATACTTCTAATCTAAAGTACCAGATAAGGTCTTTCTTAACCATTGGAGGTGTTAAAAAAATATTCTACCATTTTAGGAATTCAAACATAAGTCCATTAAATGTGCAGAAATAAAGTGTTTTCTAGCAACAGTTTTCATTTATAGAGATGGCCTTGCGGTTCGCGGTGAATTTTGCTTGTTCGCTACCCGCCAAATCTTCGGACACATGGCGTCGTTCGCGGCGGCCATATTTGTTTACATTGGGGAGAACTTTGACCCATGACACAGCCGTCAGGTGGAACGGGACAGCCAATTGAAACATTCCAGCACATGTACAGTCCCCCCTACCCTATAAATAGACCTGATCTGGCGGCCATTTCACATTCCGCTTTCTGCCAGTGTAGGGAGAGGTCTGCTGTGCTCATCAGGGAGAGTTTGCTAGACACATATAGCGCTGTGAAGATCCACAAAAGTCCTTT
Source organism: Pelophylax lessonae (assembly GCF_965119305.1). Taxonomy (NCBI): domain Eukaryota; kingdom Metazoa; phylum Chordata; class Amphibia; order Anura; family Ranidae; genus Pelophylax; species Pelophylax lessonae. The sequence goes on along the minus strand of NC_138769.1, from coordinate 739,025,017 downwards.
TCAGGGCTGGTATTTCGGTAAGCCTTCTACAGTCTCTTCAGGTAAGGGACATGTATCCAGTGGTTGCTTTAGGGGCAGTTAGAGATCGGCTGCAGTCACAAATCGCTCTGCTAATGTCCACAAAAGTCCTTCTCAGGGCTGGTATTTCGGTATAGGTCTAGTATCTTTTGAGCTTAGGGAGAGGTATCCTGTGGTTGCTGTAGGGGCAGTTAGAGATCGGCTGCAGTCGCACAGAAATCGCTTTGTCAATGTCCACAAAAGTCATGTAAAGGGCTGCAAATTTGCAAAACTTCTGTATCCTGTGAATGCCTAATGTACCTTCAGTCACAGAATACTACGTTCTTAGCTGTCAGGTAAACGCATGTGGGTTAATTTTTGGGGTCTGGAATGGCCGACACTTACTTCTTTATCCTGTGAATGCCTAATTTTTCAGACTGGAAATGAAAATCAATGGGTCTGTAAAGGTACCGCCAAATTGTGGAATGGATGCGGACCCATTTTACAGATGTGTGAATGGACCCTTTATGTATTAGACATGTATTTACCGGCTGCTGTCAGTTCTGGCTGATTTATGAAAAAAAATATATATATTTTCTGCTGTAAAAAAATAAAAAAAAACATTTAGGGCAACTTTTTCAATTGCAATACTTCTGTTATGACATTGTCCATGTGCTGGGACTATTTGTGCACAGCTAGTACGTCTTTTGTGGCTGCAAATATGACCTAAAGGTTTTTAAAGTTTGCCTCCCATTAAAGTCAATGGGGTCCGCCGCAAACTCGCGGTTCGCGGACTTTTGAGAAAATTTGCGGCTGGCGTTTGCGAACCGCCCCGGCCGATGTTCGTCCATCACTATTCATTACTAGACATATACAGTATATTAAATATATGCAATTGAAGTGGAGTTCCAGAACAAAACCTTACACCTTACTTAAGTGCAGATTCTAGCTCAGAACATAGTTTCTTAACTTTGCATTACATGAGTATCATATGCAAATAAAAAACAGTAATGGATATAAACAATATAAAAATTAAAATATTCAAAAGGCAATTACTTTATGATTGTAACCAAACAAACCTTTCCACCAATAAACCTTAGCATCTTCTTCACGAGCATATATATATAACACTTGCAAAACTGTATTTCAATCATGGTTACTTAATCTTAGTAATTCTTACTTATTCATACTTTTACCTATTTCTTTACCACATTCTCATTACCGAGCTTAGCAACATCTACTCCCAGGGTAGGAGTAGAGACATAATAATCTTAATGAGGTAAGCAATTATTTATATCCATTTTCAGTTATACACAAAAATGCAGTTTTTTATTAGTTACCTAATACCAACACCAATATTCTTGCCTTCGATAATTAAACAATCAATCTTGCGCATCTATTAAACATGACCCAGACCCATGTTTGATGCAATACAACATTATCTTACTGGATCTCACAAGACATTCAGACTGGCTAAAGTCTCAAATCAAGGATCCCTCCAGTCTGCAGTTACACACACACCTCGTATTCCTTCATTCATTGGCCATCCATTCATTCAAAGATTCAATAAGGCATTGAAAATACACTTTAATGGTAAGTAGCAAGCTGATGAAAAATTCATATTATCGATATGTATAAAGAGCCTTTAAAACTGGGTGGAAAGTCCCTCTATGGCGTCCTGGGCAACTGGACTTGGAAGCCTTCAGCTGGTGCAGCAAGCTGTCTCCCTTCTGTTAATGTTCTGCCGGCATCCGGGGAGGAAAGATGGAGACAAACTGAAGTGAGGGCTGGAACACAGCGTGGACCCCAAATCCTACACCAGTGACATCATCAACTCGTGATGCGTTTCGGTGCACGCGCCATAAAGTCACTGACACTATAGTCAGGGCCGGCCTTAGGTGTTCAGGCGCCCTGTGCAAGTTAATCTTGTGGCGCCCCCCCATCCTCACCCCTCGCCCCTTGCCCCCTGGTCACCTAATCATACACAAAGAGGAAAAAAATATTTGTATCAAATAAGAGAGAAATGCAGGGGCTGCGGGCATGGTACAGGAGATTCAGGGGCAGTGGGCATGGTGCAGGAGATGCAGGGGCTGCGGACATGGTGCAGGAGATGCAGAAACTGCGGGCATGATGCAGGAGATGCAGGGGCTGCGGACATGGTTCAGGAGATGCAGGGGCTGCAGGCATGGTGCAGGAGATGCAGAGGCTGCGGGCATGGTGCAGGAGATGCAGGGGCTGCAGGCATGGTGCAGGAGATGCCGGGCGCCCCCCCCCCCATCCTCACCCCTCGCCCCTTGCCCCCTGGTCACCTAATCATACACAAAGAGGAAAAAAATATTTGTATTAAATAAGAGAGAGATGCAGGGGCTGCGGGCATGGTACAAGAGATGCAGGGGCTGCGGGCATGGTGCAGGAGATGCAGGGGCTGCGGACATGGTGCAGGAGATGCAGGGGCTGCGGACATGGTGCAGGAGAGGCAGGAGCTGCAGGCATGGTGCAGGAGATGCAGAGGCTGCGGGCATGGTGCAGGAGATGCAGGGGCTGCAGGCATGGTGCAGGAGATGCAGAGGCTGCGGGCATGATGCAGGGGCTGCGGGCATGGTGAGAAGCTGCTCGGCTGTCGTTACAAGGAGCGGGAGGGGACGTCCCCCCTCCCGCCACCTTCCGCGGCTCCGGTGGGATGGGAGACCTGGGCATCCTACCTCCACCGCCGCCGCGACCCAGGTCATGACATCACTTCCGGGTATTCGGCGCCGAATTAAAAAAACTGACAGCATTCAAAACAGCCAAACTTGGCGTTTTGAATGTTTTTCGGTGCTGAGGAGGGGTTTGGGGTCTTTTAGACCCCCAGATCCCTCCACAAGGAGTACCTGTAGAAAAAAAAAATAAAACATTTTTTTTTTTACATGTGTGAAAATATCGGCAGATACCAATATCCGATGACCAAAATATCGGTATCTGCATTAAAAAAACTATATCGGTCAATCGCTATCATGTACCATGCCTGCAGCCCTGCATCTCCTGTGGTGGGGTTTGACTTACCGTTTGGCGAGGCGCCTTGCATTTAAAAATGTGCCAACAAGTCACCGCACATACGCTGTCTGCCCGAGAATAGCCGTATGTGTACAGGCTTTCTCGAGAGGCGGCGGCGCATGCGCAGTTTACCTGTCGGGCCGGCCTTTTTTTTTTCAGGTGCATTGATCTTCAGCCAGCCCCCCATCTTCAGACAGTCCTGCTGTGACTCGTTCTGGCTGTGAGTAACTGACTGCTGCGAGCTGTGATGGCCACATAGAAACATAGAAACATAGAATGTGTCGGCAGATAAGAACCATTTGGCCCATCTAGTCTGCCCAATATATCTGAATCCTATGAATAGTCCCTGGCCCTATCTTATATGAAGGATAGCCTTATGCCTATCCCATGCATGCTTAAACTCCTTCACTGTATTTGCAGCTACCACTTCTGCAGGAAGGTTATTCCATGCATCCACTACTCTCTCAGTAAAGTAATACTTCCTCATATTACTTTTAAACCTTTGCCCCTCTAATTTAAAACAGTGTCCTCTTGTGGTAGTTTTTCTTCTTTTAAATATGCTCTCCACCTTTACCGAGTTGATTCCCTTTATGTATTTAAAAGTTTCTATCATATCCCCTCTGTCTCTTCTTTCTTCCAAGCTATACATGTTAAGGTCCTTTAACCTTTCCTGGTAAGTTTTTTCCTGCAATCCATGTACTAGTTTAGTAGCTCCTCTCTGAACTCTCTCTAGAGTATCTATATCCTTCTGGAGATATGGCCTCCAGTACTGTGCACAATACTCCAAGTGAGGTCTCACCAGTGTTCTGTACAGCGGCATAAGCACTTCTCTCTTTCTACTGCTTATACCTCTCCCTATACATCCAAGCATTCTGCTGGCATTTCGTGCTGCTCTATTACATTGTCCTCCCACCTTTAAGTCTTCTGAAATAATTACTCCTAAATCCCTTTCCTCAGATACTGAGGTCAGGACTGTGTCAAATATTCTATATTCTGCCCTTGGGTTTTTACGCCCCAGGTGCATTATCTTGCACTTATCCACATTAAATTTCAGTTGCCAGAGTTCTGACCATTCTTCTAGTTTTCCTAAATCCTTTTCCATTTGGCATTTCCCTCCAGGAACATCAACCCTGTTACATATCTTTGTGTCATCAGCAAAAAAACAAACCTTACCATCGAGGCCTTTTGCAATATCACTTATGAAGATATTAAACAAAATTGGTCCCAGTACAGATCCCTGAGGTACCCCACTGGTAACATGACCTTGTTCTGAATGTTCTCCATTGACTACAACCCTCTGTTGTCTGTCACTCAGCCACTGCCTAATCCACTCAACAATATGGGAGTCCATGCTCAATGACTGTAGTTTATTGATAAGTCTTCTATGTGGGACAGTGTCAAAAGCCTTACTAAAATCTAGATATGCAATGTCTACTGCACCTCCACCGTCTATTATTTTAGTCACCCAGTCAAAAAAATCTATAAGATTTGTTTGACATGATCTCCCTGAAGTAAACCCATGTTGTTTTTCATCTTGCAATCCATGGGATTTAAGATGTTCCACAATTCTATCCTTTAATAGGGTTTCCATTAATTTGCCTACTATTGATGTCAGACTCACTGGTCTATAGTTACTCGATTCCTCCCTACTACCTTTTTTGTGAATGGGCACGACATTTGCCAATTTTCCAATCTTCCGGGACGACTCCTGTTACTAATGATTGGTTAAATAAATCTGTTAATGGTTTTGCCAGCTCACCACTAAGCTCTTTTAATAATTTTGGGTGTATCTCATCAGGACCCTGTGACTTATTTGTCTTCACTTAGAACGTCTTCCTCTGTAAAGACACATGCATCAAACGATTCATTAGTCATCCTTTCAAGTGGTGGTCCTTCTTCTTTTTCTTTTGTAAAAACTGAACAGAAGTATTCATTAAGGCAGTCAGCTAGCCCTTTATTCTCTTCTACATACCTTCCGTCCTTTGTTTTTAATTTAGTTATTCCTTGTTTTAATTTCCTTTTTTCATTTATATATCTGAAGAATGTCTTATCCCCCTTTTTCATAGACTGAGCTAGTTTTTCTTCTGCCTGCGCTTTAGAAGTTCTTATAACTTGTTTGGCCTTTTTCTGCCTAATCTTGTAGATTTCCTTATCTTCATTGCTCTGGGTTTTTTTATAATTACAAAATGCTAGCTTTTTATTTTTAATGATTTGGGCCACTTCTGCTGAGTACCACAGTGGTCTCTTCCTTTTTTTGCTTTTACTGACAAGTCTAAAGCAATTTTCTGTTGCCTTCAATAGTGCACCTTTTAAGTAGTCCCATTTTTCCTGGACTCCATGTAATCTGTTCCAGTCTGATAAGGACTCATTTATGACTAATTTCATTTTTGAAAAGTCTGTTTTTCTAAAATCTAAAACTTTTGTTTTTGTGTGGTGTGATTCCTTCACAGTTCTTATATTAAACCACACTGACTGGTGATCACTAGATCCCAAGGTTTCGCCTACAATGACATCATATACCGAATCCCCATTTGTGAATACCAAATCCAAAATGGCCTCCCTCCGGGTTGGCTCCTCAACCACTTGTTGCAGAGACAACCCCAGTAGGGAATTTAGAATATCTGTACTCCTGGTAGAACTTGCTATTTTGGTTTTCCAGTTTATATCTGGAAGATTGAAATCTCCCATAATGATAACTTCTCCTTTCATTGTCATTTTAGCTATTTCTTCAACTAGTAGATCATCTAGTTCTTTAACTTGACCAGGTGGTCTATATATCACACCTACACGAGTTACTGCATGATTAGCAAACTGCAATGTAACCCAAACTGACTCTATGTTGGCCTCACCAACTTGTATTAGGTTAGATTTAATGCTATCATGGTGCCGCTGTTGCCCATGGTGCCCTATACGGCCACACAGCTCGCACACCACAAAGGCCGGCTCTTTAAATGCGTTGCTAGGAGACAAAGCTTGACGTCGCTCCAGTCCTCCAAGGCCATCGAGTCGAGTGAGGGCCATCTTGCCCTCACTCGACTTCCTGCCTGTAAGGAGCTACTGGCGGGTCTGGTAAGCTGGGAAAACGACCGGGAAGCGGCAGGAGTGGAGGCCCCTCTCCCGCCACACCGTAAGGGTGATCCCACGGCAAATCCGCCGCTGGGACCACCCATATGTGAAAGAGGACCACTGACAGTTTAAAAAAATACCGGGGTTATGGCAGCTATCTGCTGCCATAACCTCGGTATTTAACGTCAAAGTACCGACGTATAACTGCGGCGGGCAGTCCGGAACTGGTTAATACAGTAAATTTAGAAATGATGTCATTTTTCCAGGTGCCATGTGTCATGCCTTCAGCTTGGAAGTAATTAATGTTAGTGGAACTTGCAATACCAATATTGTCCACAAGATGCCACTGTGACAATACTGTTGTTGGACAGTACTTTATGGTATCTCTTTTTCTCTATTACTGAGTATTAGTTCCACCCCTCTCTGAGAAAATCTCCATTTTAGATTTATCTCAGGAAGGAGCAGTCAGCATCTGAGGTTGTTGTGGGAGATTCCTGAACCCCTCTCGGAAGCATTGCTGGTATGCTCAGAACTGTTAGTATATACTCAGTGCATATATTGTTTATGTTTGTATACTGAATGTATGCCTTTATCTGTTTATTTACAGTTTCACCATATTCTCAATCCTATCTGATCAGTCCTATCTGACTATTCACAATCCTATTTGCATATCCATCTGACTTGTAACCTGTTTCATGTGACTACCATTCTTTCACTGGAATAAAGCCTTAAGTTACAAAAGGACTGGTTATTATAGGATTAAAGGTTTAGCTGTATGTTGAGCTGCACACGCCTGGGGCATACGTGTAGTGAGAACAGAACAGTGAAACAGCGGCTATCCAGCAACTGGGATTTAGGACAGCGACTATGCAGAGGCCTGCTACCCTGCCAGTGCAGTCATCTGCATATGCAATACAGCAGTCTCTACACAGTCAAGCATTCCTGCAAGCAGCATGTCCCATAGCCAGACACCCTCACTCAAGACAAGGTCCTGAGTTTCCGGCTCCTCTAGATCTTCCTCCGCAAGCAATGCACTCGCCATAGCACATGCGAAAGCTGAAGCCGCCAAGGCGCGAGCAGCCTTTGCCGAGCAAGAAATGCAGGTTAAAAAGGAGAAGGTGAGGCTAAAGAAAGAGGCCTAAGAAGCCCTCCTGGAAGTGAGGTTAAAGAAAGAGACAGAGGAAGCTCTCCTAAAAGCAAAGACAGAGGAAGCCCTCCTAAAAGCAAAGGCAGAGGAAGCCCGCCTAAAAACGCAGAAAGAGGCAGAAGAGGCCCTCCTAGAAGTAGCCCTAGAGAAACTCACTGTAGAGAAGGAAGTAGCAGCAGCCATAGCTGAAGCAGAGGCCTTAGAATTAGCTGTATACCCAAGAAGTGAATGCAGCAGACGCAGTAATATTCTCGACCTAGAAGCTGAAACTCAAAATTCTCTACAACAAACTTCAGATTACATCAATCAACATTTTAAAACAAGCAGTGTCAAAGATGACGTCAAAGAGACAAGCCAAAGACACTCCACGGTACCGCCGCAAGTCAGTGACAAGCCTCAAGCCTGCAAACGGGAGAAATCCGTGCAAAGTGACGTCTCCTACGACAGACTCCCCATAAGTGAGATAATAGAATCACCTTCTAATCGCCCTCCAGAACCAACGCCCAAGCCAGAACGGTACATCAGAGGCCAGCTTGGTGCCAGCAAAAGGTATGACTACACACAGCCAGCTTACCATGACAACACACAACAGGCTAACCAAGCCACCATAGACTTTGCAAGGTTCTTTGCACGACGCAAGTTAGTCACCAAAGAACTTGAAAAGTTTAATGACCGCCCTGAAAACTACAGAGCTTGGCGGTCATCCTTTCAAAACACTATCAGAGACTTAGGGCTATCTTGCAGCGAAGAGATAGACCTCCTGATCAAATGGCTTGGAAATGAGTCTGCCGAACATGCCAGGCGAATCAGGACAATAAATATAAACTACCCAGACACTGATCTTAGAACAATCTGGGATAGACTTGATGAGTGTTATGGTTCAGCAGAAGCAGTAGAAAATGCATTATTCAAAAGACTTGATAACTTTCCCAGAATACCTAGCTGTAACGTTCATGCGTTTTTTGATTACTGGATGGATTTACAGCTGCAGAATTATTACACTCAGTATCCTTATAGAGATCTGTTGAACAACATATCCAACTCTCAGGACTTCATCATTGTGCACAGCCTGTATACAAATTACATATACTCAATCAGATGTATAGATGGAGGGACAGAATATATGAGAAGTATAGATGAGTGACAAGCAATTGTATAGTGGGCACTTAGGAGTAATGAGGAGAGTTGCAGGTGGTAATAATAGGCAGATAGGTTCTGATGTCAAGTATAATGCAGATGGTAAGAGGACACAGATGGAGTATACTTCAGACAGAGTAACCTAGTGCAAGGATAGTGTAGGTAGTCCCAAGAGCTAACAGTCTTATGCAGATGATAGGAGATAGATGGATATAGATAGTCTTGGTAGTTGCAGTAGATGACAGTAGGAGTGCAGTTAGTAAGGAATCCCCTGTGGGGTACTTATCACATAGATAGGTTAGTAAGGATAGAGTCCAATGGTGAGAGGTGATCCCGTAGCGGGGTACGGATCAGCAGCGAGGTTCCGGCTTCAGTTCAGCAAAGGGAAATGCCAGCAGCTCTGACTTCACAGGAGAAGGTGCGGTGAACATGTGGTCCGAAAGGGTGAAGGTGAAAGCAGCATGCTAAGGGTGATCGGGTGGCGAGACACAGGATCCGAGAACAGAGGTTCAGGTAGCGAGATACAGGAACGTGTAGATTTAGCCATGCTGTCTTCAGAGAGCGGGACGCTCTAACCATGGTGGTTGAACGAGCAATGAGTGAGAGAAAACCGGCGATTGAAATAGCCGCTCATAGCGGCGCTCAGCAATGATGTCATCCGGTCTTAAAGGTACATGCGTCTCTTGTGCAACAAGATGAGACGCAATCAGAAAAGGAGAAATATATGGAACAAGGGTACCAGCGGTACCAGAACATTACAGTACCCCCCCCCCCCCTTAAGGCCGGCTCCGGAAGGCCTCTAGACTTGGTTTTTCTGGATATTTTGAGTGGAAATTGCGAATCAGCCTAGGGGCATGTATATCGGAGGTATCCAGCCAGGTGTCATCTTGGGGCCCATAGTTCTTCCATCGTACAAGATACTGGAGTCTTCTTCTATTGAAACGGGAATCCAAAATTTCTTTTATCTCAAATTCTTCTCCACCTTCCACTTGTACAGGAGGTGGAGGTGAGATAGTAGGCCTTATTCCTTGGTTAGGAACATGGGGCTTCAGTAGGGACACATGGAAGATGGGGTGTATCTTAAGGTCTGTTGGTAATGTGAGTTGTACAGCCGCTTTTCCAATAAGCTTCTGTATTGGGAATGGTCCCAGAAATAGAGGCCCAAGTTTCTTACTAGGGATCTTTAATCTTAGATTTTTTGTAGAAAGCCAAACAAGATCCCCAATGGCATATTGGGGAGAGGGTTTCCTACGGAGGTCGTAGTACCTCTTTTGTTGGCTATGAGCATGTGATATGGTATTGTTGAGTAATCCCAGAGAATCCTTTATCTGGGCAAGATAATCAGATGCCACTGGATTACTTGATGGCAAGATACGTGGTGGAAGGAGTGTGGGATGAAACCCATAATTTAAGTAGAATGGACTTTGTTTAGTAGTGCTATGAGTCGCGTTGTTATAGGCGAATTCTGCCAGCGGGAGGAGATCCGCCCAATCGTCCTGTAGGTACGAAGTATAGCAACGCAGGTACTGCTCAATGCACTGGTTAACTCTCTCTGTCTGTCCGTTGGTCTGAGGGTGGTAGGGAGAAGTAAGTTTACGCTCTATTCGTAGTATCTGACATAGAGCTAGCCAAAACTTTGAGATGAATTGTGAACCACGGTCAGACAGCAGTATTTTTGGAATACCATGTAACTTAAAGACATGTTTCACGAGTAATTCCGCTGTTTGTTTAGACGAAGGCAGTTTTCGGATAGGAGTGAAATGTGCCATCTTGGTCAGATGGTCTACTGACACCAAGATGGTGTTGAATCCTTTGGAAGGTGGTAATTCCACTATGAAGTCTAAGGATACCACTTCCCACGGAACCTGGGGTATCGGTAAACTACAAAGTAACCCCGATGGTTTTGTATTGTCAATTTTAGACCTGGCACATATATCACAAGATGAAACTAACTTTTTTACGGTTGTCTTCATGTCTGGCCACCAAAACTGCCTCGTAAGTAGATTGAAAGTTTTAGTCATACCCATATGTCCTGCCAGAGGTACATCATGCGACAATTGCAAAATCTTGGTTCGCATAGTAGGGGGTATGTATAATTTATCATTGTAGTAAAGGAATCCTTCTGCGTCAGTAGTTAGTTGTGGTGGAGGTGAATCCAGTCCTATGCTGTGCAAAATTTCCTCCTTCAGGGAACGAATGACACCGATAATACGCTCAAGTGGTATTATAGGAACTGAGGGAACCTCGGTGCAATCCTTTTCAGCTAGTCGTGAAAGCGCATCCGCTTTTTTATTTTTCTCTGCAGGCGTGTAAGTCACTAAGAAATTAAACCTCAGAAAGAATAACGATCACCGTACCTGCCGGTGGGAAAGAGTTCTATTAGTCTGAAGGTATTGAAGGTTTTTGTGATCGGTATATATCAAGATTGGCAATTGAGTACCCTCAAGTAGATGTCTCCAATTTTCTAACGCCAGTTTTATGGCTAGTAACTCCTTTTCACCTACTGGGTAGTTCACCTCGGGGCTGCTTAACGACTTCGAGAAAAAAGCAACTGGGTGAAGCGGTGAGGTGTTTGTTGGTCGTTGTGAGAGAACTGCTCCTACTGCCATATTTGACGCATCTACCTCCAAGATGTATTGAAGGGATGGGTCTGGATGGCATAGTATGGGGGCAGTAGTGAAGCTTGATTTCAGCAGACAGAATGCTTCATTTGCTTCTTTTGACCAATTGAATGTTTTTTTCGTGCTTGTGAGTTGTGTGAGAGGTTTCACAATCGCAGAGAAATTTTTGATGAATTTCCTATAGTAGTTAGAGAATCCTAGGAACCTTTGTAATGCTTTGCGAGTGGTTGGCACAGGCCAATCCAGAATGCAGGATATTTTGCTCATGTCCATTTTGATTCCGTCTTTAGATATAATATATCCTAGAAACAGTACTTCCTCTTTATGAAATAAACATTTTTTTGATTTAACATATAGGTTATGTGCAAGTAGTCTTGACAACACAAGTCTCACATGTTTTATGTGCTCAGGTAAGGAATGAGAATAGATGAGTATATCATCTAAATATACCACGACACAAACGTCAAGCAAATCTCTGAATATCTCATTTATAAAACGTTGGAAAGCTGCGGGAGCATTACATAGCCCGAAAGGCATCACAAGGTACTCAAACAGTCCGTATCTGGTTCTGAATGCCGTCTTCCATTCATCCCCCTTACGGATTCGAATTAAATTATATGCTCCCTTTAAGTCCAACTTTGTAAAGAAAGAAGCTCCACGCACCTGTTCGATAAGTTCAGGAATAAGAGGCAAAGGATAACGATCCTTTATAGTAATGGCATTTAATTGTCTGAAATCAATGATAGGCCTAAGACTCGAATCCTTATTGCGGACAAAAAAGAGTCCAGCAGCAGTGGAGGAAGTAGAAGGTCGGATGAATCCTTTTGCCAAGTTCACATCCAGGTACTCCTTTAGATGAGAGAGTTCATCCTGTGAAAGAGGATAAACATGACCAAAAGGCAGCTTGCTATTAGGGAGTAGGTCGATACAACAGTCATAGTCCCTATGGGGAGGTAGCATTTGAGCGTTTTTTTCAAGAAAAACCTCCGATAAATCCTGATAACACTTGGGTATAATGTTATCCGGCACTACAGACAGGATCCTATCATATGTGGGGAGATTACATGTCGTTTCACAATAGTGAGAAGAGAAGGCTAGCGTTCTCGTTTTCCAATCGATGATTGGTTGATGTATGTGTAACCAGGGAAGTCCCAAAATGATTGGGAAATGGGGTGAAGTTAATACATCAAAGGTGGTGGTCTCTACATGAGACCCGTCAGTAGTTACAAGAAGTGCCTGTGTTTGACTGGTGATAGGACCAGAGGATAAAGGGGTACCGTTAATAAAACTAACGGAAACAGGTTTGGGTTTTGAAACAATAGGTATTTTATTGAGGGAGACGAAACAAATGTCAATGTAGTTTCCACAAGATCCTGTGTCGATCATAGCCTTGGTGGTGATCCTAGTTTGGTCCCACTGCAATGTTAAATGAACAAAAAGATAAGGATTAGAAAAGGAAGTTGTGAGTCCCCCTAGTAAGACATTTGAACACTCACCCTCTTTTCTGCGGACAAGGGGACAGCCGCTTATCAAATGATCCGGGGATGCGCAGTACATGCAGAGATGTTCGGTTTTCCTCCTGGCACGTTCAGAAAAGGACAGAGGTGGGCGTATCATTCCTACTTCCATAGGAGTAGGGTCAGCAGGCAACATCCGAGAAGGACTGGAAAATGGTGAGCCCATCTTTTCAGCCTTTCTTTCTCGTAGTCGTCTGTCAATATTGATACTGGTCTGTATGAGTCCCTCTAGAGTGCCAGGTAAATCTGCTCGGGCGAGCTCGTCTTTTACGGCCTCAGATAGGCCGAGTCTGAACTGCGTTCTTAAAGATGTGTCGTTCCACCCTGAATCGGGGGACCATCTTTTAAAATTTGCCACGAAATCTTCAACGGGTCTCCTTCCTTGTTTTAAGGCCCTTAATTGGGTATCAGCAGTACTCTGCTTATTGGGGTCTTCATACAAAGTAGCAAGTTGTGCTAGGAACAAAGGGTAGGAGTTGAGGAGTGGGTCATCCTTCTCAATGAGAGCGTCTGCCCAGGCCCGGGGTTCACCCGTCAAGTAGGAGATAGTGGTGCAAACCTTAATTTGATCAGTGGTGTAGGTTAGAGGTTTTAATAGAAAAAGCAATCGGCATGCGTTTTTAAATTCACGGAATTTGCTCCGATCACCCGAAAACACTAAAGGAGGGTTTATCTTAGGTTCACGGGGCTGAGCAGTAGGAAGCTGTGCAGGACGGCCAACCTGCTGTCTCAAGGCCTGATTTTCATTTTGTACCTCTGTAAGCGCAAGGATCAATGCATCTACTTGCTGTTTTAATTGTAATACATGAGTGGATAATTCTGCTGAATCCATATTTTTTTTTAAGGCTCGTTCAATCTGTAACGTTCATGCGTTTTTTGATTACTGGATGGATTTACAGCTGCAGAATTATTACACTCAGTATCCTTATAGAGATCTGTTGAACAACATATCCAACTCTCAGGACTTCATCATTGTGCACAGCCTGTATACAAATTACATATACTCAATCAGATGTATAGATGGAGGGACAGAATATATGAGAAGTATAGATGAGTGACAGGCAATTGTATAGTGGGCACTTAGGAGTAATGAGGAGAGTTGCAGGTGGTAACAATAGGCAGATCGGTTCTGATGTCAAGTATAATGCAGATGGTAAGAGGACACAGATGGAGTATACTTCAGACAGAGTAACCTAGTGCAAGGATAGTGTAGGTAGTCCCAAGAGCTAACAGTCTTATGCAGATGATAGGAGATAGATGGATATAGATAATCTTGGTAGTTGCAGTAGATGACAGTAGGAGTGCAGTTAGTAAGGAATCCCCTGTGGGGTACTTATCACATAGATAGGTTAGTAAGGATAGAGTCCAATGGTGAGAGGTGATCCTGTAGCGGGGTACGGATCAGCAGCGAGGTTCCGGCTTCAGTTCAGCAAAGGGAAATGCCAGCAGCTCTGACTTCACAGGAGAAGGTGCGGTGAACATGTGGTCCGAAAGGGTGAAGGTGAAAGCAGCATGCTAAGGGTGATCGGGTGGCGAGACACAGGATCCGAGAACAGAGGTTCAGGTAGCGAGATACAGGAACGTGTAGATTTAGCCATGCTGTCTTCAGAGAGCGGGACGCTCTAACCTTGGTGGTTGAACGAGCAATGAGTGAGAGAAAACCGGCGATTGAAATAGCCGCTCATAGCAGCGCTCAGCAATGATGTCATCCGGTCTTAAAGGTACATGCGTCTCTTGTGCAACAAGATGAGACGCAATCAGAAAAGGAGAAATATATGGAACAAGGGTACCAGCGGTACCAGAACATTACACTAGCAAAGCCTACCATAAACTTAGAGAGTTAAGTGACTTGTTAATGGAACTTCAAGTAGCTAAATGCGAGGGAGACTTAAAAGGACTTGCATTCCTTGACACAGCCAGAGGTGTCAACCCCATTTTGCAAAAGTTACCCTATAACTTGCAAGAGCAGTGGATTACACATGGATCCCGATTTAAAAGACAGCATGATGTTCCATTCCCTCCTTTTTCTGTTTTTGTGGACTTTGTGTGCCAGCAAGCTAAAACAAGAAATGATCCAAGTTTTGATTTCACGCTGTTGTGTGCTGCTCCTGTGGGACTGAACCCTCGCAAACCTCCAGTAGCAGTACACAAAACTAACGTGTCTCCTCCAGGTTCCTTTCACAGGTCTGTCAACTTCTCTAACTCAGAGACAAAGGTCAACGATTCTGGTAAGCAGTGTCCCTTGCATCAGAAGCCACATCCTCTCCTAAAATGCAGAGCCTTCAGAGAGAAAACCCTGCAGGACCGCAAAGCTTTCCTCAAGGAGAAGCACATCTGCTACAGGTGCTGCTTTTCAACATCTCATCTCGCCAAGGACTGTAAGGTCAGTTTAAAATGCACAGAATGTGACAGCTCAGATCACAACACAGGGTTGCATCCTGGGCCAGCTCCATGGACTTTACAACACACCCTCAGCACTAGTGAGCACGGCGGGGAGGAGGAGCACACCACCACAACTACACCAGAGGTCACTTCACAATGTACAGAGATCTGCAAAGGAGCCATAGGTGGTAGGTCCTGCTCCAAAATCTGCCTAGTCAGAGTCTACCCAGCAGGCCAAAAAGACAAAGCTATTAAGCTTTACGTAATCCTGGATGACCAAAGTAACAAGTCATTAGCCAGCTCGACTTTCTTTGACATGTTCAGCTTTAAAGGCCTCCTTAAAAACTTGTGCAGGAATAGTGGAGACGGCTGGTAGAAGAGCATCTGGCTACCAAATCGAGTCCATCGACGGGCGATCTTGCTTGTCTTTGCCAACTCTTATCAAATGCAATCAGATCCCTGATCATAGATCTGAAATTCCTATACCAGATGTAGCTGCTCATCACCCACACTTGAAACGCATAGCGCATCTGATACCAGAACTTGATCCTCAGGCTCAGATTATCCTACTCCTCGGGAGAAATATCTTACAAGCCCACAAATCAAGAGCTCAGATTAATGGTCCCAATAACGCTCCTTATGCTCAGAAGTTAGACCTCGGATGGGTCATCATAGGAAATGTCTGTCTAGGAAGCGTGCACAAACCTAACTCCGTTAGCAGCATGCTCACAAATACCCTAGAGAATGGACGTCCCTCTCTTTTCCAGCCATGCCACAACTATTTCCTTGTTAAGGAATCAGCCTACACCACCCACTCATCTTGTCCCTTCACAAGCCCCACTAGTGACAACTTTGCCTGTGACAGTGACCAAGACCATTTAGGGTGCACAGTCTTTCAGAGAACTAAAGACGACAATCGTGTGGCAATGTCTATCGAAGACAAACTCTTCTTAGAAGTAATGGAGCAAGGACTAGTCAAAGACAGCACAAACAGCTGGGTCGCACCTCTTCCCTTCAGACCACAGAGACAACGCTTACCCAATAACAAAGAACAAGCTTTACAACGTTTTGCTTCCCTTAGACGTAATTTACAAAGAAATTGTAAGGGATGAGGGAACATTTCTTTTCTTTCATGGGGAAGATCTTTGAGAACGGTCATGCCGAGGTGGCTCCCACCCCTAAAGACTCTGAAGAGTGTTGGTATCTCCCTATATTCGGAGTGTACCATCCCAAAAAGCCAGGTCAAATCAGAATAGTGTTGGACTCTAGTGCCAAATACAAGGGTATCTCCTTGAACGATGTCCTCTTGACAGGCCCAGACCTTAACAACAAACTCCTGGGAGTGCTCTTACGCTTCCGCAAAGATTCTATTGCCTTCATAGCTGACATCCAGCAGATGTTCCATTGTTTCTTGGTCAGAGAGGAAGACAGGAACTTCCTAAGGTTCCTTTGGTTCCAAGACAATGATCCTTCCAAAGATATCTCAGAGTATCGCATGAGGGTACACATCTTTGGCAATAGCCCTTCACCTGCAGTCACTATCTACGGACTCAGACATTCTGCCCAAGAAGGTGAACTTGAGTTTGGCTCAGATGCAAGACAATTCGTAGAGAAAGACTTTTATGTGGATGACTGTTTAAAATCCTTACCTTCCAGTGAGTCTACAATCTGTCTTCTTAAAAGAGCGCAGGAAATGCTCGCTTGTTCCAATCTCAGGCTTCACAAGATTGCTTCTTAACAGCAAGGAGGTAATGGAAGCTTTCCCCACTCAAGACCATTCCAGTGATCTAAAGGACTTAGATCTGGGTACAGACTCTTTACCTGTACTGCGCAGTCTAGGTCTACTTTGGGACTTGAAATCCGATTCCTTTACCTTCCAAGTAAATGGAGAAGAAAGACCCTTCACTCGCAGAGGTGTCTTGTCTACAATCAATAGCCTGTACGATCCATTAGGATTTGTGGCGCCTGTTACAATTCAAGGCAAAGCCTTACTTAGAGACTTGATTCGTGAAACATCCGACCGGGATGCCCCACTACCCCTCGATAAGAGAAACTCTTTAGTAGAGTAGAGGGACTCTTTATCAGTCTTATCAGATCTCCATGTTTCACGCCCATATGCTCCTGTACCTTCTACAGAGATACAGAGTCAAAACCTTTGCATATTCTGTGATGCTTCTGTCAAGGCAATAGCTGCCGTGGCCTACTTAAGAACTGTTGACACTACAGCGCTATGCCACTTAGGATTCATCATGGGCAAAGCAAAGCTGGCTCCACACCCTGAGAACACTATACCTAGGCAAGAACTTTGTGCTGCAGTACTAGCTGTTGAACTAGCAGAGCTAATAACCTCAGAGATGGACATTGACCTTAAGGATGTTCAGCTCTACACAGACAGCAAGGTAGTTCTAGGCTACATCTACAATGAGACCAGACGTTTCTATGTTTATGTCAACAACAGAGTGTTGAGGATTAGGAGATCCACCAGTCCAACACAATGGCACTATGTACCTACTGACTATAACCCTGCAGATCATACTACAAGAGCTGTTGCTGCATGTAACCTTAAAGACACTACATGGTTTACTGGACCTGCATTCTTGTACGATGCAGAACAAACTTTTCCTAAAAGTGACACTATTGAACTAATAGATCCAGACTCAGATACTGACATCCGTCCTGAGATCTCAACATTTCATACTACAACTTCAGGTTGTCAGCTTAAATCTGACAGATTTACCAGATTCTCAAAGTGGAAGACACTTGTTTGAGCTATTTCTTGTCTTATTCACATAGCTCGCTCCTTTAAAGGTGACTCAAACAGCTGTGACCGCAAGGGATGGTACCATTGTCAAAGGATCAGTTCAGCACTAGAGCTACACCAGTCTCAGGATCTTATCATCCGCACTGTACAGCATGAAGCCTATGCTAAGGAGATTGACTGTATCTTGAACGGAAAACTTATCCCTAGAGACAGTGCCCTGAGAAAACTTGACCCATTCCTTGATAAAAATGGACTACTTAGGGTAGGTGGTCGTCTAAAGCAAGCCAACCTAGATTCAGATGAGAGAAACCCTCTAATAGTTCCTGGTCACCACCACATCGCTTATCTGATTGTGTCACATCATCACTCCCATGTAAAGTGGAAGTCAAGATCCAGAGAATCAAGGAGACAAAGTTGTTCCTCAGACCAGTTTCTGAACTAGTTCTGTTGTTATCATCTGAGGAATAAATAGTGGTATCTGATGATACCAGACGGGGAGTGTCATGCCTTCAGCTTGGAAGTAATTAATGTTAGTGGAACTTGCAATACCAATATTGTCCACAAGATTCCACTGTGACAATACTGTTGTTGGACAGTACTTTATGGTATCTCTTGTTCTCTATTACTGAGTATTAGTTCCACCCCTCTCTGAGAAAATCTCCATTTTAGATTTACCTCAGGAAGGAGCAGTCAGCATCTGAGGTTGTTGTGGGAGATTCCTGAACCCCTCTCGGAAGCATCGCTGGTATGCTCAGAACTGTTAGTATATACTCAGTGCATATATTGTTTATGTTTGTATACTGAATGTATGCCTTTATCTGTTTATTTACAGTTTCACCATATTCTCAATCCTATCTGATCAGTCTTATCTGACTATTCACAATTTGCATATCCATCTGACTTGTAACCTGTTTCATGTGACTACCATTCTTTCACTGGAATAAAGCCTTAAGTTACAAAAGGACTGGTTATTATAGGATTAAAGGTTTAGCTGTATGTTGAGCTGCACACGCCTGGGGCATACGTGTAGTGAGAACAGAACACCATGCAAATTAAACAGTGCCCTTAAGAACAAACTACATTAGAAATTAAAATTAGACCAACCATAACAATGGCAAAATCAAACTATAAATCATTGTAGACATGGATTATCATTCATTACCCTATTATACAGATCAGCATTAGAGGCATCAGTACAGCTAGCTATGGCGAATGAATTCCAGGTAACTGGCCTTGACACAAAGGTTATTGTTAAGAACAACAGCATATCCTAAACCGGGTGTTCCGCAGAAAGGCAATAGCGGGATTTATCCAGTAAAGGGATCAACATGGGGGCTATAAAATCTGTTCACCCATGTTGAGGGACCCCCACCAGTCCTCACTATCATCTGCCATAGATGGTGTAGGCAATCTTACTAACTCTACTCTTGGATCGAGAGCAGAGATCAGAAAAAAAATCCTCAATCCCTAAGGGTGGTCCGGGATAAGGGTGCAGTTCATCAATGTCATCAGTTCATCAGTTCACACTGTCAGTATGAGGAGAAAAAAAGCAGATTGCCGCTGCTGTCAGAGGGACATCGGTCCTGAAGAAGAGAGGGGCATCTGTGCCCACCAGTGCCACCTACCAGTGCCAAATAGTGCCACCTACCAGTGCCTACCAGCACCATCTACCAGTGCCCACCAGCACCACCTACCAGTGCCAGCTATCAGTGCTCACCAGTGCCAGCTATCAGTGCCCCATTGTGAGTGCTGCCTATAAATGTCACTTACCAGTGCCTATCATTGCCCATTAGTGCCCATGAGTGCCGCCTATTATTGCCCTTCACTTCCACCTACCAGTGCCCTTCAGTGCTGCCTATCAGTGCCCATCGGTGCCAACCATCAGTGCGCACCAGGGCCACCTTATCAGTGCCCATCAGTGCCGCCTTATCAGTGCCCATCAGTGTCCCCTATCAGTGCCCATCAGAGCAGCCTATGAGTGCCCATCAGTGCAGCCTATCAGTGCCCATCAGTGCAGCCTATCAGTGCCTATCAAGGCCCATCAGTGCCACCTCATCAGCGTAAATCAATTAAGGAGAAAAATTACCTGTTTGCAAAATTTTATAACAAACTATAAAAACTTTTTTTTTTTTCCAAAATTTTCGGTCTTTTTTGTTTGTTCAGCAAAAAATAAAAAACCCAGTACTGATTAAATACCTCCAAAAGAAAGCTCTACTTGTTTGAAAAAAATTATAAAAATTTCATTTGGGTACAGTGACGCAATTGTCATTCAAAGTGCAACAGCGTTGAAAGCTGAGAATTGCACCAGAACACCGCGAACGGGGGAGAAGTTTGTTCGAACATTCGAACTCCATTAAAGTCTATGGGACTCGAACCTCGAAAATCAGAAGTCCTCACTTTCAAGGCCTAAATGCAAGGTTTTTGACCAAAAAAAGTGTACGGGGGGCCTGGGCACTACCCTGGGGGACATGTAGCAATGCAAAAATGTCTTTTTAAAACAATCAAACAATTTTTAAAGGAGAAGCGATTTTAACGATACTTAAAGTGAAACTATAAAAATAAAAAAACTCCTTTAAATATTGTGCCTGTGGGGGTCCCCTTTATGTTCCTGTAAAGTGGCGCATCTGTAGGATGTATGGAGCCTGCTGCAGCAATACTGACATTTCTAAAGGAAAAAATGTAATTTAAACTTGCTCGCGGCTGTAATGTATCGTCGGCTCCAGGCAATACAGATAAAAAATGGAAAAAACGGCGTGGGCTCCCCCCCCCCCCAGACCATACCAGACCTGAAGGAAACCCAACTCCAAAATAAAAAAAATTAAAAAAAAGCGCGAGCGCAGGGCGCAGGAACAAGCCATGTTGTAAAAATGTAAAAAATTTGATTTGAAATCACATGTACTTGTCATACAGGTGCAGAAAAATTGGGCCTTTGGTGTTGGTGGTGCCTGAACACCGCAACCCCTCACAGTTACTCTTGCTGGGCACAGGGACAGGCCCTGCCATTAAAAATTAGATACAAAATTGAAATCGCATGAACTTGTCATACAGGTGCAGAAAAATTGGGCCTTTGGTGTTGGTGGTGCCTGAACACCGTAACCCCTCACTCTTGCTCATTACTCTTGCTGGGCGCAGGCCACAGGGACAGGCCCTGCTGTTAAAAATTGCATACAAAATTTACCCCCCAATAGGCCTTGGGGGTTGGTAGTGACCTAAACCAAAAACCTTGTTGGAAGCTAGCAGAATCAAGATTGAGGAATAGGATAGGCAGCATTTTCAATCAGTTGCATCAGCATCAGGGGCTTGATAGCTGCTTTTGATCTAGGACTGATTCATTTTTATAAAAGTCAGCTGGTCAACAGAGTCTGTGGACAGAAGCACTCTTTTGTCCATCACAAAACCTCCAGCAGCACTGAATATCTTTTTGGAAAACACGCTTGAAGCAGAACAGGCCAGTAACTCCATTGCATATTGAGCAAGTTCTGGCCAGTGGTCCATCCTCAAGACCCAGTAACCCAGTGGATGCTCAGTGGGAAAGGTCTCCAAGTCTGCTCTTGAACCTAGATAATCATGCACCATATGATGGAGACGCTGCCGATGGTTGCTTAAACCTAACAGCCCTGGGCGCTGAGGACTAAAGAATTGTTTAAAGGCATCGGTCAGCCGGCCGCCTTCTCCACTGCTCCTCTTTTGGCTGAACAATTGCTTCATCCCCTGCTCCCTCTGTGAAGGCAGGATGAGCTCTGCAACTTTACCCTTGTAATGTGGATCAAGAAGGGTTGCCAACCAGTAATAATCCCTCTCCTTGATACCACAAATCCTCTGGTCCTTTCGCAGGCTTTGCAGAATAAGGGAGCCCATGCAGCGTAAGTTTGCAGAGGAATGTGATTCTGAGTCCTCTTGGTCGCTAAGGATAACTTTGTCAGGATCAACCTCTCCCCAGCCACGTACAACTACTGGGGTTTCTGGGGAATGACAACCATCCCTTGAAGACTGTTTTTATGTTATCCTCTACATCCATGCTGCCACAATCCTCCTCTTGCTCCTGTGTGTTTTATGGCCCTGAAGAAATGATATCTGCATAAAGGAGGACTTCTGAGGAAAGGAAGTCCTCCGCTTCCTCCCGCTGTTCTACCTCAAGTGCCCTGTCCATGATTCCACGAAGTGTGTGCTCCAGCAGGAAGACTAGAGGGATAGTGTCACTGATGCATGCATCGTCGCGGCTCACCATCCATGTGGCCTCCTCAAATGGTGACATGACAGTGCATGCATCCTTTATCAGCAGCCACTGGCATGGGAAAAAGAAGACAAGCTCCCCTGAGCCTGTCCTTGTGCCATACTCACACAAGTACTCCTTGATGGCCCTCTGCTGCATGTGCAGCCACTGCAGCATTTGTAATGTTGAGTTCCACCTGGTGGGCATGTCACAAATGAGGCAGAAATGGCCATAGACTTTTCTGGTCTGCCTCAGAAGATCTTGGAAGCCCGGGTACCTGTTCAAGAAACGCTGCACCACCAGATTCAGGACATGTGCCAAGCATGGAACACGTGTCAAGTGTCCCTGTCGGAGGGTGGAGAGAAGGTTGGTTCCATTGTCGCATAAAACCATTCCTGGCTCAAGCTGTCAAGGTGTCAACCATCTCTGAGCCTGCCCCTGCAGAGCTGACAGAATCTCAGCCCCGGTGTGACTCCTATCCCTTAGACAGACCAACTGAAGCACTGCATGGCATCTTTAAGCCTGACTGCTTGCGTAGCCCCTTGAACGCTTAGGGAGCACTGCTGCTTCAGAGGACAATTCAGCAGAAGAGGACATAGAGGAAGAAGAAGAGGAGGGGGTGGAGTAGCCAGATGTGGCAGAACCAGCACCAGCTTTTTGGAGGCATGGTGGCAAAACAAGCTGCAACACCGAACCCTGTCCTGCATCCTTCCCAGCAGCCAGCAGAGTTACCCAGTGCACCGTGAAAGAAATGTAACATCCCTGTCCATGTCTCCTGGACCAAGAGTCAGCAGTAATGTGCACCTTCCTGCTGACCGCTTTGTTCAAAGAGACCAAAACACTACTTTCCACATGACGGTAGAGAGCCGGAATGGCCTTACGCGAAAAAAAAATGCCTTTTTAGGACCTGCCACTGTGGTGCAGTATATTACACAAATTTGCGAAAGGGAGCCGAGTCTACCAGCTGAAAAGGCAGCAACTGTTATGCTAGCAATTTGGCCAAGCTAGCATTAAGACGCTGAGCATGTGGATGGCTGGGACAGTATTTCTTTCTACGGTTCAAAAACTGGGCAAGTGAAATTTACCTGCTGCTCAAATCAAGCGGGGGTGTACTGCTAGCAGATTGGGTGCAAGTCTCTGTGCCACTCATTGCTATACCATCATCCTTCTCAATGCTGGTATGTATGGCAGGAAGTCATATGCCTTGTCAAGCATGTGGTGCCCAAGCGGCTGGTGTTCTGGCCATGCTTGATCCGCTTTAGACAGATGTTGCAAACAGCAATGCTGCGGACTACTGCACATGTGCTGAAAAAAGCCCACACTAATGAACTTTTGTGAGTACCTGGGGAGTTTGCAGCACCCTGTCTAAAGCGGTGGCTGTGACGCAAAATGTTGGCTACTGCTATGGCAGCCCCTGGAGCACATCCTGACTCATTGGAGTTGTGCATCCTCCTCATCCTCCCCCTCTTCCTCCTCCTCCTCTATCCTGTCAGGCACCCAAGTACAGTCAGTGATCTCATCATCCCCTCCCTCCTCGTCACTGGAGCAAACTTGGCAATATGCTTCCACTATGGGAACATGACTGCTGGTTTCTTGTCCGTCATTGTCACCCCCTCTCTCTAGGCTCACGTTATTCCCTTCATCAACCTGGGAACCAACATCACAGCTTTCAAATTGCTGCACATCCTCCAGCAGCATGTCACTGACACTATGATCGGAATAGTTCAGGTGACTCCTCCGTGCATGATGGTGGGGCGACAAAAGGAGTAGCTGTGGAGAAGGAGCCAGTGGAATGGACCGCTTTGGCAGCTGCGGTGGAAGGCAAACTACTGTGAGCGTGGGTGTCAGAGGACGTGGAGGATGAGGACGGTTTATTGATCCACTCCATCAACTCTTCCACGTGTTGTGGCTGAATAGCACGGGCAGCACCGGAAATAAAGGACGGGCGTGCTCAGCCTGCAGAGGATGCACTGTCGACTGTGACCACCACTTTTCAAAATCGACACAGAGGCTGCTTGCCCTCTTTTCGTGGCCTGTGAGCGTTGGTCTTTCCTTGTCGGCCTTTCGGACATGATGTTGATACAGATCAATATAGGTTATACGCAACTGACCAAGAGATACTCAATGACCTGATATGATGTAATCAATAGCCCTATAGATGAGATGTGCTGTTTATAGGATGTACGCAAGTGACCGATTAACAATACTCTCACTGATTTGATATAATCAATAGCCCTATAGATGAGATGTGCTGCTTAAAGGATGAACAAAAGTGACCCTTTAATAATACTCTCACTGATATGTAATCAACAGCTCTATAGATGAACTGTGCTGCTTATAGGATGTATGCGAGTGACCGATTAACAATACTCTCACTGATATGTAATCAATAGCCCTATTGATGAGCTGTTCCTTTTAGGATGTACGCAAGTGACCGATTAACAATACTCTCACTGATATGTAATCAATAGCCCTATAGATGAGCTGTGCTTCTTATAGGATGTACGCAAATGACCGATTAATAATGCTCTCACTGATATTGAATTTAATAGCCCTATAGATGAGCTGTGTTTCTTATAGGATGTACGCAAGTGACCGATTAACAATACTCTCACTGATTTGATGTAATCAATAGCCCTATAGATGAGATGTGCTGCTTATAGGATGTACACAAGAGACCGATTAACAATACTCTCACTGAAATGTAATCAATAGCTCTATAGATAGGGAAAGATGTAATAGGTATACAGTATACGCAATGACCTGATATGATGTAATTGATAGCCCTATATATATAGAGATCTATGTATGGTATATGGTGTATGGTATGCACTACTGAATATACTTCTCACTATCTGATCTCTGAACTTGTAAAAAGCACAAATCTCTCCCTCCCTGCTAAGAATGTCTCACTGGCACTGCACTGTCTGACAAACTGCAAATAAACGATTCTCTCCCTGCCGCAAACATATTCCTGTCCCTCCCTACACTGCTAGGAATGTCTCCCTGGCTGCACTGTCTGACAAACTCCAACAAAAACTATTCTCGCCCTGCCTCAAACGCATTCCTCTCCCTGTCTTCTCGCCCGCACAATCACACTACACGCTACGGCTGTGTGGGCAGCCTTTATGTAGTATGGGGCGTGTACTTGGCCCCTGAGCCATGATTGGCTAAAGGCAGCCTGCCTTTAGTTCAATCATGGCAGAGATCATTTGATTGGCCAAAGCATGAGGTCAGGGTGCATGCTTTGGCCAATCACATAACGTGCTGCACGCACGGCGCGCAGTGCATTATGGGATCTGTAATTTCCCGCGAAGAAGCACATTTGTTTGTCATTCGACCAACGATGTTCAAGTCGAACTTAGCTTCGACTCAAACTCAAAGCTCATCCCTACTTGCCTACAGTCAAGCATGGTGGTGGGAGTGTCATGGTCTGGGGCTGCATAAATGTTGCCGGCACTGGGGAGCTACCTTTCATTGAGGGAATCATGAATGCCAACCATGAAACCATGAATGCCAACATGTACTGTGACATACTGAAGAAGATCATGATCCTCCTCCCTTCGGAGACTGGGCTTTAGGACAGTATTCCAACATGATAACGACCCCAAACACACCTCCAAGACAACCACTGCCTTGCTAAAGAAGCTGAGGGTAAAGGTGATGGACTGGCCAAGCATGTCTCCAGACCTAAACCCTATTGAGCATCTGTGGGGCATCCTCAAATGGAAGGTGAAGGAGTGCAAGGTCTCTAACATCCACCAGCTCCGTGATGTCATCATGGAGGAGTGGAAGAGGACTTCAGTGGCAATCTGTGAAGCTCTGGTGAACTCCATGCCCAGGAGGGTTAAGGCAGGGCTGGAAAATAATGGTGGCCACACAAAATATTGACACTTTGGGCCCAATTTGGACATTGTCACTTAGGGCAGTGATGGTGACCCTTGGCACCCCAGATGTTTTGGAACTACATTTCCTATGGTGCTCAGCTACTCTGCAGTGTGCATGGGCATTATGGGAAATGTAGTTCCAAAACATCTGGGGTGCCAAGGTTTATCATCACTGACTTAGGGGTGTACTCACTTTTGTTGCCAGCAGTTTAGACATTAATGGCTGTGTGTTGAGTTATTTTGAGGGGACAGCAAATTTACACTGTTATACAAGCTGTACACTCACTACTTTACATTGTAGCAAAGTGTCATTTCTTCAGTGTTGTCACATGAAAAGATAGAATAAAATATTTACAAAAATGTGAGGGGTGTACTTACTTTTGTGAGATACTGTATATATCTTTTTTTTGCCTGTCCTAGGACATGTTTGTACTTGGATTGCTGTGTTTGTGAAGCCCTCATGATTGTTGCTTGCAAATTTGGCTTCTTTGTTCTGCATCATACATTTTGTTTTAATTAATTCAATACTTGAGTAACGTTTTTTTTTTTTTTTTTCTTTTACAGAAATCTCAAGTGAGCCAGGGAGGATGAGGGTCCACTCTCGGTCGGTGATCTGATCCGGCAGTTGTCTGGGAAGACACCCCAGGTTGAGGAATTATGTAACGTGACGGATCAGAGCAGATGTTGGAGACATTGCAGGATGCAGACATATTGCTAGATGTAAACTCAGCCAGTAATGATGTAGTGGTATCAGATGACCGAAAAAGGGCCTGCTGGTCCTATAACAACCAGAATCGCCCCGAGACACCAAATAGATTCCGGGACTATCCACAAGTATTAAGCCTCCAGAACTTCGACTCAGGACGACACTACTGGGAAGTGGATGTTGGACAATCCCATAGCTGGAGAGTCGGCATGTGTTACCCCAGATCACCCAGGGCAGGAAAGCCTGGGTCGTTGGTTGGAAATAATGACATGTCATGGTGCTTGTACAAGGATTATAATCAGTGTTCGGTGATACATGCCGGTAATAAAACCGAGTTACCTTATTATATCACCAGTGACAGAATCAGAATATATCTAGATTATGAGGCCGGGCAGCTGTCATTTTATGAGCTGCATGACCCGATCCGACACCTCCACACCTTCACTGCCTCCTTCACTGAGCCCCTCCACGCCATAGTATGTGTTTGGGAGGGTCATATAAGGATACCTGGTGACGAATAGGTACATGTGAGTGACCTATTAACAGACCATTGACGTGGCCAAGTTAGGGAATGTGATTGGTTCATCTTTTGCACAACTGGCAATGGAAAAAGGCAGGATGGTAAACTTCTCACCATTTGTCCTTTTGCGGGATCACTTTTTATGCTGAATCTTTGACCATAAAGATAATATATTTAGTTAGTAAATTCGGTTTTGCTGTATGCCAAGCGTATCTGGTGTCTAGGATCAAGCAATTTAAAATTCCAGTTTGGTGAAATGCATTGGTATCAAAAGGGAAATTGGGATTTAAAAGTTTCCCCAAGGGTTAAAAAAAAGGTAATTTCATCTATCCTGGAGGGTCGAAAAAACCCAAAAGAAAATTCTAGTCTGGCCCATTTCACACATGCTGTCCGTTTTTCATCCATCCCTTGACAGATGAAAAACTGTCATCAATGTATCTCTATGGAAAAACAGATGTAATCGGATGATCATCCATTTACATCAGTTTACATCCGCATCCGTCACCATCCATTTTTTTGAAACTGATCAAAGCTCTATTTTTCTTTCGTTAAAAAAAGGGATCGGACGAAAAACGGACGCTAGGCTGGCAATACACGATACAATGTTCTTACAATTTTCTGATCAATTTTCTTGAAATTTACCTTCAACTATGTAGTACAAAGGCCTGCATTAGATACAAGTAAGGGCTCTTTCACACGGGCGTTCCTTTTTTTTTTGCCCGATCAGGTCCTTTTTTTTTTTTTTTGTAATGGACACGGTTGACACTTGTGTCATCCGGTCCGTATGTCCGTTTTCCATCCCATCCGTTTGCGGATGAAAAACTGACATAATGCATGTCTATGTAAATACGGATGTCTGCGGATGACACAACTGACATCCGTTTTTGCTTCCGTTCCGTTTTTTGAAAGGAAGAAAAAATAGGGTTCTCCTCCGTTCAAAAAAACTGAACTGAACTGAACTGACAAAAAACGGATGTCAGAGGATGATCATCCGATGACATCCGTATTTACATAGAGATACATTATGTCCGTTTTTCATCCGCAAACGGATGGGATGAAAAACGGACATACGGAACGCCCGTGTGAAAGAGACCTGAAGGTGTTGTTTAGCTTTGACCTCATATTATGTGGTTTGTGGTAAATCTAACAGAAAGTGTACAACAAAAGTTGAACATGTATGGCCAGCCTAAACTGACAAATGGTCAGTTGTTCATCTGTTTTTGCATTGGTAGTGGATGTAAAAAAAATAAATAAAAAAAAAAACTGATGAGCACTAATGAAAAACTGACGAGCACTGATGAAAAATGGATGAAAAATTGATGAGCACTGATGGAAAACTGATAAAAAAAACTGATGGGCACTAATGAAAAACTGATGATCACTGATGACAAACGGATGAAAAAACTGATGATCACTGATGACAAACGGATGAAAAAACTGATGAGCACTGATGACAAATGGATGAAAAAACTGATGAGCACTGATGAAAAAGGCTCCTTTTCGACGGAGCCGTGCTGCTCAGCGGGGGGAATTGATCCACTGATCCCCGCTGAGCAGGCGGATGACAGCTCCGTCTCCGCTCACTGTGCAGAGACGGAGGTGTCAGATCCCCGCTCTCCTTTGTGGGGGGAATTGGATGAGAACGGACCACCTGTCCGTTCTCATCCGATCCGCTGGACGGATGGAAAATAGGGTTTCCATCCGTCCGGATTTGACGGATCGGATCGGATGTCAGCGGACATGTCTCTGCTGACATCCGATTGCCCTAAAGAGATGCATGGGGCATCCGTTCATGTCCGCCTGAAAAACTGACCGGCGGATCCTGAATGTGTGAAAGGGGCCAAACTGACGAGCACTGATGAAAAACTGATAAATAACTGATAAGCACTGATGAAAAATGGATGAAAAATTGATGAACACTGATGAAAAACTGATGAAAAAAAACTGATGAGCACTGATGAGAACAGCGTACACAGTGAGCGGAGACAGAGCTGTCATCCACCTGCTCAGTGGGGATTGACGGATCGATCCCCCCCGCGCTAAGCAGAACGGACTCCGTCGGGCGCACCGCCCGTGTGAAAGGAGCCAATCACTTTCAAAAGTAGTGCTGTGAAAAAAACATACACAAACACACAATATATATATATATATATATATTTATATATATATATTCTGTGCTACAAAAACATGAGTGAAACACCCAGTGTTTTAATAATTACATTTTTATTAGATTTTCCTCTTTTTTTTCTCAATACAAAGACATCCAACACAAAGTTGATAGGGAGAATGACGGGCGCTTGCACAGCATCCTTGTGTACTCTTCCTCATCCCCTCTCCATCAGCACTTGAGTCACATTAGAAGAGAAACTGAGGGAGAAGAGAAACTCTAGAATACTAGTCCATACAAGTTTGCAATAGTGGAGGAATCAATCACTTCCAATGTTGGATGGCCCATGTGTATGGATGTTGCTGAGTTTGTATAACCATTAGTTTCGTTTTTTTTTTTTACATTTTACAAAGGGGTGCATCGAGATTTGTGCAGAATTTTAAAGGGTGCCCCCACTGAAAAAAGGTTTAGAAACACTGGCGTATGCTATAGGTTACCTACTTGTCCGCACATACGCCAACATAGTGGCGAATGTGATGGATAAAATTTAGACAGTCGGTAGGGAGTAAGATACCACCGGGAAATAATTTTCTGTGTTAGCTCCCAGTGATTAACACACCGGGATATCTTATAGGAATATTTAATGGATTGAGACCATTGTATAGTTGTAAACGTTTGACCCAGTTCTTCTTCCCATTTTATCATAGGCCCTGTCTTCAGAAATGTAGATTAATGCCCCATACACACGTGCAGATTATCTGCAGACTTTTGTCTGCAGACTTACCAAAACCATATAATATGAGGTCAAACCTAAACACTTTCAATTTGTATGCAATCCGGCAGGCCCTTGCACTACATAGAAAAGGTAAGTCTGCAGACAAAAGTCTGCAGATAATCTGCATGTGTGTACGGGGCATTAGAGTTTAACCACTTTACCACCGGAGGATTTTGCTGTCTTCCGTCCAGGCCACTTTTTGCGATTCGGCGCTGTGCGACTTCAACTGACAATTGCGCGGTCGTGCGACGCCGTACCCAAACGAAATTTACGTCCTTTTTTTCTGATAAACAGAGCTTTCTTTTGGTGGTATTTGATCACCTGTGCGATTTTTACTTTTTGCGCTATAAACAAAAAAAGAGCGTTTATTTTGAAAAAATAACAATATTTTTAACATTTTTTTATATGAAATTCCCCCCAAAAAAGATGTAAAAACCAATTTTTTAAAAATTTTTGGCCAATTTGTTTTCTGCTACCTATGTTTGGTAAAAAAAATCACAATAAGCGTATTTTGATTGGTTTGCGCAAAAGTTATTGCGTTTACTAACAAAGGGAAAGATTTCTGTCATTTTTGGTGTTTTTTTTTTTAACGCGTAATGGCGGCGATCTGCGATTTTTTTTGTGGGACTGCGACATTGCGGTGGACAGATCGGACCCTTGACTGACATTTTTGACACTTTTGGGGTTACCAGTGACATTACTACAGTAATCAGTGCTATATATATGCACTGTTACTGTAAAAATGACACTGGCAGGGAAGGGGTTAATTTTATTGGAGAGGGAGGGGTTAATGTATGCCTGGTGCTTACTGACGTGTAGGGGGGGAGGGGCCTGAGTGAGTCATGGACAGATCGGATGTCCAGCTATGCTGAACAGTCCGATCTGTCACTATGGAGATCCGCCCGCTGTGTTTACACACAGCGGGCGGATCTCCACACTAGATCCCCGGCGATCGGGGCAGAGCAGCGGCGATCGCCGCTGCTCCTCCCCTGGCCCGACTCCCGCTGTGAATGAAAACAGCGGGAGCGAGCCTCCGGCGGCGCGCAAGCGCCGCCCTGAAGGGGGAGTGTCCAGTCACGTAATACTACGTGACTGGACGATAACGAACCACTTTGCCGCAGTACTATTACCGTACTCGGTCGGCAAGTGGTTAATATATTATAGAATATAGAGATACCTCTAGGTATAATAATCATTAGACCTTGAGGCAATAATAAGGTTGGTAATGGATTTTGGCTAAGGAATTTTGTTATTCGTATATAAGAAAAATATTCTGATTTCGGAAGTTTTATAAAGCCGTTGAAAATTTTTAAATGATTTAGGTCTTATACCTTCTAGTAAATCTTCCACCCAATATATATTACAATCTCTCCATTTACGAGTATACAGAGAGGGTATAAGAATTTCCATCGTTTCTATAGGTAATCTTATTTTTTGCTTCTCAGGATCAGCTTTGTTTTTTCGTTAAGAGCGTTCTCCAAGCTAATAATGATGCTTTTACTGTGATAGGGGAAATTTTGAATTGAGACCGGTTTCCAATAATCTGCTAGCATAAGATGTTTTATTTTTGTTTCATTTTAGTTAGAGCTTTTTCCACCTGTACCCACTTGGCAGAGATGTATAGTAACTAAGTAGAACTACTTCACTACTGTACTTAAGTACGGAAATGCGGTATCTGTACTTTCCTAGAGTAGAATTTTTTTCTCCTACTTCCACTTTTACTTCACTACATTTTTTCGATGATTTCAATACTTCTACTCCGATATTTTTTTTTTGTGCTGCATAGTTACTCGTTACTATTATAAAAATTACCACTGCCAGAACAGTAGATGGCAGGTTTCATGAAGCTCAAACAAATGTGTATAATGTCATTTGTAAATCAGCGCATACAAAAATAAAGGCTACTGTATGTATAAATAAAAGCTGCATTTGAAATAATAAAAAACAATATGATGTTCAAACTTTTGACTTCTTTCTTTAATAACTACATAACACAGTACTTGTACTTCTACTTTCAGTACTTGAGTAGCAATTTTTTTGGAAAAAACTACTCGTACTTTTACTTTCAGTACTTGAGTAGCAACATTTAAAAAAAAAACTACTTGCAATACTTAAGTACAAAAAATGTTGAATACTTTAATACTTCTACTCAAGTCACTTTTTGATAGAGCACTTCCACTTCTACTCAAGTATTGGTTTCGAGTACTTTATACAACTCTGCCACTTGGCATCTATGTTGTTAGAAAACCATGATTTAAGAGATACCAATTGGGATGCCCAATAATAATCTTCTAATTGAACCATACTGATACCTCCCACTGATTTATGTTTAATCAAATGGGACCATGCACACCTTTGATGCTTACCCTGCCAAATATAATCTTTAAGAAGCGTTGATATATGGAAGACAAGCTCAAAAAGTGGGGAATTTTAATATCCTGGTGGGATATTAAAGTTAAAAGGTATCCACGTCCCAAAGTATATTGTAGAAAAAAAAACAAAAAAGGGAGGGGGCAGGGGGACTTTTAAAGGGTTACCGTCATCAGACCAATATATTTAAATGTATATATAAAAACTATTTTTATTGAAAAAAACCATATACAAATAAAAAATTACTGCATTACCATTTTCATATTATTTTTTCTCTCATTTTCATATTTTTTATCTCATGGTCACTCTCCCTTTTTTTTTTACATACTTACTCTAGGAGTATCTGACCCTATTGGATGGATTTCTTCTTCATACTTTTATTCACATGTCTAATTATTATTCTTCCAATATATTCTTTTCCCTTTTTATAGAATATACCCCACAGGATATTTTGGCCCCTTTTGGTTTGGGCTGCTCCCTTGCTGGCCCTGGGGGTATCTACCCTACCTTATGATCCCTGGTCCGTCCCTTCCGTTTTAGGATTGGTCAAGTTGTAGGTGGGTTGTTTGGTCTTACTCTATGCTCCTCCTTGTGATCCCCACATCTCAATGACTATTTATGTGTAAAAATCATTATACTTTTACTGTCAATATATTCATTCTTTTTTTCTTATTTTAGTAGCATTTGTGATGTCCTTATACCTGCGTAAATGCCCCTGAGGAAGCGGTGTTCCACGAAACATGTTGGGCTAGTTCATGGGCATCAACGTCCACTACATCAAAAACCTACCAGTTATACCATCTCTGGTCTATTAGGGTTTGCTTGGGGGTTCGGAGTCTACCACCCCTATGTAGGACACGTTTTCCTTTGCCTATTATTTGTGCTACTCCTTGGTTTTTGTTTGTTATTTGTAATACATTACTGGTGTTCATGGTAATACAGTAATTTTTTATATGTATATGGCTTTTTTCAATAAAAAATTGATTTTATATATACATTTAAATATATTGGTCTGATGACGGTAACCCTTTAAAAGTCCCCCTGCCCCCTCCCTTTTTTGGTTTTTTTTCTACACTTTAAGAAGCGTTGACAATTTTTTAATTAATTTTTTTAATTCATTGTTTTGATTAATTTTTTTAATTAATTTTTAAATTTTTTAAGTTGTTAACTTTTTTTTAAATGAGATGGAATCGGAAGTGGTAAAAGTACGAAAAAACATATAGAATCTGTGGGAGGGTCATAATTTTGAACACCGCCAGGATGGTTACTTATATGATTTGTGATATAATTACTTCCGTAATTTTATTTAATAATGGTATATAGTTGGCTGTAACCATCGACGATATTGACGGATTTAATATTATCCCCAAATAAGGAATTTCTTTAGATGTCCATAAGTAGGGCAATTGGGATTTTAAATATATTCTAGTGTGTTTATGTACTCCTAAATCTAGAATTAAAGATTTTGAAAAATTAACTTTATAATATATATGAGATCACACTAAATTATTGTAATACTTAAAGTACTAAAGGTAAAGAAATAAGCGGATTCTTGAGTAATAAAATCACATCATCGGCGAATAAGCTGATTTTGTATGGAGTATTCTTGAAAGCTAAATCCTGATATGTGCGGGTGTATTCGTATCATCTCTGGCCAACGGTTCCATCATCAGGTGAAAAATACTTGGGGACAAAGGACAGCCTTGGCGGGTGACATTGGCAATAGAGAAAATTCTAGAGTATGTACCCGGATATAAATCCTTGTGCTGAAGGATTGGAATGCAATGCCCAAATGGCCGAGAGTTTCCCACCATGAAAACCGAACTTCTCCAGCACCAAGGCCATATACCGCCAATACACCCTATCGAACGCTTTTTCAGCGTCAACTGATAAAAGAATTGAGGGAGTCTTTGATTGTTCTACATGGTGAATGAGGCTTATTACCCTTCTAGTGGCGTCTGCTGTCTGTCTGTTTACCATGAAACCTGTTTGATCTTTATTAATTAAAGATGGAAGAACGGATGTTAACCATTTAGCCAAGATTTTAGCATACACCTTTTATGTCTGTGTTAAGTAATGATATCCATCTAAAGTTTGCCGGCGTGTCAGGAACTTTTCCTGGCCTTTGAAGTGATATACTATATGGGCACAAAGCATCTCTGGTGTAAACATACCTGACGCCATAGCGCTATTAAATAGCTTAAGTAGATATGGTGCTAAAATCTGTTTAACCACTTGCCGACCGCCGCAAGTACATATACTGCGGCGGTCAGCCCCTCCTGGGCAAAGCGACGTACCGGTACGTCACTCGCCCACGAGCCAATAGGGGGCGAGCGCACGCCGCCGGAGGCGCGCTCCCGTCCCCGCTCGTTCCCTGACTTCCCCGCACGAGTGACCGGCGGCTCCGATGTCCGCCGGTCACTCGCGATCTCCCACTGGAGAGGGAGAAAGGCAGGCGGCTGATGTAAACAAAGCCGCCTGTCATTATCACTGATGTAACTGCAGAGACTACACGATCCTGCTATGTAGGATCATATGTCTCTGTGGTTACATCACAAGCCACGCCCCTTGACAGTTAGAATCACGCCCCTAGGGACACACTTCACCCCTTGATCTCTAATAAAGTTAACCCCTTCCCTGCCAGTGTCATTATTACAGTAACAGTGCATATTTATAGCACTGATTACTGTAGTAATGTCACTGGTACCC
Organism: Pelophylax lessonae; assembly: GCF_965119305.1. Lineage (NCBI taxonomy): Eukaryota > Metazoa > Chordata > Amphibia > Anura > Ranidae > Pelophylax > Pelophylax lessonae. The sequence continues at coordinate 738,990,069 of NC_138769.1, read as the reverse complement.
CCAAAAGTGTCAAAAATGTCAGTCAGTGGTCCGATTTGTCCGCCGCAATGTCGCACTCCCGCAAAAAAAAATATCACAGATCGCCGCCATTACTAGTAAAAAAATAAACAATAAAAATGACAAATATTTCCCGTAGTTAGTAAACGCAATAACTTTTGCGCAAACCAAACAAAATCCGCTTATTGCAATTTTTTTTTTACCAAAAATATGTAGCAGAAAACAAATTGGCCTAAAATGTTAAAAAAATGTGATTTTTACATTTTTTTTTTTGAGAATTTCATATCAAAAAATGTGAAAAATATTGTTATTTTTTCAAAATTGTCACTCTTTTTTTGTTCATAGCTCAAAAAGTAAAAATCGTACAGGTGATCAAATACCACCAAAAGAAAGCCCTGTTTGTGGGAAAAAAAGGACGTCAATTTAATTTGGGTACAGTGTCGCACGACCGCGTAATTATCTGTTAAAGTCACACAATGCCGAATCGCAAAATAGGGCCTGGTCTTTGAGCAGCCAAATCCTCCGGGGCTGAAGTGGTTAAATTGTTGGATATACTTATTTGTAAATCCATCAGGACCCAGGGATTTATCAGAAGGTAGTTGATCAATTATTTGTATTAACTCCTCAATAGTTACTGGTGTATTTAAATAGGCCAACTGTTCATCACATAACGTAGGTAATGTTAATTTTTCCAGAAAATCAATTATTTTCGAATCAGGAGGTTTCTTAGAAGAGGAATCCTTTTCTAAATTATATAAGGCGCCATAGCAATCTGCAAACGCATCTGCGATTTCTTGTGGTTTTAACAATTTTTTATTGGAGAAAGGATGATATACATACGAGATTTTATTTTTCGTTTTACGAGATTTAAGGCGGGAGGCTAACAGTTTACCTGCTTTATTATTTTGAGAGTAAAATGTTATTTTCAAAGATCGCATAGCTTTATCTTAATCGTAATCTTATAAGGTTAGAAGAATCTATAGAGTTAGGGTTTGTTTTATTTTTAGATTCTCTGATATCAGAGATGTATAGTAACTAAGTAGAACTACTTCACTACTGTACTTAAGTACGGAAAGTGGGTATCTGTACTTTCCTGGAGTAGAATTTTTTTCTCCTACTTCCACTTTTACTTCACTACATTTTTTCAATGATTTCAATACTTCTACTCCAATATTTTTTTTTTGTGCTGCATAGTTACTCGTTACAATTATAAAAATTACCACTGCCAGAACAGTAGATGGCAGGTTTCATGAAGCTCAAAACACATGTGTATTATCAGCGCATAGGAAAATAAATGCTACTGTATGTATAAATAAAAGCTGCATTTGAAATAATAAAAAACAATATGATGTTCAAACTTTTGACTTCTTTCTTTAATAACTACATAACACAGTACTTGTACTTTTACTTTCAGTACTTGAGTAGCAACATTTTTAAAAAAAACTACTTGCAATACTTAAGTACAAAAAATGTTGAATACTTTAGTACTTCTACTCAAGTCACTTTTTGATAGAGCACTTCCACTTCTACTCAAGTCACTTTTTGATCGAGCACTTGTACTTTTACTCAAGTATGGACTTCGAGTACTTTATACAACTCTGCTTTTGAGAAATGCAGATGAAGAGGACACTTGCACAGCATCATTAGTGGTTTTTAAACAGCGAGCCCAATGCTCCTCTTCCAGAGAACTTTCAAGACAGGGAACAGGAGATGTGGATGCAGCCGGATCAGGCCTAATTCTGGAGGTATGGGTAGGTAAAAGATCATCCTCCTCTGCAGGCTCAAACGGTTTCCTAGCCTCGCTATCAGACCATCTCCCACCAAAGGACACAGTGTCAGAAACCATTTCAGAAATTCGATCAGAAAGACAGGCCCGAAGCAAAAAAATAAATAAAAAATAAGCGCAGGGCCTCATGATGGGGTGGACAGGGACACAAATAGGAAATAGTTAACTACTTGCGGGATCAGCTAGAGGTGAAGTGTGGGGATTGGGCAATTTAGGGTAGGTGGGGCTACAGGCAGGGTAACACTGGGGGGGGGCTTATAGTTTTACAGCATTACCTCGTGGACCGTTGGAGAAGGAAGAATCATCCCTGCTGTACCGTCTGATTCTTCTTCTTGCCTGGCAGCCATCTGACATGGGGGACTTGGAATTCCTGTTTGGCCGGCTCTGGGAGGCCGCCGCTTCGCGGGGTACGTCTTGGCTGCAGGCTCAGGTCTCCTCGCTGCTCGGGGGGGAGACCTCTGCGGGGGGGGGGGGACCGACATTCCCGTGCTCGGCGGTCACGGCGGCCGGAGCGTTATAGCCCCCCAGTGTCCCCCAGAGCTGAGCGCCGATTAGGGAGCCCATGCATTGACCCTCCAGGCTCGCCGTCCCAGCGTTCTCCTGCTGCGGCCGGCGGGGCCCCTGGGAGGAATCCCCGTCTACGGCGGAGCTCTTCCAGATGGTGCCACGCCCACACCTCTCCCCCGGCCCCGCCTGCTCGTCGGACGGCTTCAGGATCTGCGGCTGCCCCGGACTGTGAGAGCCGTTCAGTTGGGGCGGCTCGGCGTGGGAGAAGGCTGATCGCGGGTTCTGGCCAGTCGGAGAGAGCGGCCGGCGGCCCCATCCTACGCATGCCCAGTGCGGTGGCGGCTTCAACAGTGTCTGCAGTGGACGGAGGCGCAGCGGGGCCAAACAGGAAGAGGCCCAGGCGAGCTGAGGGAGGATCGTCTGCCTGTCGGCGGCAAGGGGTGGATGGCGATCGGCCAGGCCCCTCAGTGCCTTCCAGCCCCATTCCTGATGTGGATGCAGATGGGTCGGACGACCGGTCGGAGGGGGAGCTGTCCAGCTTGGAGGAGGTAGGAGCTCCAGGACAATCGCCAGCGAGGGATGCGGGATCTGCGGCTGTGGGGGCTCGCCCTGGTCGGCCTGGTGAGTCTTTTACTGTTACTTCTTCTTCTTTACAGTTTGCTTTAACTGCTTTGTCTGGGATGTTAGAGTCGGGGCCTAGCCGGGGGGGGGTCCGGGGGGGTCTGGGAATCTGCTTCGTGGATCTGGGGTGCCCCCTGCTCCCCACATAGCGGGCCAAGGGCCCGCTGCGTCTGGTGCGGCTGTGGGCCTTGGGGAGTTGCTGGCGGGTCTGCGGTCCTTGGTGCAGCGCTTTGATGGGGGGGGGGCTGCCGGTAGCGGCTTGGGTGCAGGGGACACCCCCCAGCTTGGCGGCCGCTAGCGCGGTGCTTGTGGGGCCCGTGTCGGTGCCTGCATCTGCGGGGACCAAGGTGCTGTCGCCGGGGGCGGCGTCGCCTGCGCCGACGGCGGGACACAAGGCTGCGAATCCCAAGAGTACAGGTAAGGATGCGGACAATATCCGTATCGCCGATGCTGCGAATGTGAGGTGTATGTCTGTTTTGAGGGCCCTTTGTGGGCGCACCTCAAGCCCGAGGTCCGGGAAAAAATCTGGAAGGACGAATACGTTGAAATCTTTACGTTGCTTCCCTTGGAGAAGTTCAACCTGGACCGGTTGAAGCCGGAGGAATCCAAAACGGAGGATGAGGAGCGGCGGCGGTTCAGGCTGATTCCGCACACTTTTGGTAATTGGTTACAGGCCTTTGCCATCTTTGCGAGTGTGGTGGGTGAGAAACATCCGGAGCATTGCTCCGCTTTGTTTTGCTATCTCGATGCGATTGGGGAGGCGCACAGGATCTATGGCGGAGTTGCTTGGCTTCATTATGACGAGCAATTCTGTCAGCGCAAGGCCGTTCGCCCATCCTTGTGCTGGGATCATAAGGACATCAGTCTGTGGATGCGCCTCATGACGTCGTCCTTTTTTCCGAGCGCAGCCGGCGGTCAGAGCACCCCTGGACAGCCGGCCGCCAAGCGCCGGGGTTTCTGTTGGCAATTTAATGAGGGAACGTGCAAGTTTGGGTCCTCGTGCCGCTTCAAGCATGAGTGCTCAGGATGTGGAGGTGCGCACCCCCTCTCACTTTGTTTCAAGCAGGGCAAGACCCGTTCCGGAGACGCTCAGCATAAGAGGGAGGACGCCAGTGAAAGTGGAAAGGATGCGCCCTTTTCTAAGTAAGTATCCGGATCGGGCGGCTGCTCGTCTATTGGAGTCTGGGTTTTCGGGTTGGCTTTATTATTCCGTGCTCTCTTAACCGTATCCCTCCCATGGCAGACAACTTGCGGTCGACGAAGATTAATCCTGGGGTGGTGTCGGACAAGTTGGCGAAGGGGGTTGTGTTGGGTCTCATGGCTGGGCCTTTTTCCCAGCCCCCCTTGGCTGACTTGGTGGTCTCTCCTTTGGGTTTGGTGCCCAAAAAAGAGCCGCATAAGTTTCGACTGATTCATCACCTTTCCTTCCCCAAGGGGGGTTCGGTCAACGATGGCATTGATCCAGGGGCCTGTGCGGTGTCTTACACTTCATTTGATGCGGCCATATTTTGGGTGCGTCATTACGGGCAGGGCGCTCGGCTCGCAAAGACAGACATCGAGGCCGCTTTTCGGTTGCTTCCCGTCCATCCTCAAAGTTTTCACCTTTTGAGCTGCAAGTGGTTGGATTCTTTTTATGTTGACCGCTGTTTGCCCATGGGTTGCTCGATCTCTTGTGCATTTTTTGAGGCTTTCAGCTCCTTTGTGGAATGAGTGGTGCGGGAGGTGGCCGGGATCAATTTAGTCATACACTATTTGGATGATTTTCTGTGTGTTGGCCCTCCCTCATCCAACTTGTGCGGAATTTTGCTGGCCACTATCCAACATGTGGCGGAACGTTTTGGTATTCCTTTGGCTGCGGACAAGACGGAGGGCCCGAGGAGATCAGTTTTTTGGGCATAGTTATTGATTCGGTGGCCATGGAATGTCGCTTGCCTGAGGACAAACTGCTCGACCTTAAAGCGGAGATTTGCCTGCTGGTGGGTAAGCGAAAGTGCAACTTCGGCGGTTGCAGTCTCTCCTCGGCAAGCTCGCCTTCGCGTGCCGCATTATGCCAATGGGACGGGTGTTAAGCCGCCGCCTGTCGGCTGCTACGGCGGGGGTTCGGTCGCCTCATCACTATGTTACTCTGACTGCGGAGCATGCTGAAGACTTGTGGGTCTGGCATGTGTTCTTGATGTCCTATAACGGTCGTTCGCTTTGGCAGAGGGCCCGGTTAGCAGCTGTGATCTGGAGTTGTACACGGATGCTGCGGGCTCCACTGGCTTTGGCGCTTATCTCGGGGGAAGGTGGAGTGCGGAGCGTTGGCCGGCGGAGTGGCGGGAGGCTGGGTTCTTGCGGAATCTGGTTCTGCTGGAACTTTTTCCTGTGGTCGTTGCGGTTGAGCTGTGGGGGGCGGTCTTCGGCGACAAAAAAGTGCGTTTGAACTGTGACAATATGGGAATGGTACAGGTTATTAATTGGCTTTCTGGTTCATCCCCGCCGGTTATCAGGTTGTTGAGTCACTTAGTTTTACGTTGCTTACAGATGAATGTTTTCTTGTATGCTGTTCATTTGCCTGGAGTGACTAACACGTTGGCTGATTCTTTGTCTCGGTTTCAGCTGGACAGGTTCTGGGAGTTGGCGCCGGCTGCGGAGCAACACGGAGAGCCTTGTCCGCCGGAGGTGTGGCGCATTGCGTTGGGGTCGCCTCTGGTTTGGTCAGACGGTCATTGAGTGAGGCCACATGGGCGGCGTATTCTAAGGTATGGCGGGAGCCGCCGGTCACTCGCGCGGGGATGGCCATGAACGAGCGGGGGCGGGATGGCGCCTCCGGGGGCGGGAGCACGCCTCCGGCGGTGTGCGCGCTCGCCCCCTACAGGCTCCTGGGCGAGCGACGCAGTACTACGTCGCTTTGCCCAGGAGAGGCTGACTGCCGCAGTAAATGCACTTGCGGCGGTCGGCAAGCGGTTAGCTGATAGTCTAGGTTTCTTTTTTGCCCAAACAAAATGAATAAATACTGATTGAACCTGTTTGAAGTATTGAGCTGGAATATTAATAGGTAGAGCTTTAAAAAGATATAAAAATTTCGGAAGAATGGACATCTTTATCAGATTTGATCTACCAAACCAGGAATGTATTCCTGTGTTACATTTCTCTAACAACAATTTTATTTTATTTAGAAGGGGAATGAAATTATATTCATATACTCTCCTCACTATGGGGGGAATATATGTACCCAAGTACTTTATTGCTCTCTCTGTCCATCTGAATCCAAAGTTTTGTTTCAACCTCTGGAAGAAGGAGGGAGGAACCCCAAACTTGTCGAAATTTATCTTCATATTAGATAATCTTCCATATATTTCAAATTCTTTCAGTAAGTTCGGCAATAATATCGCTGGTTTGGTAAGCGAGAACAGTAAGTCATCTGCATACGCAGTAACTTTATATTGTTTGTTTCCGCTCACCACCCCAGATATATCCAAGTTTTGTCTCACTCCAGAAACGGCTCCAAAGATAAAACAAATAATAAAGGGGGACAGGGGGGCATCCCTGTCTTGTCCCGTTTCTAATAGGGAAATGGTCTGAGAGAATACCGTTGACTTTAGCTTGGGCCCATGGTGTAGAACAGGCATCACTAAATGGAGGACCGCGGTCCGGATCCGGACCCAGTTAATGTCTCATCTGGACCCCTGTGGTCCCACCCTTTTAGAGTCATTCTGCCCACAGCCATCACCACTGCCAGTCTCACAGAGCCAACAGGTGAAGGCAGGACAGCTATAGACAAAGGGTGGGGGCTACCCAAGTTAACAAGCAGGTGATTGGTTGCGAGGATACAGGGCGGTCATCGCTCAAACATGCAATTCGGACCTCTGCAGAAAGAATATTTTACTGACTGGACCTTTGTAAATTTTAATTCACTACCTCTGGTGTAGAGTATATAGCCTGAATCCAATGGAACATAGTCTTATCTACTCCAATATGATTCAATGTGGAAAACATAAATTCCCGGGTTAATACGGTCAAATGCTTTTTCTACATCTGTACATCTACATCAGAAACACGCATGGAAAATGTGAGCTATCTGCTATATGTACTAAATTCAACACTTTGATGGTATTATCCTTCGTTTCTCTCTGTGGGACAAAACCAGCTTGATCTAGATGTATTAGAGAGTTTATATGCTGTGTTAATCTATTCGCGATAATCTTTGTAAATAGTTTTAGGTCCACATTTAACAGCGATATTGGTCTATAACTACCACATAATGTTAAATCTTTGTCTTCTTTAGCAGGGGTGTAACTACAGGGGTTTCAGGGGTTGCAATTGCAACCGGGCCCCATGCTCCTGGGGGCCTGTGCGGCTCCCCTGTACACCTGGATAGGAGAGAAATCACTGTCCTCCTTTTTCCTCCTGTAGCAAATGGAGGAGATTGGTTCCTCTGTATGCTGCCCTCCCCACTCCTCCTATCCAGTTCACTTGTGTTCTGCTGTCTCTGGGCCCCTGTGTGCTACCCTGGTCCCCCCCCCCCCACTGTACCGCCCAACCCCCTCCCACTGTGCTCCCTCCCCTCTCCTGCCGGCTACTGCAGGTGATGTGTCACAATAGAGAAGCAGGAAGGGGTCGGTAAATATGTAATTTACCAGCTCCTTCCTTTTCTGAATGGACAGAGTCATAGTCAGTCACATTGTAAAAAATAAAATAAAATTATAAAAAAATAATACAATTAAAATACCAAAAAATAAAAACTACCGACACCAGTGGGTGTGCTCCGGCTTCCGTCTCCTGCGACGTGACGTTCGCAGGGGGGGTGGAACCAGCGGCAAATTCAAATGTAAAACACACCAAACACACTGATACATTACAAAATAAAATAAATTCACATTAGTTTGCCCCCAGTGCTCTTTCCTGCAGTTTTACTGTACTTTTTATGTATATTTATATATATATATATATACGTATATATATATATATATATATATATATATATATATATATATATATATACACACGTATATGTGTATATATATATATATATATATATATACATATATATATATATATGTATACACATATATATATATATATATATATATATATATATACAGGGCTTTTTTTCTCAGAGAATAGGTGCAGGAACTCCCCCTTCTAAGTTACTTTGTGTCTCCGCCCCCTACCCACCTCTGAGCACTAACCCTTGGTTCCACCCCTACCCACCTCCGAGCACCGACCCTTGAATCCACCCCCTACCCAGCTTCCAGTACAGTCCCTTTTAGAGAATATAGAGCCAAGTATAATTTTGTAGTGGAATGTATGGAATTTGGTTATGATAGCAAGAAAAGCAATAAAATAGATCCCCCACAGCCAGCAGCAATAGACTCCCCCCAGCAGCAGCAAAAGATCTCCCAGCAGCCAACATCAATAGACTCTCTAGCAGCCAGCAACAGTAGACCCCCTCCCTAAACAGTAGATCCTCCCTTCGAGCAACAATTAACCCCCAGTATCAAAAGATCCTCCACCAGCAACAATAGATTGCCATGCAAAAATAGATCCCCTCCAGCATCAATAGATCCCCCAGCAGCCAGCATCAGTAGACCCTCCAGCACCCCTTGCCATGGCATACATTCAGTGCTGGAGGTGCCGGAACTGCGTTCCCCTGCGTTCCCGCTGAAAAAAAGCCCTATATATATATATATATATATATATATATATATATATATATGTATGTATACAGTATTTAAATATACTGTATGTATACATACATACTTTAACTTATTTATAGTTATTTTATTATATTATAATTTATGATTTTGTGTTTCAAACTTTATCATACCTGAGATGTTATAAAGAAGAACGCACAGTAAAAAAAAATCATATGTAAATAGTTGGTTTGGGCTGCTCATTCTTAAGAATTACATGCAAAATAATTGTACCGCTTTCAGCACCTAAAATCCGAAAGAATCATACCGCCAGGGAGGTTAACTGCTCTGGCCAATAGTTTTCCGCATTTGTTTCCTGACTCGTACCCTGCTTTCCGACTTCTCTGCAGAGCTACCCTAGCTCTATACTGCATCAGGTCTGTAATTTGTTTATGTTGGATATTCGCCTTCTTTTCCAGTTCTATGGATATTGTTTGTTTGTGGGCTTTTTCTATTTCCTGTAGGGCTATCAAAAGTGTCTCTAATTGTTGTTTCCGTTCTTTTTTTCAACTTGGATCTGAGTTTTATCAAAACTCCTCTAATTACTGTTTTATGTGCTTCCCATAAAATTCCCGGATCACACTCAGGTTGATCATTTGTTTGTAAATACCATTGTATTTCCTTCTGCACATCCTCTTTCACTTCTAGAATCTGGAGTAGACTTTTGTTCAATCTCCAGAATCTGTCTACCTGCATTGCTCTTTCTGAAAGTGTGCATCATGATCTGTGCATGATCCGACCATGTCACACTTCCCACCTCCGTATTCTGCACTGCATGCAATTGTCTATGGGGAACCAAAAATTGATCTATTCTGGTATATATTTTATGTATTGCAGAGTAATGTGTAGTCCCTTTCTCCCGGGTGTTGTAACCGCCATATATCTATCAATTGGTATTTATGTAATATCTGAATTACTTTTTTTCTCATCTTGGGAGACACTGATGAAGTCCCAGAGGAGGTGTCAACAACCCGGGTTTACGGGCATATTTAACCACTTTACCACTAGAGGATTTTGCTGTCTTACGTCCAGGCCACTTTTTGCGATTCGGCGCTGTGCGAATTTAACTGACAATTGCGCGGTCGTGCGACACCGTACCCAAACGAAATTTACGTCCTTTTTTTCACACAAACAGAGCTTTCTTTTGGTGGTATTTGATCACCTGTGCGATTTTTACTTTTTGCGCTATAAACAAAAAAAGCGACAATTTTGAAAAAATAATATTTTTCAAATTTTTTTATATGAAATTCCCCCCAGAAAAAATGTAAAAATCAATTTTTTTTTAAATTTTTGGCCAATTTGTTTTCTGCTACCTATGTTTGGTAAAAAAAAAATCACAATAAGCGTATTTCGATTGGTTTGCGCAAAAGTTATTGCGTTTACTAACTAAGGGAAAGATTTCTGTCATTTTTGGTGTTTTTTTTTTAACGCGTAATGGCGGCGATCTGTGATTTTTTTTTGCGGGACTGCGACATTGCTGCGGACAGATCGGACCCTTGACTGACATTTTTGACACTTTTGGGGGTACCAGTGACATTACTACAGTAATCAGTGCTATATATATGCACTGTTACTGTAAAAATTACACTGGCAGGGAAGGGGTTAATTTTATTGGAGAGGGAGGGGTTAATGTATGCCTGGTGCTTACTGACGTGTGTGGGGGGAGGTGACTGTGTGACACAAGGACAGATCGAGGGTTCAACTATGCTGAACCCTGCAATCTGACCCTGCCTGTCACTTAGGAGATCCGCCCGCTTGTGTTTACACAAGCAGGTGGATCTCCACAAAAGATCCCCGACGATCGGGGAAGAGCAGCGGCAATCGCCGCTGCTCCTCCCCTGGCCCGACTCCTGCTGTGACTGAATACTGCGGGAGCGAGCCCCTGGCGGCGCGCGCGCGCCGCCAAGAAAGGGGAGTATCTGACGACTTAGGTCTACGTTGTCAGACGATAACGAACCACTTTGCCGCAGTAGGCTTAACGTGAGCAGACGGCAAGTGGTTAAATCTCCTCCCAATAATATCTGTCCCTCTCCAAACTCCGATAAAACCTTAAGGGAAAAAAAAAAATGTCCTGGTGTACATTAGGTGCATAAATCGAGCCGAGGGTAACTTTAAAGCGGAGTTCCACCCAAAAGTGGAACTTCCGCTTTAGGGAGTCCTGACCCCCCGACATGCCACATTTGGCATGTCATTTTTTGGGGGGGGGAGCGGGTACCTAGTTTTGACAGGTACCCGCTCCCACTTCCGCTCGGAGCGCCGCGGCGCCCTGAGCGGAAGTTCTCCTCTCCCCTTCCCTCCCTGCAATCTTCTGGGACACGTCAGAGGTCCCAGAAGATTGCCGGCCAATCACGGCGCGCAGCGCGACTCGCGCATGCGCAGTGGGTACCCGGCTGTGAAGCCGCAAACTGTAACAGCCGGGTGCCCACAGCAGTGATGCCGGCGCCGAGGGAGAGGATCGAGGCTTCCGGCGGCCGCATCGCTGGACCGTTGGACAGGTGAGTAAATGGCTGGAACTCCGCTTTAACTCCCTCTATTGATCCTTTCACTAAGACAAAACATCCTTCTGTATTCAAGTAAGTCTCCTCATGCTCCCAAGAAAGTTTGTGTGAAATGAGGATAGAGGCCCCTTTTGATTTTAAGATTTTGTTAATTGAGTGATATCCTGTGGGATAGTTTTAATTTTTTAAAGATGGAATTTTTTCCTCCCGGAAGTGTGTTTCCTGGATAAGTGCTATATCAGCTTGTAATCTTCTAAGTTCATTTAACCACTTGCCGACCGCCGCACGACTATATGCAGCGGCGGTCAGCCCCTCCTGGGCAAACCGACGTAGTACTACGTCGCTCGCTCAGGAGCCTGTAGGGGGCGAGCGCGCGCCGCCCCCTCTCGTTCCCTGACATCCCCACACGAGTGACCGGCGGCTCCGATGACCGCCGGTCACTCGCGATCTCCCGCTGGAGAGGGAGAAAGGCAGGCGGTGATGTAAACAAAGCCGCCTGTCATTCTCCCTGATGTAACTGCAGAGACTACACGATCCTGCTATGTAGGATCCTATGTCTCTGTGGTTACATCACTAGCCACGCCCCCCCCACAGTTAGAAACACGCCCCTAGGGATACATTTAACCCACTGATCACCAATAAAGTTAACCCCTTTCCTGCCAGTGTCATTTTTACAGTAACAGTGCATATGTATAGCACTGATTACTGTAGTAATGTCACTGGTACCCCCAAAAGTGTCAAAAATGTTATTCAGGGGTCCGATCTGTCCGCCGCAATGTCGCAGTCCCGCAAAAAAAATCGCAGATCGCCGCCATTACTAGTTAAAAAAAAAACAATAAAAATTACATAAATCTTTCCCTTAGTTAGTAAACGCAATAACTTTTGCGCAAACCAATCGAAATATGCTTATTGCGATTTTTTTTACCAAAAATATGTAGCAAAAAACAAATTGGCCTAAAATGCTAAAAAATTTTGATTTTTACATTTTTTTTGGTGAATTCCATATAAAAAAATGTGAAAAATATTGTTATTTTTTCAAAATTGTCGCTATTTTTTTGTTTATAGTGCAAAAAATAAAAATCGCACAGGGGATCAAATACCACCAAAAGAAAGCTCTGTTTGTGGGGAAAAAAAGAACATCAATTTCATTTGGGTACAGCGTCGCACGACCGCGCAATTGTCCGTTAGATTCACGCAGTGCCGAATCGCAAAATAGGCCCTGGTCTTTGAGCAGCCAAATCCTCCGGGGCTAAAGTGGTTAAAGATGGAATTTTATCCTCCCAGGAGAGTGTTTCCTGGATAAGTGCTATATCTGCTTGTAATCGTCTAAGTTCATTTAAGAGTATATCTCTTTTTTCGGATATATTCAGTCCCCTTACATTAAATGACACAATCTTTATGGCTGCCATTGGTTCTCAAAACAAAAAAAAAAAACAAAAAAAACCCACTCACAAAAATTTAAAAGAGAAAGTTACTCTCTTAAAAAGAGGGTCTTCCTCCAATCTAAGTTTTATACCTAAGTATAGCACGCTTACTTCCCTCCCTAATTTGTGAGCGTTTTCCTATTGGGGGTGAAACCCAGAACCCTCCCGGGGTGAGGATCCCATCCCTTTCTCTACTGACCTTTCTTATTTCTATATTTAAGTCACCTTTTCCTTCTCCAACTGAAAAATCCATTCTACTATTAAGGCCAGCCCTCTATTAACTTCCATTTCCCAATCCAACCTCCCCCCCCCCCTCCTCCACTGCCCCCCCCCCCCCCCCAAATACTTAGGAGGGGGTGAGCAGGAGAGGAAGAGAAAAAGAAAAGGGGAAAAAAAAAGGGAAAAAAGAAAAAAAAAATTACCCTCCTCCTCCCCTATTTAAAGCGGAGTTCCAGCCATTTACTCACCTGTCCAACGGTCCAGCGATGCGGCCGCCGGAAGCCTCGATCCTCTCCCTCGGCGCCGGCATCACTGCTGTGGGCACCCGGCTGTTACAGTTTGCGGCTTCACAGCCGGGTACGCACTGCGCATGCGCGAGTCGCGCTGCGCGCCGTGATTGGCCGGCAATCTTCTGGGACCTCTGACGTGTCCCAGAAGATTGCAGGGAGGGAGGGGGAGAGGAGAACTTCCGCTCAGGGCGCCGCGGCGCTCCGAGCGGAAGTGGGAGCGGGTACCTGTCAAAACTAGGTACCCGCTTAGTCAGCACTTTTGGGTGGAACTCCGCTTTAAAGAACAGTCTCTGACTTTATGTATTTGTGTTTTAACCCCCCAAAAAAACCCCTCCTCCTCCCCCTCCCCCCTCCGTTCCTCTTTCATGTGAAAACAATCTCCAAATTAGTGTTTTATCCTTCCAACTGTAAATCATAGGAAAAGAAACCTCCAGGTCAGTGGTGTATTTTGGTTTTGTGCTGCCCTAGGCAAGACTAAAACTGGGCGCCCCCCCCCCCCCCCCCCATCCTATGTAATTTTGCCCCATTCCCTTTTTAACGGATGTGACTCCCTTAAAAATTGAAGGAATAAAAGTCCCAGCATGAACCCCTGAGATCTCACAAAAGGGAGGGTAGGTGAGGGAGAGAGAGAGGGGGGCAGGTGAGAGGAGATGAGAGGAGGGATGAGAGGGGATGAGAGAGAGGAGGGGATGAGAGAGAGAGGGGAGATAAGAGAGGGGGGGATGAGAGAGATGAGAGTGAGGGGGATGAGAGAGAGAGAGGGAGGGTGAGAGAGAGAGGGGGGTGAGAGAGAGAGAGGGGGTGAGAGAGAGAGGGGGGTGAGAGAGGGGGGGGGTGAGAGAGGTGGCTCTAGCTACCAGGAGCCAATAGAGTCTCAGGTGGAGGGGGGTGGCTTTTTTTGCTGCCCCCTGCAAAGTGTCGCCCTAGGCCTGGGCCTTGTTGGCCTAGGCCAAAATACAGCACTGCTCCAGGTGATCTATACCTCTTTTAGGGGTAATAAGTTACATTATCCTCTTATGAAGCCTCCTTTAGTGCTAAAAAAAAAAAAAAATGTTCCCCCTTCCTCCCCTATATAAAGAACTGTCTCTGACTTTGTGCATTTGTGTTTTAACCCAACCAATATAAATCATATCAAAATACACATCATTCATTTAAACCACACCATATCAACATATTTTAAGTGCAATAAAGATCTTTATCCTTTTGTACCCTCCCCCTCCCTTCCACTTTCATGTGAAAACACTCCCCAAATTAGTGTTTTATTTATCTTTCCACTTGTAAATCATTAGAAAAAAAAAAAACATTCAGGTGATCTATACCATATAACCGTCAACATTCTAAATCCCTCTTTTAGGGGTAATAAATTACATTATCCTCTTATGAAGCCTCCTTTAGTGCTAAAAAAAAAACAAGGGGTGGAACAACAAAAAATCTTTCCCCTTATCCCCTTTCCTCCCATACCTAAAAAAACATATTTGACTTTGTGTATTTGTGTTTTAACCCATTCTATCTAAACATACCAAATATTCACAACAATAATTTAACCACACCATACCAACATATAAATCGCCCTTTTAACTGCATTAAGGATCTTTATCCTTTTGTATTAGTGCAAGTAGAGAGAAGAAAAAGAAAAAAGAAAAAGAAAAAAAAAGAACAAGAACCCCCCCCCCCCCCCTCCAAAATCGAGGGAGAAGGGGGAGAGGAGAGGAGGGCCACCCCTTCCCTCCTCTCCCAAACTCCCCTATATACAGTATATATATTATATCAGACAAATAATCAATTAATATCCTTCTATCAGGAAATCCATCATACCATAGCTTGACAACAACAAAAAAAAAAGGGGGGGGGTCCTTTTCTCTTTACTCTGTAACTAACAGTAATGCCCCGTACACACGTACCGATTGTCGGCCGTAAATATTCGGCCGACGACCGATCGGCCGATTGTAGGCTTGTCAGTATGATGCTTCCGACAGCCGACAGCGCATTTTTGGCCGAACAGAATCTGTCGTGTAGGCATTAAAATTTTTGTTGGCCGTCACCAGAACGGCCGATTGTTCGCCAGTCAGTACAGAATTCAACCGACAAACAGCCGATTAGCAGGACTGGGCATGCTCAGAAAATAAAAAAGACAAGGAAAGTTAACCATCACATGACATCACTTCTGCAGTCGGCTGTTGTTGGCCGACAAAATTCCTGTGCAGTCTTTTGCAGTTTTCAGCCGACAGGACAGCCCTGGACAAAAGACGGCCGATCGGTCGGCTGACAATCGGTACGTGTGTACGGGGCTTTAGATTATTTTCGTTATTAAATTTTCAGTATGATTTTATAATTTCTTCCAAGGGTTCTCATTTCTTTTCAGCTTCTCTCTTCTCTATAATTATCTGAGTTTTCCCCTCTCTTTTGTCCTTGCCACAAAGGGGAGATTGTAAACCAGTTCAGTACATGAAATTTAGTTGTTCCTAAATATCTGAATAATTTTGGTAAGTCTTCTGGCTCCCTCAATGTAAAGAAAGTTTATTTTATTTATTTCAGGTACTTATATAGTGCTGTCAATTTACGCAGCACTTTACATATACATTGTACTTTCACATCAGTCCCTGCCCTCAAGGAGCTTACAATCTAAGGTCCCTAACTCACATTCATACATACACAGTAGAGCCAATTTTTATACAGGATCCAATTAACCTACCAGCATGTCTTTGGAGTGTGGAAGGAAACCCATGCAGGCACAGGGAGAACATGCAAACTCCAGGCAGGTAGTATCGTGGTTTGGATTCAAACCAGTGAACCTCTTGTTCCTAGGTGAAAGTGCTAACCACTACACCACTGTGCCGCCCTTAAGGTCCATCTTTATGGAATGTAACCGCTATAGGATAGTTCCATCCAGTGCTTTAGGTGGCCCAAAGAGGTGCCGGTACTCTATTATAGCCTATACATTTTTTCGCCCCACCCCACATCAGGGTCCCCACAGAGCACCCCCCCCCCCCCCCCCCGGCCTGGGCTGGGACTCCAGAGCAGGGGGACTCACTGGTGGTGACTGGTCTGGCTCTGGAGTGGGAAATATTCTTGGGGGGGCAATTGAGGGAGCAGATGTCCAAAATGAGCGTACTGGTACGCTAAAGCGCACAGAGAGGTGGCGGTATGCTCAAGAGCCATATTTGGAAGTGGCGGTACTGAGTACCAGTGCATACCGGCCCACTTAAAGCACTGGTTCCATCGATATTTGAAACCTAATTGTCTAGCTTTCGCTAGTGCTGGTTGCAGTAAGGCTCTGGGGTATAGTGTAGCTCTGGAGATATCCGAGAGTATCTTAATATTAGCTCCCTCATATTCCACCTGACCCATAGTCCAAGCTTTTCTTAGGATTTCCTCCTTTTTAACAAAAAAATGAATCCGTACAATCACATCTCGTGGTCTCCTAGTATCTTTCAACCTAGGGCCCGGGGCTCTATGTGCTCTGTCTATTTCTAATGGAGTAGGGGATGTATTACCCAAGATTTTATAAAAAATATTTCTGGTTTCAGCTGCCCATGCTCAAACGGTTTGCAAAATGTCACATTTTGCTGTGTTTTGATATAGGAATATATTTGTTGGTTGAGTGGGGAGCCATATTAGTGTTGTTTCCTATATAGAACCAAATTAAACTCTGAAAAACTGCAAACTGTTTTAGCGTAGCTGAACCCAGAACTCTTTCTTGAAAAACAACATATATATGTGTGTGTTTGATTTTTTTGGCATACATATATATATATATATATGGAAAGAAAACAAAACTAAAAAATTATTAAAAAAAAAAAAAAAAAATATATATATATATATATATACACACATATATATATATATATATATATATATATATATATATATATATATATATATATGTGTGTGTATATCTCTCTCTCTCTCGCTCTTTATATATATATATATATATATATATTTTTTTTTTTTTTTTAATTTAACCACTTAAGCCCCGGAAGATTTTACCCCTTTCCTGACCAGGGCCTATTTTGCGATTCGGCACTGTGTGACTTTAACGGACAATTGCGCGGTCGTGCGACGATATACCTAAACAAATTTGGCGTCCTTTTTTTCCCACAAACAGAGCTTTCTTTTGGTGGTATTTGATCACCTGTGCGATTTTTTGATCATGCGCTATAAACAAAAAAAGAGCATCAATTTTGCAAAAATAACAATATTTTTCACATTTTTTTTATATGAAATTCCCCCCAAAAAAATGTAAAAATCAAAATTTTTTAAAATTTTAGGCCAATTTTTTTTTTTACCATATGTTTGGTAAAAAAAAAAAATTGCAAAAAGCGTATTTTGATTGGTTTGCGCAAAAGTTATTGCGTTTACTAACAAAGGGAAAGATTTTTGTCATTTTTGTTGTTTTTTTTTTTAACGCGTAATAGCGGCGATCTAAGATTTTTTTTTTGCGGGACTGCGACATTGTGGCGGACAGATCGGACCCTTGACTGATATTTTTGACACTTTTGGGGTTACCAGTGACATTACTACAGTAATCAGTGCTATATATATGCACTGTTACTGTAAAAATTACACTGGCAGTGAAGGGGTTAACTTTTTTTGAGAGGGAGGGGTTAAGTGTGTCCCTAGGGGCGTGATTCTAACTGTGATTGGCTGTGGCTTGATGTGTAAAAACAGTGATCAACGGTCCTACATAGTAGAACCGTTTGATCACCATTCTTACACAGGGGAGAATGACAGGCGGCTTTGTTTACACTAGCCGCCTGCCTTTCTCCCGCTGTCACGGACGATCGCGACCTGTGACGGTCTGTGACCGTGCGGGAGCGCGCATCCGGCGGCGCGCGCTCGCTCCCAAAACCCTTACAGGCTAGCGACGTAGCCCTACGTCGCTTTGCCTGTGAGGGGCTGACTGCCAACGTAAATAGTCGTGCGGCAGTCAGCAAGTGGTTAAGAAAGAAGTCTACCCAAATCACACATGTTTTTCAAAAATGTCATGAGCACCAGGTGGCTAAGTGTTTATCAAATCTGCCGTGCAACAGTGTATTTGGGTGTTACAATCCCTGAACTACCTACAACTGTCTCTGTTGTTCTATATGACAAGCAACAATAATATGGCTCCCCCCCAAAAATAAAACATTGTATATGTGTGAAATTAATATATTTGTTGGTTGAGTGGGGAGCCATATATTAGTGTTGCTTCCTTTATAGAGCCACATTAAACTCTGAAAAATAGCAAAGTGTTTGAGCTGCAAATCCAAGAATTTGGAAATTGATTGAGCATATGCAGTGGAACCCCAGAACTCAGAATTCAACAACCCCAAAAAAAAAAAAACAAATATATATATATATATTTATATATATATATATATATATATATATATATTCCCAAAATATAATTCATATATATATATATATATATATATATATATATATATATATATATATATATATTTTTTTTTTTTTTTTTTTTTTCTGAAAGATTTCTGGGTTCAGCTGCTCATGCTCAAACCATTTGCTATTTTGCACAGTTTTCTGTTCCAAAAATACTACATCAAGTCAACCCACATAAAAAATGCTTTCAATAATCCCATGAGCACAAAGTGGATTTTTCATTTTGACAAACACTTTCATTCATTAATGAACTGGTGATTTTGGTTTAGGAACCAACAGACCCAATGAATTACTTTGCTGGGCATTTCCTATACTGGGTGGGTGTAGTTTAACCAATGTTATATTAAGGCATGTTCAAGAGCAGATCATTTGGCCTCTGGAAGGGCCACATGTCTTTATGTCCGAATTTGCTTTTGGTTTTGGGGGTGGGGGGTTTGCTGGTATGCCTAAGGACTCATATTGCAGTAAGTGTATTTTGTTGGATGAATACTTTTCATGCTCTAAAGGTTTTGTATAGTTTTTGCAAATTGTGTCTTTATGTACTCTATACATGTGTTTTTTTATTTTCATGCCTCTGTGTAGCTGTATGTTCTAGTGATTTGATGGTAGTTCAAATGGAAAAGTAGGTTCATGGGGGGTGTGTATACAAACCATAACCATAAAAGTATGATGGGTATGTTTCATGCTTAATACTAAGGTGTCTACAACTTATTTTGCTTGACAGTTGGATATTGTAAGCTCTATATCTACTAATCATATCTTGTATCTTTGCACTGTAATTTGAATAAAGAATACTTGATTTGGGGGTTTTGGGGGGGGGGGGGCATTTCACATTTCACCTGCCTGCTTGAGTGATTACTGATGTTTTATACATGCTCAATAAAGCTTATTCATTTGTACACAGCTCCTGTTTTTTGTTTTTTTTTCTTCATATTTGTCTGGATGTAATTCAGATATCTTTTGTGTCTTTTGAATGTAATCCATTTCTTGTATTTTTGGTGTGTGTGCAATGCCAGTACAGTATGAACATGTGTATGGCTCCGTCCCTGTACAGCGGCAGGTGTATGGTTTCTCCCTGTACGGCGGCAGGTGTATGGCTCCGTCCCTGTACAGCGGCAGGTGTATGGCTCCGTCCCTGTACAGCGGCAGGTGCATGGTTTCTCCCTGTACAGCGGCAGGTGTATGGTTTCTCCCTGTACAGCGGCAGGTGTATGGCTCCGTCCCTGTACTCCAGCGAAGTGTGTATGGGGTGTGTGTGTGTGTGTGTATGGGGGGTGTGTGTGTATGTGTGTATGGGGTGTGTGTGTATAGGGATTTGTGTGTGTGTGTGTGTGTGTGTGTGTGTGTATGGGGTGTGTGTGTGTGTGTGTATGGGGTGTGTGTGTGTGTGTGTGTGTATGGGGTGTGTGTGTATGGGGGTGTGTGTATGGGGAGGTGTGTGTATGGGGGGGGGTGTGTGTGTATAGGGGTGTGTGTGTGTATAGGGGTGTGTGTGTGTATGGGGGGTGTGTGTGTGTGTATGGGGGGGGGGTGTGTATGTATGGGGGGGGTGTGTGTGTATGGGGGGGGGGGTGTGTGTGTGTATGGGGGTGTGTGTGGGGGTGTATGGGGGGGTGGGGCTAAATTGTAAGAAATATTTAAAAAAGTGTGTATGTATAGATTTAGCTAAATATATATAAATAAAGGAATAATACAAAATTTCCGTTCAGCCTCTGTGGATGAATGTAACCAAAAAAAGTAAAAAAAAATCACTAAAAATGATTACTAAATAAAAGATTGCTACAACGCTGTATTCGTGCATGACTGACTCACCTTTTTAGTTGGCCTAGGTCAGTGATAGTGAACCTTGGCAACACAGGTGTTTTGTAACAACATTTCCCATGATGCTCATCTACACTGCAGAGTACATGACCATTATGGGAAATGTAGGGGAAAAACATCAAGGGGAGGTTAAGGATTACCATCACTGGCCTAGGTAAAACATTTCCAATACATTTTAGTTGTCTGTGTGCGCCATTTTTAAAATAAAGCAAAATCCCTTTAAAATAAATTGCAAATGGCACATAGGCGTTCGCCCTGGACCAGAAATGACACCAAATTGGGTTGCACACATTCCAGGAAGTGGACACAATCATCTGGCTAATCATGGTGAGGGCCACTTTCAGCTGTGAAGAAATGGCATTCATATGCAAAGTAAGTGTTTGGGGGGGGGGGGGGTCTGTGCTTGTAATCAGAGCATTGATTACCAGTGCAGACCCTTGGGGGATGCCACTAGAGCCACCAGGGATTGCTGACCCATGGCCACCAGGGATGCCCACCCATGCCACCATTGATGCCAATCAGTGATCAGGGAACCTGTTAGTGTCCTCCTCATCAGTGTTGCCCATCATTACCATCTATTAGTGCTGCCCACCAGTGCCAATCATTGCCCATCAATGCCACCTACCAATGCCCATCAATGCTGCATAACAGTGCTGCCTATCAGTGTCCATCAGTGCTGCATATAAGTATCTCATCAGTGCCTGCCAGTGCAGCCTCATCAATGCTCGTCAGTGCAACAAAAAACATATTGATTTACCACATTTTATTACATAAACAAAAACACATTTTTTTAGGGGTCAAACATTTAGGTCTTCTTTTAGCCAATAAAAAAAAAAACCTTGCAGTGATCAAATACCACCAAAAGAAAGCAATATTTGTGTGAAAAAAATGTCATAAATTTGTGTTAGGTACAGGGTTGCATGACCGCACAATTGTCATTCAAAATGCAAATGCATAAAAAGCTGAAAATTGGCCCAGGCAGGAAGGGGGTGTAACTGCTCTGTAAGGAAGTGGTTAACTATTGAAACATGGGACTAAATATTCCAAGAGTAATCATGATCAGCTCAATGGTTTAGTGGTTAGTGTTCCTGGCTATAAACACTGAGAGCATGAGTTCAAATCCCAACTATGCCATCACCTCCTTAAATTTTAGACAACTGTAAATAAATACTGAAACTTGGCAAATGCATAATTGCACCCTGCACATATGCATGTCTGTTTCTTGAATATACATGGCCATTGACATGCAATTTTAGGTGATGAAGCCAATGTATTACCATGTGGCAAAAAAAATAATGACACACAACTGTGAGCATGGTTGGGCCTGGAACTCATGACCTAGCAATCGTTGTCTATGAGCATAGCCCACTACACAAAAGTGCTGAATACAATCAGACATGCCTGAAAGTTTCAGATGAATAAAGAATGAAGATTGCTAATTAGACAGCTGTGTAGTCTGCTATTAGTAAATCTAAAGGTTAAAACACATAAGATACATAACTATACCTAAAAAATAAAATAAACCATAATAGACATTTCTGTGTAATAGTGATTCAGAATAGACAAATTTCCTTTTATGAAAAACATAAACGGAATTTGGTTAACTCCAAACCCGAATTCACTATAGCACCTAGTTGAAGGTTTAACTCCAGCAGCTTCACCTAATTAAGATGCTAATGAGTTTAGCTTGGAGTTAGTTTTGGAGAAGTGAGCAACTCTACTCCAAACTCTTAGTGAATTAGGCCCCCCGGGTCCAATTTGGACATTGTCACTTAGGGGTGTACTCACTTTGGTTGCCAGCGGTTTAGACATTAATGGCTGTGTGTTGAGTTATTTTGAGGGGACAGCAAATTTACACTGTTATACAAGCTGTACACTCACTACTTTACATTGTAGCAAAGTGTAATTTCTTCAGTGTTGTCACATGAAAAGATACAATAAAATATTTACAGATATGTGAGGGGTGTGCTCACTTTTGTGAGATACTGTATGTGCGTCCAGCATGCACATTGCGGCGTAAATGGACCATTATTGATGAAGTCTTTTTTTTTTATATGGCAGGGGAGAAGAGCCTGGTTATTGGGCCATACCACGAGCCAAATGCATTTATATTTACTGCGGCAGTCAGCCTCTCCTGGGCAAACCGACGTAGATCTACGTCACTCACCCAGGAGCCTGTAGGGGGCAAGCGCGCACCTCCGGGGGCGAGCGCGCGCTGCCGGAGGTGCGCTCCCGCCCCCGTTTGTTCACGGGCATCCCCGCGCGTGTGACCGGCGGCTCCGATGTCCACCGGCCACTCGCAATCTCCCGCAGGAGAGGGAGAAAGGCAGGCGGATGATGTAAACACAGCCATCTGTCATTCTCCCTGGTGTAACTGCAGAGATCATACGATCCTGCTATGTAGGATCGTATGTCTCTGTGGTACATCAGTAGCCATGCCCCCCCACAGTTAGAAACACGCCCCTAGGGATACACTTAACCCTTCCCTCTCCAATATTGTTAACCCCCTCCCTGCCAGTGTCATTTTGACAGTAACAGTGCATATGTATAGCACTGATTACTGTAGTAATGTCACTGGTACCCCCAAAAGTGTCAAAAATGTCAGTCAAGGGTCCGATCTGTCCGCCGCAATGTCGCAGTCCCGCAAAACAAAACCGCAGATCGCCGCCATTACTAGTTAAAAAAAAAACAATAAAAATTACATAAATCTTTCCCGTAGTTAGTAAATGCAATAACTTTTGCGCAAACCAATCAAAATACGCTTATTGCGATTTTTTTTTACCAAAAATATGTAGCAGAAAACAAATTGGCCTAAAATGTTAAAAAAATTTAGATTTTTTACATTTTTTTGGGGGGAATTTCATATAAAAAAATGTGAAAAATATTGTTATTTTTTCAAAATTGTCGCTCTTTTTTTGTTTATAGCGCAAAAAATAAAAATTGCACAGGTGATCAAATACCACCAAAAGAAAGCTCTGTTTGTGGGAAAAAAAGGACGTCAATTTTGTTCAGGTACAGCGTCGCAGGACCGCGCAATTGTCTGTTAAAGTCACGCAGTGCCGAATCGCAAAATAGGGCCTGGTCTTTGAGCAGCCTAATCCTCCGGGGTGGTTAAAAAAAAAGGCGCCAGGAGGAGACAGTATCACCTCCCAAACTCCTGCTAGCCAAGGCTATACTGCCCCCTGAAGCATTACATCTTGGCATTTGGGCTAAACCAATGGAATTCTTTATAGTGAGGAGGAAACTTTGAGTCACTACTTAACGGCTGTCTAATCTATTTTCCATTAAATGTTTCTTGCTGTGTTTTTCTGCCTCCTTGTAGTGTCCTCTGGGAGCGCCCAAACATCACCTTTCCCCCTCACTTCTGTTTGGAATGAGCAGTGCACGTTAGTTGTAGCCATGTGCACTGCTCTATGCATACTACACATCCCATAGTTCACAGTCCCAAGGTCTATAGCCCATAATCCCATAATCCCCAAATCCATAATCCATAGTCCAATAATATGTAGCACCCTCCTAGGTAGGTGCCAGGAAAAGCATCAAGTGGTTCCTTCTGCTTATCCGGGAAGCCAGATCTGTTAGTTTTGCCTGTCACATGTTTCCAGGTGTGATTTACTGGGTCTGGGGGAGCGTCCCCACTGTGTCCAATGAGCGAGCTTGTTGGACAGTGGAGGAAACCTAACCAGTAGCACATCAGGGTTTATGACTGTCTCAGTGGGTGGGCATTGCTGCAATGCATCCTGGGATTGGCAATAAATCTGGAGGGAGCATGTGACAGGGCATCTTTTGGCGGGAAGCAGAGTCCCAGGAGGAGGTGGACGGCTGTCTCTCCTCCTGCAGGTGTGAGGAAGGTGGTTCAGGCGGTCGGCCTAGTGAACCAGGTGTGGAGCTGAGCTGCAGAAGGATCCAGAGTGCTGACAAGTGGAGCTTCTTGCAAAATCTTGTGGGAAAAAACAGTATCGTGAGTACCAGAGGCAGGGGTGTAACTACAGGGGTTGCAGGGGTTGCGATTGCAACCGGGCCCCATGCTCCAGGGGGCCTGTGTGGCTCCCCTGTACACCTGGATAGGAGGGAGGGGGGGGCACCAGAACACAGGTGAACTGGATAGGAGGCGTGGCAGGGGAAGCATGTAGAGAAATCACTGTCCTCCTTTTTCCTCCTGTAGCTGCAGGAGGAAAATGGAGGAGATTGGTTCCTCTGTATTCTGCCCCCGCCACTCCTCCTATCCAGTTCACTTGTGTTCTGCTGTCTCTGAGCCCCTGTGTACTCCCCCCCCAACACTGTTCTCCCTTCCCTCTCCTGCTGGCTGCTGCAGGGGATGTATCACAATGGAGAACCAGGAAAGGGTCGGTAAATATGTAATTTATCAGCTCCTTCCTTTGTCAGTGACAATGTAAAAAAATTTATTAAAACGATAAAAAATAGTGCAAGTAAAATACAAAAAATAAAAACTACCGACACCAGTGGATGAACTTCCAGGATCGCAAAGGTCACACTTGCAACCGGCCCTGGCATTCCACCACCATGGGGAGGACTTAAGATGGCAGGAAGGGGGCCCACTGCAGAACTCCGCTGCAGGACAGTAATAAAGGGCCCCGCGATGAGAGTAAAGGGCCCCAGGATCAGTGGGAAGAGCCCCAGGCTTGAAGGGAAGGGGCAGCCAGAGGTCCGGGGGGGCTCTTCATGGTTTCTTGCACCGGGGTCCTGAAGGTTCTAGTTACGCCTTTGACCAGAGGATTTGCCTAAGGGTCTGCCTGAGAGAGGGGACCACTCCAGAGAAGTCAGGGGATCAAGGAGTTAGCTCACACATAAAGTGTATCAGTAAAGGGGGTGTTGTGTTGTTGACCCTGAAGATTAGGAACAAAGGGGGTGCCAGGAAGGGCCCTGAAGTTGTTCAGCAGTACAGTAGAGATTACCTCTCAGACAGCTCATTCACTTACAGTATACTTCCCAGCTAAGGGCAAAGTGAAGAAGTGGCCTAGCCTTGACTAGCGTTACTCAGCATTACTCAAGTCGTCCTAGCCAATTGTGCATAGTTGTATAAAGTCGGAGTATCCCACTCACCCCTTCTCCTATCTAAATTCCAACTAAAAACACAAAAACCAACGCTACTGAACTGTTTCCTGACTGAGATCAAACACTTCCATAGTCCCATAATCCATAGTCCACAGTCCATAGTCCCATAATCCATAGTCCATTAGTCCCATAGTTCAATGTCCATTGTCTAATAGTTCCATAGTTCACAGTGCATAGTCCCATAGTCCAATAGTCCATGGTCGATTGTCTCATAGTTCATAATCCTATAGTCCATAGTTTATAGTCCCATAGTCTATAGTCCCATTGTCCATAGTCAAAAGTCCCATAGTGCAATAGTTCCATAGTCCCATAATCCATAGTCCACAGTCCATAGTTCCATAATCCAATACAGTAAAACCTCGAATTGCGAGCATAATTTGCTCCGGAAACATGCTTGTAATCTTATATCAAAGCGAATTTCCCCATGAGAAATAATGGAAACTCAGATGATTCGTTCCACAACTATTTATTCATAAATCCTTCAGTTTATAGTCCATATAAAAAGATTCTAGCAATGTGATAGGTTGTGTAACCATAAAATGTCCATCCACTAATGGCGCCTCCACAAGGGGATTCGAAGCAAAATCCAGCAGGAGCTCCAGAGTATAAAAGAGAAGAGAGGCGCCTCTAAGTGTAGCAATATGGTTACGTTTAGGGAAGGTTCAACATTTAGCAATTCACGTGGTTGATGAATAAAAGATTCCAAAACTGACTGTAAAATGACAAACTTTGGTTTAACCACTTCTGGACCAGAAAATGTACCCCTTAATGACCAGGCCATTTTTTGCGATTCGGCACTGCATTACTTTAACTGACAATTGCGTAGTCCTGTGACGAGTATCCACATAAAATTGATGTCCTTTTTTTCCCCCACAAATAGAGCTTTCTTTTGGTGGTATTTGATCACCTGTGCGATTTTTATTTTTTGCGCTATAAACAAAAAAATAGCGACAATTCTGAAAAAAAAAATGGATTTTTAATTCATACTTACCTGTAAAATCCATTTCTTGAAGTACATCACGGGATACAGAGCAATAAATCCTAACATATGGGTTATATAGCCACCTATAGGTAAAGGACACTGGCAACCAATTGATGACCCCCTATATAACCCTATATAACCCCTTCTAAAAAATCAATTTTTCTTTTCGTACATCACGGGACACAGAGCCATAAATCATAACAAATGGGATGTCACAAAGAAATGCATCTGAGGGGAGGGGGACACCAAAAAATACCGCCATCTGACCCCAAAAGAAGGATTACACGCCTTAGGAGAACACTGCGGCCAAAAGCAGACTCCTCCTGGGTCCCAACATCCACTCTGTAGAAACGAGTGAACGTATGCACCCACGACCAGGTCACGGCCTTGCAAATCTGAGCCATAGAGGCTTGATGATGATGTGCCCAAAGAATGTGCTTTTACAGGAAAAGGTGGTACCTTTCCTACTAAACCATATGCCTGGGTAATAACCTGGCGAATCCAACAAGCAATCGTAGACTTAGATGCTACCAACCCCTTTCTGTGCCCTTCTGGCAGCACAAACAAGCTTTCGGTCTTACGAATCTGAGCGGTCTCCTTTAAGTAAGACTTAAGTACACGCATTACATGAAGAGAATGTAATAATTTTGTGAAGGATCTGGAAAAAAAGAAGGTAGTATAACGTCC
Source organism: Pelophylax lessonae (assembly GCF_965119305.1). Lineage (NCBI taxonomy): Eukaryota > Metazoa > Chordata > Amphibia > Anura > Ranidae > Pelophylax > Pelophylax lessonae. The sequence goes on along the minus strand of NC_138769.1, from coordinate 738,963,104 downwards.
TGATTCAAATGAAAGGCAGACACTACTTTGGGCATAAAATCTGGATGAGGATGTAAAATCACCCTATCTTGATAAAATATAAAGAATGGTTCTTTACAGGAAAGAGCTGCTAGTTCCGATACCCTTCTAGCTGAAGTTATCGCAATCAAAAAGACCAATTTTCTGGTCAACAGAACATGCCCCAGAGGTTCAAAAGGCTGTTTTTGAAAAAACTGTCAACACCAAATTTGAGTCCCAAGGACACAATGGTGGCTTCACAGGTGGAAGCAAACACAATATTCCCCAGACAAAGGTTTGAACCAACGAATGGGAAGCGATCGGTTCCTTGAAAAAAATGATAAAGCTGAAATCTGCCCTTTAATCGTACTCAAGGCTAATTGCCTATCTACCCCTGTTTGCAGGAAGAATAGAATTTTCCCGATAATATATGAGCGGGGATGCCATTTCCTGGCTTCACACCAGGCAATATAGGATCTTCACACTCTGTAATAAATATTTCTAGAGACTGGTTTCCTAGCGCTTATCAGCATTTGAACTGCAGGGCTAGATACACCCTGCTCTTCCAAGATTAAGGCCTCAATAGCCAAGCCGTCAAATGTATAGACTGTACAACAGGGTGGAATATCGGGCCTTGAGAGAGCAAGTCCGGACGCAGTGGAAGAACCCAAGGCCTCGTCACTGCCAACCTTTGGATTTGTGCATACCAAATCCTCCACAGCCATGCCAGAGCTACCAGAATTACTGGTTTCCCCTCTAGCTGGATCCTGCGCAACAGACGCGGAATCAGCTGCACCAGAGGCGCAAATCAGGGAAAACTCCTTCCAAAGAGTCACCAAAGCATCCACCCCAACTGCGAGTGGATCCCTGGTCCTGGACACACATCTCTCCAACTTTATGTTGAACCTGGATGCCAACAGATCTATATCTGGGACCCCCCAGCGTACTCAGATCGATTAAAAAATCTCGGGATGTAAGGACCATTCCCCCAGGAAAAATCTTTTGACGGCTTAAAAAATCCACCTCCCAGTTCTCTATTCTGGAATAAACCCTGCTGTCAGGCATGGCACAAACTTCTCTGCCCAGGACAGGATGATATCCACCTCTTTCTGGGCTGACCAACTCCTTGTGCCTCCTTGATGGTTGACATAAGCCACAGCCGTGGCATTGTCGGATTGCACCCTGACAGGGTGACCCCAAAGTCTGGGCGTCCAGAATTTCAGAGCCCGACTGACTGCATGAATTTCCAGAATGTTGATGGGGAGACCATTCTCTACCCAAGACCATTTTCCCTGGACAGCAGCCTCCTCCAGACCTGCCCCAGAGCCAGAGAGACTGGTATTTGTGCTTATTGCCTTCCAGGTCACTGGAAGAAAGGATTTCCCTTTCACCAGATTTTTGGTCAACAACCACCAATTCAGACTCCGCCCTACCCTTGGTACCAGAGACATGGGCCAGTCCAGGGACTGAACTTTCTCACTCCATTCAGACCGAATGTTGTACTGCAAGGGTCTGGCATGGAATTGAGCATAGGGAATAGCCTCGAATTCGGATCATGCAAAGATGTATAGAAGGATATCTCAGCCTTACTATGGACCGAACCTGATCCTTCAGGTCTGAGACCCTTCTTGCTGGCAGGAATATCTTTGCCTGCACCGTGTCCACAAGAAGACCCAGGTATTCCAGACGCTGAACCGGCTGTAATGCTGACTTTGCTGAGTTCAGTATCCAACCCAGACGTTCCAGAAATTTTACTGTCTGAAGGACATTTCCGCTTGGATCTGACGCTGAGCGATCTATTAGTAATAGATTGTTCAGATATCCTATTACAAATATCCCTCAGAACCTTAGAATAGCCAATACAGGAGCTACGATCTTTGTGAACACTCTTGGAACTGTGGCTAACCCAAAGGGCAGGGACACAAACTGAACATGATGATTTCCTATTGCAAAATGAAGAAACCTTTGATGGACCTAAAATATAGGCACATGAAGATATGCATCCTTGATGTCTATGGATGCTATAAATTCCTTTCCCTGTAGGGAGGCTATGACTGAACGAATTGACTTCATTCGGAAAGAACGAACGTTCAGAAACTGGTTTAAAGCTTTGAGATCCAGAATAGGTCTCACATCCCCGCTTGGTTTGGGGATTATGAACAGGTTTGAGTAAAAACCCTTGAACCTTTCATTCTCTGGAACCTCGGTTATCACCCTTTGAGCTCTCAGCTGGTCCAATGCCCGAAAGGGAGACTTTCTTTTTAGAGGATCTATTGGAATACTTTACCTTACGAACCTAGGAAGCGGGAACACCAGAAATTCTACCTTGTTTTCCTGTGAAATTGTGGGGGCAACCCAGTTGTCATGTATGGACTCCACCCATATCTCTGAGAACTGCAGAAGCCTTTCCCCCACCCAGGTGAGTGGGGGCGCCCCCTCACAGAGAGGGCTTAGAGGAAGACTTGGCTGATCTCTGGCCCAGGGCTTTTTCTGACCTTGCCCTGAAGGCTTGGGTCTGGATGCAGACGTTTGAGGCCATTGCCACTGCCGGTAATTAGCCGCACTGGTATTATGAGTGCTGGGGATCTTAAAGGAAGAGCGCCTGCTCTTCCTCTTTACAGGTAGCAACCTACTCTCAAAGAGATCTTTTGGATATATTTATCCAGATCATCACCAAAAAGGCATTCTCCCTGAAAAGGGAAGCTTGCCAATAATGCCAAAAATCTTTTACATGTAATTTCGCAGACCAGCGCATATGCACTGTCATCAGAGAAAGCCATGACATTTGCCTTATGGAGTTCGTAAGAGCATCTACTGCAAAACACAAAGGGAGAGGTAGATCTCACAGATTTTCCACAGACCCTCCTTAAGAAGGAACTGTCTTGGACACTCGCTTTATGCGATCTTTCAAAGACTGACACACTCCTATGGCTGCTACTGCTGGTTGTACGGCAGAACCTGCAACCGCAAAGGAGGCCTTCGATAAAGACTCCAACCTTTTATCCGCTGGATCTTTAAAAACCTGGGCATTATCCACAGGGCAGGTTAAACTCTTGTTAACTGAGGAAATGGCAGCTTCCACAGGGGGAACTTTCCATTTCTTAGTAAACTTTTCCTCCATAGGATATAACAATGAAAACCTTTTAGGAGGAACAAAAATCCTATCCGGATGATCCCAATCATTATACACTTCTTGCTCCAAGAGCGGATGTATGGGAAACGTCTGAGAACTCTGGGGAGGGCGCAATGAGCCTAGAGAGGAAAAAGAGGCTTCATTTGTCTCTAGGGGAGGAAACTTGTATCCAGACCAGACCATCTAAGTAAGAGACTGAATAAGAAACCTCTGGGATTAAGAGGCTGATAGAGACTCCTCTGACCCTGACTCCCCGGAAGTGTAAACTTCAGCTTGACCTTCCATAGGGTCACCATCAGCTACATCTTCCACATCCTCTGCACAATCCTGAACTGATTCAGGGGGTGGCTCAGGAGAGCGGGATCTATCCCGTTTCTTTCCTCCACATGGTGCTGCAATCCTAACCTCCAGGCTGGCTAATGCCAATGCCGATGCCAAATCGTCCCTAGTGGCATAGGCTGTGGCAAAAGTACATGGAGTAGCTACTATGCCTGACAACCGTAATGGCTCAGATTGGCTAATTGTCTCTGGCTTATCAGGAGGAGTAGACACAGTGGAAGCACGACTAGGACCTTCAAGGCCTGACGGTGGCATCACAGTGCCCTTTCCACCTGTGCTCCCTCCAGCCCTTTTTCAGGCAGACATTGCTTTATAGCAAGACAAACTTGAGGTACTACCTTTAAAATGTACTCAAGGCTTGTGCCAAGCTTATACAGGTTATTGCACATAGCACTGAATATCCAAAGATAAAGGACCTGTTTTTGCCAGTAACATACACCCACAATGACTCACGCAACCCAGCTGCTGCTGCTCTGTGTCCCTTTCAGGCTGTGACAAAGGCTAGTGTGTTGGAGACAGTTCCTTGCAGAACGCGCCCTTTTATGCGTGTGCGGCGTGGTACATGGCATTCACGTGCGCGCCAAATTGCATTAGAACACGCCCACCATGCGGCACACGCCTGTACTTAAAGGTGCAGATTTCTGTGCTTGCGCAAATAGGCCTACGCCATAGATCAAGACAGAGGTGAACATGCAGACGCTTATGCGCTATGGCAAAAAACAACAAACACCCGGGGTGAGAGCAGCTTAGGCTGAATCTTGTTTGTCACAGCTGATACTATTGAAGGGATCAGCTCAGGGTAAGAAACAGTGTAATAACAACATGCTTTAAAACATACTTTTGCTACAATAGATTAAATTATAAGCAGAAAACACACTTGGCACTAGTCTCTGTAATCTTCTTATTAAAGCGAACAATGCATAAAATATTTACAGTTTGCAATTTTTACCTTTAAGGTTTGTTTGCTGTGTAAATACAGTATTTAAAATGGACTCACCAGTCCAACCGCAGGAATCTGCTATAAGCAAGAATCCATTCTTCAGCCATCACGGAGAGCTTTGTCTTGGAGACCTTCAAGAACTGGGTCCCCTATATAAGAGGGGCCACGGCCTTGGACCTGTAGAGCACCCTGCACGGAGCGCCTTTGCGGTTTGGTATTCCAAGGGTGCGGATCCCAGGGTCCAGCGCCTAAAAAGGACAGCGTTACAGGCAAAACCTCGTATCTGCTTCCCGAGGCTCGGGTACCATCTTTTTAGTCCATTGACTGTTTTAGATGGATCCAATAGCTAACCCCTTAGATCCAGTGATCTTTGATTGGGGTATGACAGCATAATCTTCTTTCTTCTTCTTTAAAACATAACAAACATGTGGAGCTCCTCTCCACAGCGACCTTCACCTTTTAGACATTGGCGAAAAAACCGAGGTACTTCTTGTGTGGGAGGGGTTATAAAGGGGGTCATCAATTCTGATTGGTTGCCAGTGTCCTTCACCTATAGGTGGCCTATATAACCCATATGTTATGATTTATGGCTCTGTGTCCCGTGATATACGAAAAGAAAATGGTATTCCCGAAATCATTCTTAATTTCATGTAGACTGTTCAGTAAGTCCAGAGAAGGGCAACTAAACTAATTAGGGGATTGGAGGACCTTAATTATGAAGAGCGTCTGCAATCGCTTGATTTATTCTCCCTGGAGAAGGGACGCCTGAGAGGGGACATGATAGCAATTTATAAATACCTCAATGGTGATCTCAGCATAGAAAAAAAGCTATTCAGTTGAAAGGATTGCATGAGGACTCGATGGCATACAATGCGATTAGAGGAGAAGCGTTTTAACCTCAGGCAACGCAGGGGGTTCTTTACTGTTAGGGCTACAAGATTGTGGAATTCTCTACCACAAGAGGTGGTTTCTGCGTGAAGTATGGTCGCTTTCAAAAGACTCTTAGATGTACATCTCAAGGATCAGAACATTCAGGGGTATGTGAGATGATTACAGCCACACACACCTACACAGGTTGAACTGGATGGACTATTGTCTTTATTCAACCTCACCTACTATGTAACTGTGTAACATCTCTGCTTGAATACATTCCTGACATGTACAGCAAACAGTATTATTTATCAGAAAAAATCCACCTTTTTTTTCATTAACCACTTTTGGACCGGGAGGATTTACCCCCTTAATGACCAGGCCATTTTTTTCGATATGGCACTGCGTTACTTTAACTGACATTTCACGGTCGTGCGACGCTGTACCCAAATAAAGCTGATGTATTTATTTTCCTCACAAATAGAGCTTTCTTTTGGTGGTATTTGATCATCTCTGTGATTTTTTTTTTTTTGCGCTTCAAACAAAAAAAGAGCGCCAATTCTAATAAAAAAAAAAAACAATATTTTTCACTTTCTGCTACTGTATATAACATTCCCAATAAAAAAAAAATTAAAAATCAAATTTTTTTCATAATTTTCGGCCAATTTGTATTCTGCCACATATTTTTGGTAAAAAAAAATCCCAATAAGTGTATATTAATTGGTTTGCGCAAAAGTTATCGCGTCATCAAAATAGGGGAAAGATTTATGTCATATTTTATTTTTTTATTAATTTATTTTACTACAGTAGTAAAGACGGCGATCAGTGATTTTTAGCGGGACTGCGACATATGGGATCCCTAACTGACATTTTTGACACTTTTGGGGGTACCAGTGATATTACTACAGTAATCAGTGCTATAAATATGCACTGTTAGTATACTGACACTGGCAGGGAAGGGGTTAACACCAGGGGCGATCAAAGGGTTAAATGTGTCCCTAGGGGGTGTCTCTAACGGTGAGGGGGATCCTAAATAAAAGGATCCCTGTGTTCATAACTGTCTCCACAGGGAGCAATCATGGGTGCCTGGCGGACCCGCAAATTGGCTTTCCCCGTGGGGAATGGGCGCGCACGCCTCTGGCAGCTAGTGGTCCTGCGAAGGTACGTCGGGTACGCCGTTTTGCGGGACAGAGCCGCCCTGCCACCCTATATGTACTGTGGCTGGTCGGCACGTGGGTAAAAAAAGTAGGGGTGCACCAATACCAAACCAGCAAATTGGCTTTCCCTGTGGTGAATGGGCGCGCGCCTCTGGCAGCTAGCGGTTCCGCGAAGGTACGTCGGCTACGCCGTTTTGCGGGACAGAGCCGACCTGGCGCCCTATATGTACTGTGGCTGGTCGGCAAGTGGGTAAAAAAAGTAGGGGTGCACCAATACCATTTTTTATGGTAATTTCGGTCAAGTGCTCGCCAATATCGAGTACCGATACCTTTGTGGTGCTATTTAAGCCCATACGAAATGAGTAGGCTCAAAAGCGCACTTCAAAGAATCACAGGCGATTTGATCAGGAATGGGGTGTAATTCCTATCCAAATCGCATGCAGGATCGTGCAGGAAACCGAATGCGATTAGGATAGGAATCGCACCAAATTCCTGTTTAAATGGTATGCGATTCTTTGCAGTGTGATTTGAGCCTTTTTATTTTGTAAGGGCTCAAATCACACCGCTATCAGCACTGATAGCGATGACAGGATCAGTATCAGTGCAACCCTATTAAAAACCCATCCTTGAGCTCCAGTAAGTGCCTGGGGTTAGACTTTGCCTAGGCTGAGATGATGTCATCAGTGTGTTGAATCAAGAGGAAGCATTTCATCAATCTAGAGGAAGCATTTCATCAATCTAGAGGAAGCATTTCATCAATCTCCCCTCCCGCAGTGAGCTTGCCAAATTATTATGTTCTCCTCATTTATTTGAAGGAATAGATGTTGGAGTCTTGGCATACATTGTTTTAGAGCTAACCATCCCATAACCACCACTAATGATATCTCTTCTTGTCTGCCCAGTTGTGAGCACAATGAGATTCCCTCACCAGTAAGCCTATGCCTACATCATCCCCTCTCGGTGGTGTCCATCGTGTTATTCTGAGATCGAAACCAGAGGGTTCCCCCAGGCAAATTCCACCGATCCCAGCTGTGGCTCTGGTTAAGACCACCTTCATTTGGTCTCCTGGTAACCAACTCTTTCTTATTTATTGGGGCGATCCTAAGAGTGGAAGTAAGTCATCCATTCTCAATCAGGGTTCCTCCTAAGGTTGCTAGCAGGGGCGTAACTACAGGGGTTGCAATTGCAACCGGGCCCCATACTCCAGGGGGCCTGTTCGGCTCCCCTGTACACCTGCATAGGGGGCGGAGGCAGCATGTAGAGAAATCGCTGTCCTCCTTTTTCCTCCTGCAGCTGGAGGACAATGGAGGAGATTGGTTCCTCTGTATGCTGCCCCCGCTGCTCCTCCTATCCAGTTCACTTGTGTTCTACTGTCTCTGGGCCCCTGTGTGCTCCCCTGGTCCCCCCCCCTTTCTGTGCTGCCCCCCCCCCCCACACTGTGTTCCCTCCCCTCTTCTGCTGGCTGCTGCAGGGGATGTGTCACAATAGAGAACCAGGAAGGGGTCGGTAAATATGTAATTTACCAGCTCCTTCCTTTTCTGAATGGACAGAGTCATAGTCAGTCACATTGTAAAAAAAATAAAATAAAATGATAAAAAGTAATACAATTAAAATACCAAAAAATAAAAAAACTACTGACACCAGTGGGTGAACTTCCAGGATCGCAAAGGTCACACTTGCGACCGGGTCCTGGCATTCCACTACCGTTGGGAGTCCCCAAGATGGCAGGAAGGGGGCCCACTGCAGAACTTGTGAAAAGGTCCCCAGGATCAGTGGGAAGAGCCCCAGGCTTGAAGGGAAAGGCCTCGGCCAGGGGTCCGAGGGGCCCTTCATGGTTTCTTGCACTGGGGCCCTGAAGGTTCTAGCTATGCCTCTGGTTGCTAGGGGTATGAATATGTTCTCCTCATTTATTTGAAGGAGTCTTAGCATGCTTTGTTTCAGAGCTGACCATCCCATGACCACCATTCTGTTTTTTGAGGTGGAAAGAAGAGAGTTCCCAAAGGTAAATTCCAACACCCCAACTGTGACTCTGGTAAGGACCACTTTCAGTTGGTCTCCTGGTCATTAATCCTTGGTAATGGCATTCAGTCACTTACTGCTACACATTCCCCATTTATAGGGGGGATCCTACAACCGGGATTGTAAAGAACGTAAACGCTAAATCTGCCAATCTCAACCAGGGTATCGTGGGATCCCTAGGGTTCCTCCAGAGGTTGCTAGGGGTTCCTTGAGCTGTGGATAATTGACCTTCCATCGATGGTGCCTGCAAAGTCCAACACCAGTTGGCAGAGCCAGCGGCTTGATCAGGGGCTGACTGGCAACTTTCGGTACAAACCAGAGGCCAATAGTGCAGCGACTTGGCCCCCCTCCCACTCTCCCTCTTCCCGTCCTCCCCCTGACCCCCAATCCAGGATGAGGCCCTGCTCCAGGTATTCTCTACTGAATCCGGGTTCCTAACCTGGCCAGCAGGGGGCGGTTGGGGGGAGCTGGGACAGCTCAGTTGGGGCTGGTCAAGGGAGGAGAGTCTCCAGTGGGGCATGGAACCGGCCTCTGCTCAGACACAGTTTATACTATCCATGCTGGGAGGCCTGCGCTCTGTCCTTGTCTTCATCCCGCACTCAGTAGGTCAGCGGTGGAGACTTTTTACTTCTCTTCACCAAGAATCCTTTAGGCATGTCTGTGGCAGAAGCGGTGCAGCTTTTTTACAGGATACCAGAGTGGCCCAGGGGGCAATTTCCCCCCTGCCCCCTGGCCCATTCCTCCCCTGGTCTCAGTAGGTCAGCAGTGGGGACTTTTTACTTGTCTTCACCAGGAATCCTTTAGGCATGTCTGTGGCAGAAGCGGTGCAGCCTTTTTACAAGACACCAGAGTGGCCCAGGGGGCAACTGCCCCCCTGCTCCCTGGCCCAGTCCTCTCCTGGACTCAGTAGGTCAGTGGCAGAGACTTTTTACTTCTCTTCACCAGGAATCCTTTAAGCAGGTCTGTGGCAGAAGCGGTGCAGCCTTTTTACAGGACATCAGAGCGGCCCAGGAGGCAATTGTCCCCCTGCCCCCTGGCCCAGTCCTCCCCTGGGCTTGATGATCTTTAGAGCTCTCTCCAATGGGGTGATTCTGACCACCACTGTAATGAGGACATTCTTTGAACTGACCTCCAATAATTCCTTTTAGCAGGGGCTGCCTGAAACTTGAAATATATTGTAAGGGTTCTTCTGATGTAAAAAGTTTGAGAAAGGCTGCTTTAAATGAACAATGTGTAGTTTACTCTTTGCATTCTGTATAAATATAAAGCTAAAACTTAAAGAAATGAAATATCCATTTAATGCTTGTGGTGGTGACGTTACACGCTCTCGCTGTATGACACCTGTCCCTGACTACATTCCTGTCTACTCAGTCGAGACTGCACTGAGATTCTCTGACCACTATGCCTGTGCCTACATTATCCCCTCGGCATGAACCTGGGATGGAAATTAGAGGGTTCCTGCAGGGAAGTTCTATCCTCTCCACCTGACTCTGGTGAGGACCACCTTCTCTTGGACTCATGGTCACCAACTCATGGTATTTACATACGCAGTCACTGTTACACATTTCCCATGTATATTGAAGAGCCAACAAATGGATGTCAACTCTAAATCAGCCATTCTCGACCAGCATTTATTGGAACCCTAGGGTTCCTTCTGAGGTTGCTAGTGACAAGAGCCAACTGTGACAACTGTGGTTGAGCAGTGGTTGATTAACCTCCCATTTAATGGTCCCTACAAGTTTTAGGGTAAATGCTACTTGACAGAGCCAACAGCATGACACCTTTGATCTTTTGCGCTGTTTTCAAGGGTGGCAATCTGACCACCATGGTAATGGGCACGTTTCCAAAACACCACGACCTCCAATGAATTCATTTTAGCAGGAGCTCCCTAAACTTGAAAATTATTTTAAGGGTCCCTCTGATGTAAAAAGGTTGGGAAATGCTGCATTGGAGGTTAGCCTTGCTTTATATAAGGAGCCTTACTAGAGCCAGTGAACGTGCCGATTGCCAAACGATTAAGTTCTCCTTTTTCCTTTGAAGGAATAAGAGTTGACGTCTCAGGATACCAAAAGGTGGAGGAGCGCAAGGTCTCTAACATCCACCAGCTCTGTGATGTCATCATGGAGGAGTAGAAGAGGACTCCAGTGGCAACCTGTGAAGCTCTGGTGAACTCCATGCCCAAGAGGGTTAAGGCAGTGCTGGAAAATAATGGTGGCCACACAAAATATTGACACTTTGGGCCCAATTTGGACATTGTCACTTAGGGGTGTACTCACTTTTGTTGCCAGCGGTTTAGACATTAATGGCTGTGTGTTGAGTTATTTTGAGGGGACAGCAAATTTACACTGTTATACAAGCTGTACACTCACTACTTTACATTGTAGCAAAGTGTAATTTCTTCAGTGTTGTCACAGGAAAAGATAGAATAAAATATTTACAAAAATGCGAGGAGTGTACTCACTTTTGTGATATACAGTATGTGAGTCCAGCACACACATTGCGGCGTAAATGGACCATTATTGATGAAGTTTTTTTTTTTTTTATATGGCAGGGGAAAAGAGCCTGGTTATTGGGCCACACCACAACCATGAGCCAAATGCATTTTAGTATAGAATAAAATATTTACAAAAATGTGAGGGGTGTACTCTCTTTTGTGAGATACTGTATATATTAATTTTTTCACATTTTTTGATTTATAAGACAGCAGTTTCCAACCACGAACAACATTGCGGGAAAACAGAGACAGTAGAACGGTATACCCAGATTACAATGAAAAGTAATAAATCACCCTGATGGGTGCATCCAATATGGGGTTCCAGCATACAATCCCTGAGGATGACAGGTGTCTCTGAAAAGCGAGGACTCTGGGAAATAACACAATACAAAAATCCTCATCGTGAATATAGACAGCTTTTGTGTTTTTTTTTTTTTATAAAGAGATTAAACCAGAAATGAAAGGAGAGGGAAAACAGAAAGAGAGAGGAAAGGAAGGAAAAAAAATGGAGGTAGGGGATAAAATGGATGGATTGCAATCTCCTCCGACGCGAGAAGGGACACTTGTGTCTAACAGCCAGCAGGACTCTCAATTAGAAGAGATTTTCTATCTTCAGAGTATGGAAACCTGTTCCATATAGTCCACATTTTAGTATAAACCTCACGTTTGTGTTGGTTGGTCAGTACGAGATCCTCCATTGAATTCAACTTCTCCACCTTGTGTAGCCAGAACCCAATGGATGGAGGTTGCGGATCTCTCTACCTAAGTGAGATACCGTATTTATTCGAGTATAACGCGCAAAATTTCCTACCAAAAAAAGAAATCAAAGTTTGGGTGCGCGTTATAAACGAGGGCTGGGGTGGGGTGGCAGTGGTGGCCGGTCCATTGAGGGCGCAGGCGAATTGTGAGTTCGCACTGCGCCTTTTCCGGGCTGCAGCCGCTCACTGTACGCGAGGGCGAAGAAAAAAAAAACGTCCCCTCGTCGCGTACAGTGGGCGGCCCGAACTGGGGGTGAGAATTCTTATTATCCGCTGTATGGTCGCCGCTTCATTTCCTCGTCTCGCCCACACGTTACGGTAAGCATTGCTTTTGTGTTTATACCAGTTTACGTTGTCAATAAATGATTTTTATCATGGCCGCACATGTTCAACAACGTTTTTTTGTCAATTACAATGCTTGGTGTGAAACAAAATTTTATACCGATTTTTTTCCGAAAATTAGGGGTGCGCGTTATACACGTGTGTGCGTTATACTCGAATAAATACGGTACATAATTTGGCAGCATTCAGAAGATGGCACAGAAGTGACCTTTTGTAGCTTTTGGGAGGTATATTAGTAACACGAAGAAGAAAAAATGCTGGATCATGCAGGACAGGGCAACCCGTAAATTTTAGAACAACCTCCTTCCAGTAGTAGTTGATTGAGCAGGACCAAAAGACATGCAGGAGCGTCCCCTGCTCCTCCTGGCAGTACCAGCACCAGTCTGTAGTATTAAAAAAAAAAAAAACTTATTTAGAATTGAAGGGGTTCTAAACCATTGTGTCAAAATCTTGAAATTATTCTCTGGATTTCTTGCAAAGGAAGATTTCAATGCAAAGCGAGCCATGGCAGTTTGTGTGGACTCCAAAAATGTCCTTCCCAAATTCGCTTCTCAATTCTCAAAATAGGGCAGTGTGAAGTCCTCTGGAGGGAGAACCAAAAGTGAGTACGCCTTAGATAAAGCATGAGGAAGGACACCGCTGAATGAGCAGTACTCCTTCTAATGTGGTCTATCTGCAATGGAAGATAGTCGGTTGGGGGAGAGGTTGAAGAAGATGATGGATTTGTAGAGCTCTCCAAAAGTCCAACTTGTAGGGGCCTGTTGGATTCATGAGGGTCTGTAATGAAGGCCAAGAACCTGCCTCCTTTAAATGAGATGCTTGAAAACAGCCTGATTGGAGGAGAGCCCGTAAGGGGCCATCCGTAAAATGTATTCATTTTAGTAGGGAATCCCTGAGACTGAAGAGACTTCCAGCTGAGACTGAAGAGACTTCCCCTGAGACTGAAGAGACTTCCCCTGAGACTGAAGAGACTTCCAGCTGAGACTGAAGAGACTTCCCCTGAGACTGAAGAGACTTCCCCTGAGACTGAAGAGACTTCCCCTGAGACTGAAGAGACTTCCCCTGAGACTGAAGAGACTTCCCTGAGACTGAAGAGACTTCCCCTGAGACTGAAGAGACTTCCAGCTGAGACTGAAGAGACTTCCCCTGAGACTGAAGAGACTTCCCCCTGAGACTGAAGAGACTTCCCTGAGAGAAAATGATGATAAGGGTTCCCCTGATGTAAAGTGGTGGAGAAAAGCTGCTCTAAATGAATGACATGTAGTTTTCTCTGTGCACTCTGAATCATAACTATAAGTGCCGGTTCACACTAATACGACTTGTCAAGCAACTTGGTCAGCCTGGCAAGTTGCGCACCGTCGCGGTCCATTGAGTAGTACAGGACCGGTTCTAATAGGAGCGACACAAGTCGCTCCGACTTAGAAAAAGGGTCCTGTACTACTTCGGGGCGACCTGGAGCGACTTGCATAGACATTCATTTTATGAAGTCCGTGCAAGTCGTGCCGAAGTCGCGGTGCACGCAACTTCACAGGTCGCCCCCTAAGTCGGAGCGACGTAGTGTGAACCGAGCCTAAAGGCCCATGCACACTGAAGCTCAAAGAAGAGGCTCCTACAGGCTTTTGAGCTTTTTTAACCACTTAAGCCCCGGAGGATTTTACTGCTAAACGACCAGGGGGTATTTTGAGATTCGGCACTGCGTGACTTTAACGGACAATTGCGCGGTCGTGCGACGCTGTACCTAAACGAATTTGACGTCCTTTTTTTCCCACAAACAGAGCTTTCTTTTGGTGGTATTTGATCACCTGTGCGATTTTTACTTTTTGCGCTATAAACAAAAAAAGAGCGTAAATTTTGAAAAAATAACAATATTTTTCACATTTTTTATATGAAATTCCCCCCAAAAAAAATGTAAAAATCAAAATTTTTTAATATTTTCGGCCAATTTGTTTTATCCTACCTATGTTTGGTAAAATAAAATCGCAAAAAGCGTATTTTGATTGGTTTGCGCAAAAGTTATCGCGTTTACTAACAAAGGGAAAGATTTTTGTCATTTTTGTTGTTTTTTTTTAACGCGTAATGGCGGCGATCTGCAAATTTTTTTGCGGTACTGCGACATTGCGGCGGACAGATCGGACCCTTGACTGACATTTTTGACACTTTTGGGGTTACCAGTGACATTTCTACAGTAATCAGTGCTATACATATGCACTGTTACTGTAAAAATACACTGGCAGTGAAGGGGTTAACTTTTTTTAAAGGGCGGGGCTATGTGTGTCCCTAGGGGCGTGCTTTCTACTGTGATTGGCTGTGGCTTGAGCTGTAAGGACACTGATCAACGGATCTACATAGTAGATCCGTCTGATCAGTGTTTTTACATTGAGGAGAATGACAGGTGGCTTGTTTACATTAGCCGCCTGACTTTCTCCCTCTCCCCCGATGATCACCGAGTGACCGGCGGACATCGGGTCCGCCGGTCACACGCGCGGGGGGGTCCGTGACCGCGCGGGAGCGGGAGCGCGCCTCCGCGGGCGCGTGCTCGCTCCCCAGACCCTCCCAGGCTAGTGACGTTAATTAACGTCACTCTGCCTGGCCGGGGCTGACCGTTGCAGTAAATCTACTTGCGGTGGTCGGCAAGCGGTTAAGCTCTCATTTTTTGCTACCTGGAAACTCCCCTCCTTGTTAGCCAATGTGTCCATGCACACCAGTGTTAATTTCGTCGACTAAAACCGACTAAAACGTTTTCGTCGACCAAATTAACACAATTTTAGTCTACTAAAATACGACTAAAACTAAAATGGCATTTTGGTCAAAAGACTAAAATACGACTAAAGCTTAAATGGCGTTTTAGTCAAAAGACTATAACTAAATCGAAATTTGCTGCCAATATTAACACTGGTGCATGCTCAAAACTTAATACCATAAATAATAACATATTAGATTTTTCACTCCAGGACCAGCAGTAGTATATAATGAGTTTGGAAATTGTAGAGAAATGCTTAAATAATGCATTAGAAATTACAATTGAACTACACCCATTGGATTATAGATGACTAAAATGAGTTTTAGTCGACTAAAATGTGTTTTAGTCGACTAAAATGTAGGACGTTTTAGTCGACTAAAATGTACTGGAGTTTTAGTCGACTAAATACGACTAAAACTAAAACACTTGCAGAAGACTAAAATGGGACTAAAACTAAAATGCCATTTTAGTCCTAAGACTTAAGCCCCGTACACACGCAACGAATTTCCGCCGACCGGTCGTCCGTCTTTTGTCCAGAGTGGTGTCTGTTGGTTGGAATGTGCTCTAGACTGCACACAAATTTTCCCGCATGACAGAATTCTACTTCAGAAGTGATGTCATGTGTTGGATTGATTTCTTTTGTGTTCTTTCATCTCTGAGCATGCCCAGACTTGCTCATAAGATTTTTCGAAATCTGTACTAATGAGACGAAAATCGGACGTGTTTTGACGGAGGACAAACATTTTATAGCCTGCACATCAGGATTTTTTCGGCCGAAAAGTCGGAGTCGGTTGTTGAGAGCACCATACTAACAATCCGAAAATCGGCAGATCAGTCGTCAGACGAAAATTCCCATCCGAATTTCCACTCGTTTGTACAAGGTTTAAGACTAAAACTAAATTGAAATTTTCTGCCAAAATTAACACTGATGCACACTATGGCTTTTTCAGGCATACAGGCAGAAACCCCCCCACCAAACTCATGTTTTTGAGAGGAACTAGTGCCCTAAAGAGTTTAAAAGAGCTTAAAAAATGCTCAAAAAAGCTTTAAAACACACAAAAACATTTGTTTCAGCTTTTTGTTTTGTTTATACCGTGGTTATGGCTTTTTCAGGAGTTTACAGGCATGAAAAAACAACACCAAACTTGCGTTTGTGAGAGGAGCTTTTAAGCAGAAAAGGCGCCTAAGTGCCCAAAAATGTCTCGAAAAAGCATGAACAAGCATAAAAAAGCTCAAACAAGCTCAAAGATATACAGTATCTCCCAAAAGTAAGTACACCCCTCACATTTCTGTAAATATTTTATTCTATCTTTTCATGTGACAACACTGAAGAAATTACACTTTGCTACAATGTAAAGTAGTGAGTGTACAGCTTGTATAAGGCCCCGTTCACATACAAGAGACGCTACTTCCAGGGGCGACCTCCGAGGTCGTGGTGCAAGCAGCGCGCCGCGACCTCGGAGCGGCCGGCACGGACTTCATAACATTGAAGTCTATGACGGTCGCCCCAAAGAAGCTCCGGACCCTTTTTCTAAGTCGGAGCGACTTGTGTCGCTCCTATTAGAACGGGTCCGCGGCTTCCCTATGGAAGGCGACCTACGGCGACCTGTGAGGCGACCAGGTCGCCTCACAGGTCGCCTTAGTGTGAACGGGGACTAACAGTGTAAATTTTCTGTCCCCTCAAAATAACTCAACACACAGCCATTAATGTCTAAACCGCTGGCAACAAAAGTGAGTACACCCCTAAGTGACAATGTCCAAATTGGGCCCAAATTTTCAATATTTTGTGGGGCCACCATTATTTTCCAGCACTGCCTTAACCCTCTTGGGCATGGAGTTCACCAGAGCTTCACAGGTTGTCACTGGAGTCCTCTTCCCCTCCTCCATGATGACATCACAGAGCTGGTCGATGTTAGAGACCTTGCGCTCCTCCACCTTCCGTTTGAGGATGCCCCACAGATGCTCAATATGGTTTAGGTCTGGAGACATGCTTGGCCAGTCCATCCCCTTTACCCTCAGCTTCTTTAGCAAGGCAGTGGTTGTCTTGGAGATGTGTTTGGGGTCGTTATGTTGGAATACTGCCCTGTGCCCAGTCTCTGAAGGGAGGGGATCATGCTCTGCTTCAGTATGTCACAGTACATGTTGGCATTCATGGTTCCCTCAATGAACTGTAGCTCCCCAGTGCCGGCAGCACGCATGCAGCCCCAGACCATGACACTCCCACCACCATGCTTGACTGTAGGAAGACACACTTGTCTTTGTACTCCTCACCTGGTTGCAGCCACACACGCTTGTGAGATACTATACCAAAATCAGGAAAAATGAGCTGAGGGGAGGGTTTGTGAAAAAAAAAAAAAACACCTATGCTTAAAAAAAGCTCAATAAAAACATGCAAAAGACCCCAAAAAAGCACAAACTTCTTCAAGCTGAAATAAAAGCTCAAACGCCTGTAAGGGCTCATGCACACTGCAGCTCAAAGGAGCTCAAAGAAGCGGCTCCTACAGGCTTTCGAGCTCCTTTTGAGCTCTCATTTTTTTCTGCCTGGAAACTAGTGATCGATCGATATCAGTTTTTCGTTGCCGATACCGATATTTTGGCCAATGCATATCAGTATCGGACAATATATTTGTACAAAAACATTTCTATTTATTTTTAATTTTTTTTGACAAGTACTCTTGTGGAGGGATCTGGGGGTCTAAAAGATCCCAAACCCCTCCTCTGCACTTAACCACTTGCCGACCGCCGCACGACTATTTACTGCGGCAGTCAGCCCCTCACAGGCAAAGCGACGTAGTACTATGTCGCTCGCCTGTGAGGCTCTAGGGAGCAAGCGTGCGCCGCCGGAGGCGCGCTACCGATCGTTAACGGACCCCCCCCCCCCCGCGCGCGTGTGCCCGGTGGACCCGATGTCCGCCGGGCACTTGCGATCGTCCGTTACAGCGGGAGAAAGGCAGGCGGCTAATGTAAACACAGCCGCCCGTCATTCTCCCCTGTGTAAGAATGGAGATCACACGGTTCTACTATGTAGGAACGTTGATCTTTATTCTTACACCTCAAGCCACAGCCAATCACAGTTAGAATCACGCCCCTAGGGACACACTTAACCCCTCCCTCTTAAAAAAAGTTAACCCCTTCACTGCCAGTGTCATTTTTACAGTAACAGTGCATATGTATAGCACTGATTACTGTAGTAATGTCACTGGTAACCCCAAAAGTGTAAAAAATGTCAGTCAGGGGTCCGATCTGTCCGCCGCAATGTCGCAGTCCCGCAAAAGAAATCGCAGATCGCCGCCATTACTCGTTAAAAAAAAAAAAACACCAAAAATGACAAAAATCTTTCCCTTAGTTAGTAAACGCAATAACTTTTGCGCAAACCAATCAAAATACGCTTTTTGCAATTTTTTTTTTTACCAAACATATGTAGCAGAAAACAAATTGGCCAAAAATGTTAAAAAATTTAGATTTTTACATTTTTTTGGGGAATTTCATATAAAAAATATTGTTATTTTTGCAAAATTGACGCTCTTTTTTTGTTTATAGCGCGTGATCAAAAAATTCGCACAGGTGATCAAATACCACCAAAAGAAAGCTCTGTTTGTGGGAAAAAAAGGACGTCAAATTCTTTTAGGTACAGTGTCGCACGACCGCGCAATTGTCTGTTAAAGTCACGCAGTGCCGAATCGCAAAATAGGCCCTGGTCAGGAAGGGGGTAAAATCTTCCAGGGCTTAAGTGGTTTGGCGGTTTTGAATGTCGTAATTTTTTTGAATCTGGCGCCACACAGTACCCGGAAGTGATATCACTCATGACATCACGTCCGGGTTTTTGCATGGAGACCTGATCAGAGCCGAATGCGGCTTTGATCGGGTCTTCTGGGGCCGTGCAGGCTGGTTGCCCGGGTCTCCTGGTGGGACGGGAAACCCGGGCGAGCTGTGGAAGGCGGCGGGAGGGGGGGGGTGTCCCCTTCCGTTCCTTGTAATGACAGCCAAGCGGCTTCTCAGCAGCATCGGTTATCATTACAAGACAGCCGACCGTCGGCTATGGACGCCGGTACCGGGGTGATGCCTCTAGCTGCAAACATCACCGCAGGACAAGCACTTTCCTGGAATATCGGAAATATCGGTAACCTCCGGGGCTGATTCCGATATATCGGGGAAAGTGCAGATCGGCCCTCGATATATTGGCTTTGCCGATAATCGGTCGATCCCTACTGGAAACTCCCCTCGTTGTTAGCCAATGTGTCCATGCACACTTTAGCTTTTTCAGGTATTTGTTCCTACAGGCAAAAAACTTGCGTTTTTGAGAGGAGTTAGTTCCCCAAAGAGCCCTAAAGAGCTAAAAAAAAGCTTAACCACTTAAGCCCCGGAAGATTTTACCCCCTTCCTGACCAGGCCCTACTTTGCGATTCGGCACTGCGTGATTTTAACGGACAATTGTGCGGTCGTGCGATGCTGTACCCAAATAAAATTGACATCCTTTTTTTCCCACAAACAGAGCTTTCTTTTGGTGGTATTTGATCACCTGTGCCATTTTTACTTTTTGCGCTATAAACAAAAAAAGAGCGTAAATTTTGAAAAAATAACAATATTTTTCACATTTTACGAAATTCCCCCCCAAAAAAATGTAAAAATCTAAATTTTTTAACATTTTTTGGCCAATTTGTTTTCTGCTACCTATGTTTGGTAAAAAATATCGCAATAAGCGTATTTTGATTGGTTTGCGCAAAAGTTATTGCGTTTACTAACTACGGGAGAGATTTTTGTCATTTTTAGTGTTTTTTTTTAACGAGTAATGGCGGCGATCTGCGATTTTTTTTTTGCAGGACTGCGACATTGTGGCGGACAGATCGGACCCCTGACTGACATTTTTGACACTTTTGGGGGTACCAGTGACATTACTACAGTAATCAGTGCTATATATATGCACTGTTACTGTAAAAGGACACTGGCAGGGAAGGGGTTAACTTTATTGGTGATGCAGGGGTTAAGTGTGTCCCTAGGGGCGTGCTTTTAACTGTAAAGGGGCGTGGCTAGTGATGTAAGCACAGAGACATGCGATCCTACATAGCAGGATCGTATGATCTCTGTTCTTACACCAGGAAGAATGACAGACGGCTGTGTCTACATCAGCCGCCTGCCTTTCTACCTCTCCAGCGGGAGATCGTGAGTGACCGGCGGACATCGGGTCCGCCGGTCACACGCGTGGACTTCTTAGGTAACGAGCGGGGGCAGAAGCGCGCCTCCGGCGGCGCGCACTCGCCCCCTAGAGGCTCACAGGCTAGTGACGTCACTTTGCCTGTACGGGGCTGACTGCCGCCGTAAATAGTCGTGTGGCGGTCGGCAAGCGGTTAAAAAAGCTTGAAAACGCACAAAAACGTTCGTTCCAGCCTTTCGTTTTGTTTATACAGTGGTTAAGAAAATACTATCTAGGAGGATTTGTGAGAAAAAAACGCTTATGCTAAAAAAAGCTCAAAGGAGCTCAATAAAAAAATGAGCAAAAAAAAAAGCACAAACTTCTTCAAGCTGATATAAAAGCTTTTTTTTTTTTTTTGAGCTGCAGTGTGCATGAGCCCTAAAGCTAAAGCTTTAAGTAACAAAATATCCCTTTAATCCTTTGGTGGTGACAAATTATTGTCGCCATTTTCCCCAGAATCCCATCCTTGTTCAGAAAGGAGACGAAAACTTCGCTCTGACCCCACCACACATTTCAGGTCAGGAAGGGGTTACAGATAGGTTCAGCACATTACATCCACTAGATGGCGAGCTCAGCTGTCAAATGACCAATCACCTCCCAGAAAAGGCTGCTTTTTTTTTTTTTCTAATTCTTTTCATTGAAAAGGTTAATTCCAGTAGCTGAAAGAGGAGGAGGAGGAGGAGAAGCAGGAACTGAGAAACAACAACATCACTGATTGCAAAGTAGCCCCAGTGCTCAGCTGGCTGAAGATCTGCTGGAGGTCAGTGCTAGGGTAGAGTGTCAGCTCTGCTGGGGAGACAGCCAGTGCAGCGCTGTCACATTGCAGAGGAGGAAGAACAAACAGTTCTGTGAAGTTTACAGGTTGGGCGGTCCATTCCCACAATTCACTGATTTGTTTTTTGTTTTTTTTTTGGAGCTCGTGATTAGATCGTCAGCTCTGTGGCCAGGCTCCAGGTAAGTCCTGTTTATTTATTATATATCGCGCAGTCTGAGCATGCTCAGTATTAGTGTGATGGCACCAGTAATGCCATCTGTGTTCACAAGGCAGCGGGCACCCAACACCCCTAAATGTAGGTCATTGCATTTTAAAGGAGAACTCCAGTTTGAACAAAAACCAAAGGTGCTGATTTGCAGAACTGTTGAGATCTCCACATAAAACCTGCTGACAATTGTTGTAATGGTTCCTGATGTCCCCGGGAAGATAAATCAGCAAATTTCTTAAAATAGAAACTCAGAATAATTTGTTTTCTGTGTGGGAGACAGTGGGAGGTGTGGCTTGACTCTTCCCGCCCCCGGTATGACCGGTCGCTTTTAAATAGCTCAGATCTGTTATATATATGTGGCTTCCTATTTGTCAGCACTTTATAGGGTTACTCTGAACTTTATACCGCCCTATTGCACTAAATACCCTTACATTAAAATGTATACTGTTACATCAAACTTTACATCGTCTCATTGAACTTTATACAGTTATGTTATACATTGAGTGTTACATTGTACATTGAGTGTTATACTGTCTCATTGCACTTTATACAGTTATGTTATACATTGAACTTTATACCGTCCCATTGCACTAAATACCGTTACATTGCAATTTATACTGTTACATTGAACGTTATACTGTCTCATTGCACTTTATACAGTTATGTTATACATTGAGTGTTATACCGTCTTATTGCACTTTATACAGTTATGTTGTACATTGAGTGTTACATTGCACATTGAGTGTTATACTATCTCATTGCACTTTATACAGTTATGTTATACATTGAACTTTATACCATCTCATTGCACTTAATACAGTTACAGTATATTGTACATTGGGCGTTATACTGTTTCATTGCACTTTATACAGTTATGTTGTACATTGAGTGTTACATTGCACATTGAGTGTTATACTATCTCATTGCACTTTATACAGTTATGTTATACATTGAACTTTATACCATCTCATTGCACTTAATACAGTTACAGTATATTGTTCATTGGGCGTTATACTGTCTCATTGCACTTTATACAGTTATGTTATACATTGAGTGTTACATTGTACATTGAATGTTATACCGTCTCATTGCACTTCATACAGTTATGTTATACATTGAACTTTATACCGTCTCATTGCACTTTATACAGTATGTTATACATTGAACTTTATACCGTCTCATTGCACTTTATACAGTTATGTTATACATTGAGCTTTATACCGTCTCATTGCATTTTATACAGTTACAGTATATTGTACATTGGGCGTTATACCGTCTCATTGCACTTTATACCGTTATGTTATACATTGAACTTTATACCGTCTCATTGCGCTTTATACAGTTATTTCATACATTGAACGAAAACCGTCTCATTGCACTTTATACAGTTATGTTATACATTGAACTTTATACCGTTTCATTGAACTTTATACCGTTTCATTGCACTTTATACCGTTATGTTATACATTGAACTTTATACCGTCTCATTGCACTTTATACAGTTATGTTATACATTGAACGTTATACCGTCTCATTGCACTTTATACAGTTATGTTATACATTGAGCTTTATACCGTCTCATTGCATTTTATACAGTTACAGTATATTGTACATTGGGCGTTATACTGTCTCATTACACTTTATACAGTTATGTTATGCATTGAGCGTTATACCGTCTCATTGCACTTTATACAGTTATGTTATACATTGAGCTTTATACCGTCTCATTGCACTTTATACAGTTATGTTATACATTGAGCGTTATACCGTCTCATTGCACTTTATACAGTTATGTTATACTTTGAGCTTTATACTGTCTCATTGCACTTTATACAGTTATGTTATACATTGAGCTTTATACCGTTTCATTGAACTTTATACCGTTTCATTGCACTTTATACCGTTATGTTATACATTGAACTTTATACCGTCTCATTGCACTTTATACCGTTATGTTATACATTGAACTTTATACCGTCTCATTGCGCTTTATACAGTTATTTCATACATTGAACGGTATACCGTCTCATTGCACTTTATACAGTTATGTTATAAATTGAGCTTTATACCGTCTCATTGCACTTTATACAGTTATGTTATAAATTGAGCTTTATACCGTTTCATTGCACTTTATACCATTATGTTATACATTGAACTTTATACTGTCTCATTGCACTTTATACCGTTCTGTTGTACATTGAGTGTTATACCGTCCCATTGCACTTTATACAGTTATGTTATACATTGAGTATTACATTGTACATTGAGTGTTATACCGTCTCGTTGCACTTTATACAGTTATTTTATACATTGAACTTTATACCGTCTCATTGCACTTTATACAGTTATGTTGTACATTGAACGTTATACCATCTCATTGCACTTTATACAGTTATTCTGTACATTGAGTGTTATACCGTCTAATTGCTCTGTATTCAGTCTGGTGAAGTCTTCTATTGATTGTTGACTTTGACACACATACACCTACCTCCTAGAGAGTGTTCTTGATCTGGCCAACTGTTGTGAAGGTGACACACATACACCTACCTCCTGGAGAGTGATCTTGATCTGGCCAACTGTTGTGAAGGTGACACACATACACCTACCTCCTGGAGAGTGATCTTGATCTGGCCAACTGTTGTGAAGGGTGTTCTTTCTTTTTAAGGATGTTCCAAACAGTTGATTCGGCCACACCTAATGTTTTTGCTATCTCTCTGATGGGTTTGTTTTGTTTTTTCAGCCTAATGATGGCTTGCTTCACTGGTAGTGACAGCTCTTTGGATCTCATATTAAGAGTTGACAGCAACAGATTCCAAATGCAAATAGCACACTTGAAATGAACTCTGGACCTTTTATCTGCTCATTGTAAATGGGATAATGAGGGCATAACACACACCTGGCCATGGAACAGCTGAGCAGCCAATTGTCCCATTACTTTCGGTCCCTTAAAAAGTGTGAGGCGCATATACAAACTGTTGTAATTCCTACACCATTCACTTGATTTGGATGTAAATTCCCCCAAATTAAAGCTGAAAGTCTGCAGTTAAAGCACATCTTGTTTGTTTAATTTCAAATCCATTGTGGTGGTGTATAGAGCCAAAAATATTCGAATCGTGTCGATGTCCCAATATTTATGGACCTGACTGTACCTATAGGTACAAGTTATGAGTGGGTTTACAACCACTTTAAGTTCCCTCTTTAATATCATCCCATTGCACTTGACTTTTTTTTTTTTTTAACCGCTTGCCGACCGCCGCACGACTATTTACGGCGGCTGTCAGCCCCTCACAGTCAAAGCGACGAAGGGGTACGTTGCTAGCCTGTGAGGCTCTCAGGAGCAAGCG
Source organism: Pelophylax lessonae (assembly GCF_965119305.1). Classification (NCBI taxonomy): domain Eukaryota; kingdom Metazoa; phylum Chordata; class Amphibia; order Anura; family Ranidae; genus Pelophylax; species Pelophylax lessonae. The sequence continues at coordinate 738,938,797 of NC_138769.1, read as the reverse complement.
TGCGCCGCCGGAAGCGCGCTCCCACTCCCGCACGGTCACGGACCCCCCCCGTGATCGTCCGTTACACCGGAAGAAAGGCAGGCGGCTAATGTAAACAAAGCCGCCTGTCATTCTCCCCTGTGTAAGAATGGAGATCACACGGTTCTACTATGTAGGACCGTTGATCTCTGTTCTTACACTAGTAGCCACAGCCAATCACAGTTAGAAACACGCCCCTAGGGACACACTTAACCCCTCCCTCTCCAATAAAGTTAACCCCTTCACTGCCAGTGTCATTTTTACAGTAACAGTGCATATGTATAGCACTTATTACTGTAGTAATGTCACTGGTAACCCCAAAAGTGTCAAAAATGTCAGTCAAGGGTCCGATCTGTCCGCCGCAATGTCGCAGTCCCACAAAAAAAATCGCAGATCACCGCCATTACTAGTTAAAAAAAAAAAAACAATAAAAATGACATCAATTTCCCGTAGTTAGTAGCAGCGATAACTTTTGCGCAAACCAATCAAAATACGCTTATTGCGATTTTATTTACCAAAAATATGTAGCAGAAAACAAATTGGCCTAAAATGTTAAAAAATTTTGATCTTTACATTTTTTTGGGGGGAATTTCATATAAAAAAAATTTAAAAAATATTGTTATTTTTTCAAAATTGTCGCTCTTTTTTTGTTTTTTACAAAACGTAAAAATCGCACAGGTGATCAAATACCACCAAAAGAAAGCTCTGTTTGTGGAGAAAAAAAAGACATCAATTTAATTCGGGTACAGCGTTGCACGACCGTGCAATTGTCCGTTAAAGTAACGCAGTGCTGAATCGCAAAATATTGCCTGGTCAGGAATGGGGTAAAATCTTCCGGTCTTAAAGCGGTTAAAAATACGCTTATTGAGAATTTTTTTGTCAAAGACATGTAGCTAAATACATTTTGGCCTAAATATATGACAAAAATTGAATATATTGGATATTTTTTAACGGTCAAAGTAGAAAAATATTGTTATTTTTTCAAAATTGTCGCTACTTTTTTATTAATATCGCAAAAAATGAAATGCGCAGAGGTGATCAAATACCACCAAAAGAAAGCTCTGTTTGTGGGAAAAAAAAAGGAGGTAAATTTTGTTTGGGTACGGCGTCGCATGACTGCGCAATTGTCAGTTAAAGTCGCACAGTGCCAAGTTGCAAACAGTGGGCTGGACGTAAAGCAGGAAAATCCTCCGGTGGTAAAGTGGTTAATGTTACATTGAACTTTATAAAGTTACATTGAATTTTATTCCGTTACACTGTAACAGTATTATAAAAATCATTGTTTATATTCGTTCTTTTTTAGGGGCCATATAGATAAATATCATAAACTGCCATAATAAAATAACATTTTTATTGCCATGAAACCTGTGTTCTTGTATGTGATCTTGTGGCAATAAAATCTTCTTTTATTATGGCAGTTTATGATATTTTTTATACTTGGCACCTAAAACATGAATATAAACAATGACCTCTATGACACTCGGGTGGGGCGCAGTGCCTAGATGAATTCTAAAGTATTTTGTAATTCTGATACTTTGAACTCTATACATTGAACTTCATACTATTAGAGCAGGGGGTCTTCAAACTATGGCCCTCCAGTTTTTCAGGAACTACAATTCCCATCATGGCCATCTTACGGAATGGGCACGTTGGGCAGTTGCTCGGGGGCTCCACTTGCCCGGGCAGCGACCCAGCCCCAGCCAAGCATTAGTCCCGATTCCCATGTGCATCCCGCTGCCAAACTTTATCAGGTGGCAAGTGCCTGTCAGCCCTGCGCTGCTGTCAGGCCACTGGGACCATGGAGGGGGGAGCCCACAACTGCAGGAATGTCTGTCCACCTCCACGGGAACAGGCGCACACAGGACAGTCCCGTCTGTCTGTGTGTTCACCGGACCCAGCCGCCCAACCTGGAGGCTGTCATTAGCCTGGCACTGCTGTACCAATAAATATCGTCTTATCCATAATTTGCATTTTTATTCCCGTGGGTGATTGTGTAGATGGGGCCCCAGTGCACTGCATTGCCCGGGGCCCTTTAATGCTCTTAAGATGGCACTGATTCCCATCATGCCTAGTCATGTCTGTGCATGTGTAGTTCCGCAACGGCTGGAGGGCTGTAGTTTGAGGATCCCTGCATTACAGTGACTGTAAGTTGCAGGACTACAAGTCCCATGATGCATTGCAAGGCTGAACGTTACAAGCATGACTCCCACAGGCAGAGGCATGATGGGACTTGTAGTTCCGCAACGGCTGGAGGGCTGTAGTTTGAGGATCCCTGCATTACAGTGACTGTAAGTTGCAGGACTACAAGTCCCATGATGCATTGCATGACTGAATGTTACAAATGTTACTCCCACAGGCAAAGGCATGATGGGACTTGTAGTTCCGCAACAGCTGGAGGGCCGTAGTTTGAGGATCCCTGCATTACAGTGACTGTAAGTTGCAGGACTACAAGTCCCATGATGCATTGCAAGGCTGAACGTTACAAACATGACTCCCACAGGCAGAGGCATGATGGGACTTGTAGTTCCGCAACAGCTGGAGGCCCATAATTTGAGGATCCCTGCATTACAGTGACTGTAAGTTGTGGAACTACAAGTCCCATGATGCATTGCAAGGCTGAACGTTACAAGCATGACTCCCACGGGCAGAGGCATGATGGGACTTGTAGTTCTGCAACAGCTGGAGGGCTGTAGTTTGAGGATTTCTGCATTACAGTGACTGTAGGTTGCAGGACTACAAGTCCCATTATACACTGCAGGGCTGAATGTTACAAGCGTGACTCCCACAGGCAGAGGCATGATGGGACTTGTAGTTCCGCAATGGCTGGAGGGCCATAATTTGAGGATCCCTGCATTACAGTGACTGTAAGTTGTGGAACTACAAGTCCCATGATGCATTTCAAGGCTGAACGTTACAAGCGTGACTCCCACAGGCAGAGGCATGATGGGACTTGTAGTTTCGCAACAGCTGGAGGGCCGTAGTTTGAGGATTCCTGCATTACAGTGACTGTAAGTTGCAGGACTACAAGTCCCATGATGCATTGCAAGGCTGAACGTTACAAGCGTGATTCCCATGGGCAGAGGCATGATGGGACTTGTAGTTCCGCAACAGCTGGAGGGCCGTAGTTTGAGGATTCCTGCATTACAGTGACTGTAAGTTGCAGGACTACAAGTCCCATGATGCATTGCAAGGCTGAACGTTACAAGCGTGATTCCCATGGGCAGAGGCATGATGGGACTTGTAGTTCCGCAACAGCTGGAGGGCCATAATTTGAGGATCCCTGCATTACAGTGACTGTAAGTTGTGGAACTACAAGTCCCATGATGCATTGCAAGGCTGAACGTTACAAGCGTTACTCCCACAGGCAGAGGCATGATGGGACAGTTGTCACAGAGACAAAGTGATGGGAAGTCCAGATGTTACCGTTGTCACCAGAACAACAAGAGCCTGTTCGCTTGCTCGGCCAGCTTGCTGTCTGCATGGATGCTGAACAATGTGTGTCCTTTATATGAACGTATTCCTTCTATCTGACGTGTGGCTCCAACCAGAGATGGTTCTTGGTAGCTGTCTGTGTTTTTTGAACCCTGTGTGTCTTGCACCTATGGTCTATTGCATGGATGGCAAACCTTGGCACCCCAGATGTTTTGGAACTACATTTCCCATGATGCTCATACACTCTTCAGTTTAGGTGAGCATCATGGGAATTGTAGTTCCAAAACCTCTGGGGTGCCAAGGTTTGCCATCACTGTATTTATTTTCATTTGGGGGCCTCTGAGCTTACGCTGTGTACATTTATCAATATTGGCTCTATGGCATGGCCGTTGGATTTTAGTTTGGTCTTTCTTTGGAGGGTATATATACAGTAACTCACAAAAGTAAGTACACCCCTCACATTTTTGTAAATATTTTATTCTATCTTTTCATGTGACAACACTGAAGAAATGACACTTTGCTACAATGTAAAGTAGTGAGTGTACAGCTTGTATAACAGTGTAAATTTGCTGTCCCCCTCAAAATAACTCAACACACAGCCATTAATGTCTAAACCGCTGGCAACAAAAGTGAGTACACCCCTAAGTGACAATGTCCAAATTGGGCCCAATTAGCCATTTTACCTCCCCCTGGTGTCATGTGACTCGTTAGTGTTACAAGGTCTCAGGTGTGAATGGGGAGCAGGTGTGTTACATTTGGTGTTATCGCTCTCACTCTCTCATACTGGTCACTGGAAGTTCAACATGGCACCTCATGGCAAAGAACTCTCTGAGGATCTGAAAAAAAGTAATTGTTGCTCTACATAAAGATGGCCTAGGCTATAGGAAGGTTGCCAAGACCCTGAAACTGAGCTGCAGCATGGTGGCCAAGACCATACAGCGGTTTAACAGGACAGGTTCCACTCAGAACAGGCCTCGCCAAGGTCGACCAAAGGAATTGAGTGCACGTGCTCAGCGTCATATCCAGAGGTTGTCTTTGGGAAATAGACGTATGAGTGCTGCCAGCATTTCTGCAGAGGTTGAAGGGGTGGGGGGGTCAGCCTGTCAGTGCTCAGACCATACGCCGCACACTGCATCAAATTGGTCTGCATGGCTGTCATCCCAGAAGGAAGCCTCTTCTAAAGATGATGCACAAGAAAGCCCACAAACAGTTTTCTGAAGACAAGCAGACTAAGGACATGGATTACTGGAACCATCTCCTGTGCTCTGATGAGACCAAGATAAACTTATTTGGTTCAGATGGTGTCAGGCGTGTGTGGGGGCAACCAGGTGAGGAGTACAAAGACAAGTGTGTCTGACCTACAGTGAAGCATGGTGGTGGGAGTGTCATGGTCTGGGGCTGCATGAGTGCTGCCAGCACTGGGGAGCTACAGTTCATTGAGGGAACCATGAATGCCAACATGTACTGTGACATACTGAAGCAGAGCATGATCCCCTCCCTTCAGAGACTGGGGGGCAGGGCAGTATTCCAACATAACGACCCCAAACACCTCCAAGACGACCACTGCCTTGCTAAAGAAGCTGAGGGTAAAGGTGATGGACTGGCCAAGCATGTCTCCAGACCTAAACCCTATTGAGTATCCTCTGGGGCATTCTCAAATGACAGGTCGAGGAGCACAAGGTCTCTAACACCCACCAGCTCTGTAATGTCATCATGGAGGAGGGGAAGAGGACTCCGGTGGCAACCTGTGAAGCTTTGGTGAACTCCATGCCCAAGAGGGTTAAGGCAGTGCTGGAAAATAATGGTGGCCACACAAAATATTGACACTTTGGGCCAAATTTGGACATTGTCACTTAGGGGTGTACTCACTTTTGTTGCCAGCGGTTTAGACATTAATGGCTGTGTGTTGAGTTATTTTGGGGGGACAGTAAATTTACACTGTTATACAAGCTGTACACTCACTACTTTACATTGTAGCAAAGTGTCATTTCTTCAGTGTTGTCACATGAAAAGATAGAATAAAATATTTACAGAAATGTGAGGGGTGTACTTACTTTTGTGAGATACTGTATATATATATATATATATATATATATATATATATACTTTGAGAAAGCCGGCGACACACCTGGATCCTGAGGAAACCCAAAGTGTGGGTGAAACGCGTCGATCCATCGCATTACAGGATGTGCTGCAACTGTATTTTCGTATGATGTTTTTACTATCTTGCCTTCAATAAAATTTATATTTTTATAATCTGTATTTTATCTAATTGATACTCTTGGTCACACTAAAGTCCCCATCCACTTCATTCCACAGGGTCCACCTGTAAGACTTGGTTTGCTTTTGCCAACAAGAGAGGATAATCCTTCCAATGGGGACACCTGTTCCAGTGACCACTATGCGGGGATTTCCCCCAGTATTTCAGAGGTTTCTCACTTCCTGTTGGATCTACAGGACAGGGTGTGATGGGGAATCCCCTAAACTGGAGACCAATAAACCTTTTACTAACAGTCCTCAATCCTAAACAAGCAAAAAGTTTAATCACCGTGTAACCCTTTATTGGGCACATCTGTTCAATTGCTTGGTAACGCAAATTGCGATCCTTCCTTATGCCTTGTACACGCAATCCAGATAATCGTACGAAAAAAAAAAAACGCTTTCAAATTGATCGCACCATAATCTGATCGTTAGTACACAGCCGATCACGACATTTCATCCAACAATATACGAAGGAACAAACGCGAAAACGTTTGTCGTACGATAGCCTAGCGAATGACAATCGTTTAACCGCTTCCCGCAAACCGACATCAGCTCAGAGAAGTGGTTGTAGCGGGGTGATCTGCAGCTGCAGGCATCATCCTGGTACTATTTTTTAGAGCCAGCGTTTGGCTTTCAGGTGATAACAGCCGATGTGGCTTGGGAGCCGCTCGGCTGTTACCCCAGCAAGCGAAAGGGGACGCCCCCCCCCCTCCCGTCGCCTTCCATGGCTCTGCCCAGGTCTCCCGTCCCACCCGGAGACCCAAGCAACCAGCTGGCACGTCTGTCGGCTGGTTGGAGTCCCGAACAAAGCCGGATTCAGCTTTGATCGGGTCTCCGATGTAGTAACCCAGAAGCGGCGTCATGACATCACTTCCGGGATACTCGGCGGCTAAAGGCGCCAAATTTAAAAAACGTGACAGTAACGTGACAAAAATGCAGATTTTAGCATTTTGAATACATTGAAGTGCAGTGGAGGGGTTTGGTGTCTTTTAGACCCCCGATCCCTCCATAAAGAGTACCTGTCACTGCCTATTACTGTCACATTCCCCCCGATCCTTCCATAAAGAGTACCTGTCACTCCTATTACTGTCACATTCCCCCCGATCCCTCCATAAAGAGTACCTGTCACTGCCTATTACTGTCACATTCCCCCCGATCCCTCCATAAAGAGTACCTGTCACTGCCTATTACTGTCACATTCCCCCCGATCCCTCCATAAAGAGTACCTGTCACTCCTATTACTGTCACATTCCCTCCGATCCCTCCATAAAGAGTACCTGTCACTGCCTATTACTGTCACATTCCCCCCGATCCCTCCATAAAGAGTAACTGTCACTGCCTATTACTGTCACATTCCCCCCCGATCCCTCCATAAAGAGTACCTGTCACTGCCTATTACTGTCACATTCCTCCCCGATCCCTCCATAAAGAGTACCTGTCACTGCCTATTACTGTCACATTCCTCCCCGATCCCTCCATAAAGAGTACCTGTCACTGCCTATTACTGTCACATTCCCCCCCGATCCCTCCATAAAGAGTACCTGTCACTGCCTATTACTGTCACATTGCCCCCCCCCCCGATCCCTCCATAAAGAGTACCTTTCACTCCTATTACTGTCACATTCCCCCCGATCCCTCCATAAAGAGTACCTGTCACTCCTATTACTGTCGCATTCCCCCCCGATCCCTCCATAAAGAGTACCTGTCACTGCCTATTACTGTCACATTCCCCCCCGATCCCTCCATAAAGAGTACCTGTCACTGCCTATTACTGTCACATTCCCCCCGATCCCTCCATAAAGAGTACCTTTCACTGCCTATTACTGTCACATTGCCCCCCCCCCCGATCCCTCCATAAAGAGTACCTTTCACTCCTATTACTGTCACATTCCCCCCGATCCTTCCATAAAGAGTACCTGTCACTCCTATTACTGTCACATTCCCCCCGATCCCTCCATAAAGAGTACCTGTCACTGCCTATTACTGTCACATTCCCCCCGATCCCTCCATAAAGAGTACCTGTCACTGCCTATTACTGTCACATTCCCCCCGATCCCTCCATAAAGAGTACCTGTCACTCCTATTACTGTCACATTCCCTCCGATCCCTCCATAAAGAGTACCTGTCACTGCCTATTACTGTCACATTCCCCCCGATCCCTCCATAAAGAGTAACTGTCACTGCCTATTACTGTCACATTCCCCCCCGATCCCTCCATAAAGAGTACCTGTCACTGCCTATTACTGTCACATTCCTCCCCGATCCCTCCATAAAGAGTACCTGTCACTGCCTATTACTGTCACATTCCTCCCCGATCCCTCCATAAAGAGTACCTGTCACTGCCTATTACTGTCACATTCCCCCCCGATCCCTCCATAAAGAGTACCTGTCACTGCCTATTACTGTCACATTGCCCCCCCCCCCCCCGATCCCTCCATAAAGAGTACCTTTCACTCCTATTACTGTCACATTCCCCCCGATCCCTCCATAAAGAGTACCTGTCACTCCTATTACTGTCGCATTCCCCCCCGATCCCTCCATAAAGAGTACCTGTCACTGCCTATTACTGTCACATTCCCCCCCGATCCCTCCATAAAGAGTACCTGTCACTGCCTATTACTGTCACATTCCCCCCGATCCCTCCATAAAGAGTACCTTTCACTGCCTATTACTGTCACATTGCCCCCCCCCCCCGATCCCTCCATAAAGAGTACCTTTCACTCCTATTACTGTCACATTCCCCCCGATCCCTCCATAAAGAGTACCTGTCACTGCCTATTACTGTCACATTCCTCCCCGATCCCTCCATAAAGAGTACCTGTCACTGCCTATTACTGTCACATTCCCCCCCGATCCCTCCATAAAGAGTACCTGTCACTGCCTATTACTGTCACATTCCCCCCGATCCCTCCATAAAGAGTACCTGTCACTGCCTATTACTGTCACATTCCCCCCGATCCCTCCATAAAGAGTACCTGTCACTCCTATTACTGTCACATTCCCCCAGATCCCTCCATAAAGAGTACCTGTCACTCCTATTACTCACAGATCCCTGCCCTTCTCACTAACTCGTGACCAAGGAACAGGCAATCTCACACCCTGCTGTCACTTGCATAACAATGCCACTCCCAGCTGCACCCGACACAAAGATTTTCCAGCTTGCGGGACCACAATCTAGATGCCAGCAGGCTGAGAGCGATTGTCACTGGGCTAATTAAGCAATTAACTCTTTCACTGCCACCCCCGCTACATTATGAGCCCAGCGGAGGCTCGTAATTTTAGAAATACCAATTATGACTTTAAAATAATCATCTGTAACACGCACTGTCACCACAGACAGGAATGTTCAGAGAATTTATTCTATACATTAGCACTCTTCAAGAGACAGGTTCCTTTTTTAGTTTGCATTAAGTGCTTAGGGACAAGATTAACACTTTTCAAAATAAAGTTTAATAATAAAAAGGTTAAAATTGGTGCAAATAAAATATTTACAGAAAAAGGTGTTTCAAAGAAATAATGACATAATTCAGCAATTTAGAAAAATAAGATAGGATTGAGAAGTAAGAATACTTGCATTCAATGTCCTTGGGTTATCAATGTTCAGAGTTCAATAGCTGAGCCAGTTGTGATCGGTTCTCAAACTTGATAGATGTTCCTTCTTGGTGTTACCATGAGAACTCTAACCCCGTCTGCTTCTCCCTTTTTCTCTGAGACCGCAGGGGGTGTTAACAGATGCCCCTGACCAATAAACACAGTGGCCATGGGCTGCCCTAAGGTTTACGACATTACCAAGGAACCTCCCGTATAGACAGACTTATGACATAATTCGTATCTTCCAATATCTACTAGTTGCCTTCTTGAAACTGATAGATTATTGTGCAGCATTGAATTTTATATCCGTAGATACCAAACACAGGCTATCTCAAAGTAACCTCTGACTCGTAAGGCATCTGACAGCTAGCTTGTCTCCCATAGAAGCTAAAGTGGTCATGTATGATCTCGTTCCGTTCAGTATTTTATTTTGCATTTAACTATACACTTTCTAGAGACATATCTTGTTTGTGTTTAAAGTTATGAATTTGTGTGTGAATATGTTCAATTAACAGAGCTCTTGAATGGTTCTGTTTTACGACCCATTAGCATTTATCCTTCTTTGCCCGGTTATGGCTTTACGACCGGCCTGAGTATCAGAACAGATATCCGTCCAGACATCTTTTCAGATAACGGCTTGTTTGAAGTCAAAACTCTCTGCATTCCAGGAATTATTTAGCTCGGGGAGGGGGCTTTGTGAGTGAGGGTCTTTTGTAAACTGTCATGGCGTCCTATAAGCAAATCAAAGAACATGGCTGCCTCGTTCTGTGTCTAGTACAGGTGATCATTACAATCATTGCCTATTACTGTCACAACAAATTGAACATTGAAGCAGATGGGCTACAGCAGCAGAAGACCACACTGGGTTCCACTCCTGTCAGCTAAGAACAGGCTACAATTGGCACAGGATCACCAACATTGGATAATAGAAGATTGGAAAAATGTTGCCTGGTCTGATGAGTCTGGATTTCAGCTGCAACATTCAGATGTTGGGGTCAGAATTTGGCGCATGGATCCAACCTGCCTTGTATCACCGGTTCTGGCTGGTGGTGGTGTAATGGTGTGGGGGAGGGGGTGTAACGGTTCAGGCTGGTGGTGATGGTGTAATGGTGTGGAGGAGGGGGTAATGGTTCAGGCTGGTGGTGTAATGGTGTGGGGGAAGGAGGAGGGAGTTGTAACGGTTCAGGCTGGTGGTGATGGTGTAATGGTGTGGAGGAGGGGGGGGGGTAATGGTTCAGGCTGTTGGTGTAATGGTGTGGGGGAGGAGGGGTGTAGCGGTTCAGGCTGGTGATGGTGTAATGGTGTGGTGTGGGGGAGGAAGGGGGGTGTAACGGTTCAGGCTGGTGGTTGTGTAATGGTGTGGGGGAGGAGGGGGCTGTAACGGTTCAGGCTGGTGGTGGTGTAATGGTGTGGGAGAGGAGAGGGGGGGGGGGTGTAACGGTTCAGGCTGGTGGTTGTGTAATGGTGTGGGGGAGGGGGGGGGGTAATGGTTTAGGCTGGTGGTGGAGGTGTAATGGTGTGGGGGAGGGGGGGTGTAATGGTTCAGGCTGGTGGTGGTGTAATGGGGTGGGGGAGGAGGGGGGGTGTAATGGTTCAGGCTTCTGGTGGTGAAATTATGTGGGGGAGGAGGGGGGTAATGGTTCAGGTTGTTGTTGGTGGTGGTGTAATGGGGTGGGGGAGGAGGGGGGGTGTAATGGTTCAGGCTTCTGGTGGTGAAATTATGTGGGGGAGGAGGGGGGTAATGGTTCAGGTTGTTGGTGGTGGTGGTGTAATGGTGTGGGGAAGGAGGGGGGTAATGGTTCAGGCTGGTGGTGGTGGTGTAATGGTGTGGGGGATATTTTCTTGGCACACTTTGGGCCCCTTTGTGCCATTTGAGGTTTAATCACCACAACCTACCTGAGTATTGTTGCTGACCATGTCCAACAGGGGCTGACTGGCAACATTCGGCCTGGGGGCAAGTACAAACCAGAGGCCCATGGTGCAGCGAATCGGCCCCCCTCCCACTCTCCATATTCCCAGTCTCCTCCTGACTCCATTCCAGGCTGAAGCTCCGCTCCAGGTACTCTCTACTCACCGGCCAAATCTGGGTTCCTGACCTGCCCAGCAGGTGACGGTTCGGGGGAGCTGGGACAGCTTGGTCAGGGCTAGCTGGGTGCTAGGGGAAGAGAGTCTCCAGTGGTGCATGGAATCAGCCTCTGCTCAGACACAGTTTACACCATCCATGCTGGAGGAGAGGCCTGTGCTCTGTCCTTGTCTTCATCCCGCAAAAGGGCCGTAGTTTGGAGATCCCTTGACTAGCAGGTGGGTATAGGAGACACCTAAAGGCTCCTAGACTTGTGATGGAGACACAGTGGTAAGAAAAGTAGGGTGCAGTCAGATTGGTGAGTCCTGGACACCAATTGGGCCAAACAAGAGTTTCATCGAGGGAGGATGACGCTGGGGGAGTGCTCACCACCTCGTGCATGCAGACATCTCCCGTATTGAAAGTTGCCCCTCCACTCACATCCACGGAGCACCGGCATCCACTTGTCCATACTGCGTTCGGCTTCCACCTCATCCCCTGGGCATTTTCACCATTGCTGTCCTGGAAAGGACGTCACGTACGTGATGATGACACGTTGACGCGTTTCATTAGTCAATCCATGCTAGCTTCATCAGAGTCCAGTGTTGGCAATTTAGGTGTCTCCCATACCCACCTGCTAGTCCATCTGACACACAGTCATTTTTTAACATGTTATTTAATGAGAGCTTCGGGTCCAACAGCATATATTATCTCAGGGATGAACTTGAGCTTTGTATGTTTCATCCCAAAGGTGTTCTCTCAGGTTGAGGTCAGGACTCTGTGCAGGCCAGTCAAGTTCCTCCACCCCAAACTCGCTCATCCATATCCTTACGGACCTTGCTGTGTGCACTGGTCCAAATCATTTGGTGGAGGGGGGATTATGGTGTTGGGTTGCTCTTCAGGGGTTGGGCTTGATCCCTTCCTTAACTTATGCTTGTTCTTGTCACGTGGACTGCACCGATCTACTGGCCGATTTTTCAAGTGTTTGGTGAGAGGGTTGACACAGCTGTGACAGCTCTCAGTTATTTACAGTATCTCACAAAAGTAAGTACACCCCTCACATTTTTGTAACTATTTTATTCTATCTTTTCATGTGACAACACTGAAGAAATGAGACTTTGCTACAATGTAAAGTAGTGAGTGTACAGCTTGTATAACAGTGTCAATGTGCTGTGCCCTCAAAATAACTCAACACACAGCCATTAATGTCTAAACCACTGGCAACAAAAGTGAGTACACCCCTAAGTGACAATGATCAAATTGGGCTCAAAGTGTCAATATTTTGTGTGGCCACCATTATTTTCCAGCACGGACTTAACCATCTTGGGCATGGAGTTCACCAGAGCTTCACAGGTTGCCACTGGAGTCCTCTTCCACTCCTCCATGATGACATCACAGAGCTGGTGGATGTTAGAGACCTTCCCCTCCTCCACCTTCTGTTTGAGGATGCCCCACAGATGCTCAATAGGGTTTAGGTCTGGAGACATGCTTGGCCAGTCCATCACCTTTACCCTCAGCTTCTTTAGCAAGGCAGTGGTCATCTTGGAGGTGTGTTTGGGGTTGTTATCATGTTGGAATACTGCCCTGCGGCCCAGTCTCTGAAGGGAGGGGATCATGCTCTGCTTCAGTATGTCACAGTACATGTTGGCATTCATGGTTCCCTCAATGAACTGTAGCTCCCCAGTGCCGGCAGCACTCATGCAGCCCCAGACCATGACACTCCCACCACCATGCTTGACTGTAGGAAGACACACTTGTCTTTGTACTCCTCACCTGGTTGCCCCCACACACGCCTGACACCATCTGAACCAAATACGTTTATCTTGGTCTCATCAGAGCACAGGAGATGGTTCCAGTAATCCATGTCCTTAGTCTGCTTGTCTTCAGCAAACTGTTTGCAGGACTTCTTGTGCATCATCTTTAGAAGAGGCTTCCTTCTGGGACGACAGCCATGCAGACCAATTTGCTTGACTGTAGGCAAGATACACTTGTCTTTGTACTCCTCACCTGGTTGCCACTCAGTGATGGGTGTGCCTATTACACCCACATAACTGATCATGATGTTATTTCTCACACCCCAGCTATAAATTAAAAACAGTCCTATTGGAAAAGAACTGTTTATCAGCAAGAACTGAACTTTGGCACAACTAATATCTATTCCATCCGGGATAAGATTGTATTTCACAACTTGACTTTCTGGGGCTCTATAACCCAGTCTGATATCAGGCCTGGGGGGCAATTGGCCTTCTGTGCACAGTGAGATGTGTGGAATGGCCACTCTGCGGACAGGGGGCCACTAATAAATTCTGTTGCAGTGTAATCCTGAAAGTATTTAAGAAATGATTTTAATTAAACCTAATCCATCCATCGATGCTGTGCCAGGTGTTCAGAGACTATGCCGGGGATCTGTAGTCATGGCAAATGCAGCATTGTGGATCCTGGATCTGCCCCCATATACAGTACCAATAAGTGATAGCCCACAGCAGAATGGGGCGGGGGGGGGGGTAGGTTTATCTAGGCAGACACGGCTTCCCCCCCTTTATCAACCCTGTACATGTTACATTGGTATTTCTCTTTCCCCCAATAATCCTTTACAGTACAGTGCATCCGGAAAGTATTCACAGCACTTCACTTTTTCCACATTTTATTATGTTACAGCCAAAATGAATTAAATTCAATATTTTGCTCACAATTCTACAAACAATCCCCCATAATGACAACGTGAAAGAAGTTTGTTTGAAATCTTTGCAAAGCTCCTTTGGCACCAATTCCAGCCTCAAGTCTTTTTGAGTATGATGCTACAAGCTTGGCACTCCTATTTTTGGGCAGTTTCTCCCATTCTTCTTTGCAGGACCTCTCAAGCTCCATCAGGTTGGATGTGGAGCGTCGGTGCACAGCCATTTTCACATCTCTCCAGAGATGTTCAATTGGGTTGAAGTCTGGGTTCTGGCTGGGCCACTCAGAGACATTCACAGAGTTGTCCCGTAGTCACTCCTTTGTTATCTTGGCTGTGTGCTTAGGGCCGTTGTCCTGTTGGAAGATGAACCTTCGCTCCAGTCTGAGGTCCAGCACTCTGGATGTCTCTGTACATTGCTGCATTCATCTTTCCCTCAATCCTGACCAGTCTCCCAGTTCTTGCCACTGAAAAACATCCCCACAGTATGATGCTGCCACCACCATGCTTCACTGTAGGGATGGTATTGGTCAGGTGATGAGCAGTTCCTGGTTTCCTCCAGACATGACGCTCGCCATTCAGGCCAAAGAGTTCAATCTTTGTTTCATCAGATCAGAGAATTTTGTTTCTCATGGTCTGAGAGTCCTTCAGGTGCCTTTTGGTAAACTCCTGGCAGGCTGTCATGTGCCTTTTACTGAGGAGTGGCTCCGTCTGGCCACTCCCATACAGGCCTGATTGGTGGAGGGCTGCAGAGACGGTTGTTCTTTTGGACGGTTCTCCTCTCTCCACAGAGAAACGCTGGAGCTCTGTCAGAGTGACCATCAGGTTCTTGGTCACCTCCCTGACTAAGGCCTTCTTCAGAGTGACCATCGGGTTCTTGGTCACCTCCCTGACTAAGGCTCTTCTCCCCCAATCTCCCTGTTTGGCCGGGCGGCCCGTTGTAGGAAGAGTCCTGGTGGTTCCAAACATCTTCCCTTTATGGATGATGGAGGCCACTGTGCTCATTGGGACCTTCAATGCTGCAGAAATATTTCTGTACCCTTCCCCAGATCTGTGCCTCCATACAATCCTGTCTTGGATATCTACAGACAGTTCCTAGGACTTCATGGCTTGGTTTGTGCTCTGACATGCACTGTTACCTGTGGGACCTTATATAGACAGGTGTGTGTCTTTCCAAATCATGTCTAATTAACTGAATTTACCACAGGTGGACTCCAATCAAGTTGTAGAAACATCTCAAGGATGATCAGTGGAAACAGGATGAACCTGAGCTAAATTTTGAGTGTCATGGCAAAGGGTGTGAATACTTATGTACGTGGGAATTTTTTTTTTTTTTTTTAATAAATTTGCAAAGATTTCAAACAAACTTATTTCACGTTGTCATTATGGGGGATTGTTTGTAGAATTTTGAGGAAAATAATGAATTTCATCCATTTTGGAAAAATGGTCTCTGACCGTCTGCTGTAGTATGTCTGCAGTCTCTGACTATCTCCTGTTGTATGTCTGCAGTCTCTGACTATCTCCTGTTGTATGTCTGCAGTCTCTGACCATCTCCTGTAGTATGTCTGCAGTCTCTGACCGTCTCCTGTAGTATGTCTACAGTCTCTGACTGTCTCCTGTAGTGTGTCTGCAGTCTCTGACTATCTCCTGTTGTATGTCTGCAGTCTCTGACTATCTCCTGTAGTATGTCTGCAGTCTCTGACTATCTCCTGTTGTATGCCTGCAGTCTCTGACCGTCTCCTGTAGTATGTCTGCAGTCTCTGACTGTCTGCTGTAGTATGTCTGCAGTCTCTGACCGTCTCCTGTAGTGTGTCTGCAGTCTCTGACTATCTCCTGTAGTATGTCTGCAGTCTCTGACCGTCTCCTGTAGTGTGTCTGCAGTCTCTGACTATCTCCTGTAGTATGTCTGCAGTCTCTGACCGTCTCCTGTAGTGTGTCTGCAGTCTCTGACCATCTCCTGTAGTGTGCTCTCTGCAGCATTCACTGAATTTTGGGACTCCTTCTCCCCCGTTGTTTTCCTTACACACATGGACTCCTGGACACTGTTTTACAGTAAGCAGTGCATGGTGTGCGCACACCTCTGTGTATTGTTTGCAATGATTTCCTAATTGCTTACTTGGACACAATGACATTTTTCTGGCAATCAGTTACACAATGTGACTCAAACGTATTGAAGCCAAGCGACCGGCATTTATAAAACACAACCAGAAACATCAGCTGCCATACTTTCCATGACAAAGTCACTTTAAAGCTGAGCTCCAGGCAATCTGCTGAACTCACAGGTGAAATACATAGAATGGAACTGAAAAAGGATTCATATTTCTGTCCAACTAGATTTTGCACAGCTCTGTATTCTGCTGGAATGTCGGTGAGCTTTGTGAATTCCTACAGAACTGTGCAGTCATCCAGCATGAGACTTCCTGTAATAAAGACCACTCACTGCTCTGCTCTCTCTCTATGTGCAGGGTGACCGGTCTTGTCTCCGCCCCCTCCTGTAGTTTTCTGTAGGCAGCCTATAAAGTGTGGAGTCTGCTGGGCCCCTCCCACAGCTCTGTTCTTTCCTTATGCTGGGTGGCCGGTCTTGTCTCCACCCCCTCCTGTAGTTTTCTGTAGGCAGCATATAAAGGGTGGAGCCTGCTGGACCCCGCCCACAGCTCTGCTCTTTCCTTGTGCAGAATGAATAGTCATGTCTCCGCCCCCTGCAGTCGTTTTCTACAGTCAGCCTGTAATGGGTGGATTCTGCTGGGCCCCTCCCACAGCTCTGCTCTTTCCTTGTGCAGGTTGACCAGTCTTTTCTCCACCCCCTCCTGTCGTTTAATGCAGGCAGCCTGTAGTGGGTGGAGTCTTCTGGGCCCCTCCCACAGCTCTGCGCTTTCCTTATGCAGGGTGACCAGTCTTATCTCTGCCCCCTCCTGTAGTTTTCGGAAGGCATCTTGTAAAGGGTGGAGTCTGCTAGGCCCCTCCCACAGCTCTACTCTTTCCTTGTGCAGGATGACCAGTCTTGTCTCCGCCCCCTGCAATAGTTTTCTGCAGGCAGCCTGTAGTGGGTGGATTCTGCTGAGCCCCTCCCACAGCTCTGCTCAGGCTATTTACAGCACAGTGATGCCCCTCCCACAGCTCTGCTCTCTGTATGTGCAGGGTGACCAGTCTTGTCTCCGCCCCCTCTGGTAGATTTCTGAAGGCAGCCTATAAAGGGTGGAGTCTGCAGGGCCCCTCCCACAGCTCTGCTCTTTCCTTGTGCAGGGTGACCAGTCTTGTCTCCGCCCCCTCTGGTAGTTTTCTGTAGGCAGCCTATAAAGGGTGGAGTCTGCTGAGCCCTTCCCACAGCTCTGCTCAGGCTATTTACATGATGATGTCACTATTGATGATGTCACTGCTACTTTTACAAGGTAATAACTGAGCTTATAACATTATTTGGTGCACACAAGTAGGGGTCGGCAAGGTGTTTGCAGGGTTTTGGTGGTAGAGAGAGACCTGCGCGGCTGTGAAAGTCTGTCTGGGCCCCTGGGGGGAGGGACTGTCTGTGTGTGCAGCGGCCGCCCAGCGTGGGAGAGAAGAGAGGCAGCCAGAGCCAAGGAGGAGGAGACAAGGAGGACAGCCGTGGATTGGAGTGGAGGAAATATATTATTACTAAATAATATATTCTTTGCAGGGGGACTGCGGAGAGAAGCCGGAGTGTGGTAAGGTAAGAGAAGTGAGAAGTCACTAAGGGGGATCTATTCTATGGGGACCTGGCCTGGCCTGCTCTAAGGGGGATCTATATCGGGGACCCTGGCCTGCTCTAAGGGGGATCTATATGGGGGACCCTGGCCTGCTCTAAGGGGGATCTATATGGGGGACCCTGACCTGCTCTAAGGGGGATCTATATGGGGGACCCTGGCCTGCTCTAAGGGGGATCTATATGGGGGACCCTGGCCTGCTCTAAGGGGAATCTTTATGGGGGACCCTGGCCAGGCCTGCTCTAAGGAGGATTTATATGGGGGACCCTGGCCTGGCCTGCTCTAAGGGGTATTTACATGTGAGGGAGACCCTGGCCTGGCCTGCTCTAAGGGAGATCTATATGGGGGACCCTGGCCTGGCCTGCTCTAAGAGGGATCTATTTGGGAGGGGGGTGGGACCCTGGTCTGGCCTCCTCTAAGTGGGATCTACATGGGGGTCCCTGCCCTGGCCTGTTCTAAGGGGGATCTTTATGGGAGGGAGATCTTGGCCTGTCCTGCTCTAAGGGGGATCTATATGGGGGACCCTGTCCTGTTTTAAGGGGGATATATATGCAAAGGGGGGCCCTAGCCTGGCCTGCTTTAAGGGGGATCTATATGGGAGGGAGACCCTAGCCTTGCCTGCTCTAAGGGGGACTAGGGGACCCTGGCCTGGCCTGCTCTAAAGGGTATCTATGGGGGACCTGCCTGCCCTTGCCTGCGCTAAAGGGGATCTATGGGGGACCTGCCCTAGCCTTCTATAAAGGGGAATCTATATGGAGGACCATCACGGAGCTGGTGGATGCTAGAGACCTTGCGCTCCTCCACCATCCCTTTGAGGATGCCTCCATAGCTGAGCTCCTCCATCCTTCTTTGCTGAGCTCCCCTATTGTGGAGGTCCTCTATCCTTCATAGCTGAGCTCTTCCATTCCCTATTGCAGAGGTCCTCTATCCTTCATAGCTGAGCTCCTCCATCCTTCTTAGCTGAGCTCCCTTATCCCCTTTTGTGGAGATCCTCTATCCTTCATAGCTGAGCTCCTCCATCCCCTATTGCGGAGATCCTCTATCCTTCATAGCTGAGCTCCTCCATCCCCTATTGTGGAGGTCCTCTATCCTTCATAGCTGAATTCCCCCATCCCCTATTGTGGAGGTCCTCTATCCTTCATAGCTAAGCTCCTCCATCCCCTATTGCAGAGGTCCTCTATCCTTCATAGCTGAGCTCCTCCATCCCCTATTGCGGAGGTCCTCTATCCTTCATAGCTGAGCTCCTCCATCCCCTATTGCGGGGATCCTCTATCCTTCATAGCTGAGCTCCTCCATCCCCTATTGCAGAGGTCCTCTATCCTTCATAGCTGAGCTCCTCCATTCCCTATTGCAGAGGTCCTCTATCCTTCATAGCTGAGCTCCTCCATCCCCTATTGCGGAGGTCCTCCATCCTTCATAGCTGAGCTCCTCCATCCCCTATTGCGGAGATCCTCCATCCTCCATAGCTGAGCTCCTCCATCCCCTATTGCGGAGATCCTCTATCCTTCATAGCTGAGTTCCTCCATCCCCTATTGCGGAGATCCTTTATCCTTCATAGCTGAGCTCCTCCATCCCCTATTGTGGAGGTCCTCTATCCTTCATAGCTGAGCTCCTCCATCCCCTATTGCGGAGATCCTCTATCCTTCATAGCTGAGCTCCTCCATCCCCTATTGCGGAGATCCTCTATCCTCCATAGCTGAGCTCCTCCATCCCCTATTGCGGAGGTCCTCCGTCCTCCATAGCTGAGCTCCTCCATCCCCTATTGCGGAGATCCTCTATCCTTCATAGCTGAGCTCCTCCATCCCCTATTGCGGAGATCCTCTATCCTCCATAGCTGAGCTCCTCCATCCCCTATTGCGGAGATCCTCTATCCTTCATAGCTGAGCTCCTCCATCCCCTATTGTGGAGGTCCTCTATCCTTCATAGCTGAGCTCCTCCATCCCCTATTGCGGAGATCCTCTATCCTCCATAGCTGAGCTCCCCCATTCCCTATTGCAGAGGTCCTCTATCCTTCATAGCTGAGCTCCCCCATCTCCTATTGCGGAGGTCCTCTATCCTTCATAGCTGAGCTCCTCCATCCCCTATTGCGGAGGTCCTCTATCCTTCATAGCTGAGCTCCCCCATCCCCTATTGTGGAGGTCCTCTACCCTTCATAGCTGAGCTCCTCCATCCCCTATTGTGGAGAACCTCTATCCTTCATAGCTGAGCTCTCCCATCCCCTATTGTGGAGGTCCTCCATCCTTCATAGCTGAGATCCTCCATCCCATATTGCGGAGATCCTCTACCCTTCATAGCTGAGCTCCTCCATCCCCTATTGCGGAGGTCCTCCATCCTTCATAGCTGAGCTCCTCCATCCCCTATTGCGGAGATCCTCTATCCTTCATAGCTGAGCTCCTCCATCCCATATTGCGGAGATCCTCTACCCTTCATAGCTGAGCTCCTCCATCCCCTATTGCGGAGGTCCTCCATCCTTCATAGCTGAGCTCCTCCATCCCCTATTGCGGAGATCCTCCATCCTTCATAGCTGAGCTCCTCCATCCCCTATTGCGGAGATCCTCTATCCTTCATAGCTGAGCTCCTCCATCCCCTATTGCAGAGGTCCTCTATCCTTCATAGCTGAGCTCCTCCATTCCCTATTGCGGAGGTCCTCTATCCTCCATAGCTGAGCTCCTCCATCCCCTATTGCGGAGGTCCTCTATCCTCCATAGCTGAAGTCCTCCATCCCCCTCATTCATTTTTTTGCCCTATACAATTCTACAATATCTTTCCTGAGGATTGATGACCAAAACAAAACTGCCTATTCAAGAAGAGGCCACACCATGGTTAACTGTATGTACTACTGCTCTTTATTTGTTTATATGTCAATATTAGCATTGCTGAGTCTATTAAACCATTTCTTCCACCTCAGGGATTTTCAAGGACGTAATAAATCCTTTGTTCACCACAGGTGTGTTGGTGATTGTTGGGTCCAGGTACAGGGTGGGTCATCACTTTTAGTGGCAGGAGGACCCAGACATCTCAAGTTCAGCATTAAATGATACGTTAGACATTTTTTCTCATGTATGTGAAGTTTGTCATTGAAAAAAAAAAAAAAAACATGGCTCCTTTCTTTATATTTATTTTGCTGTTGATGGTCTCTGAGTTTCATAATTACCTGACTACCTTACCCTTGGATTGGCCTTCATGGGCTGAAGAAGAAGAACCTCGGGACTCACTATAAGGGGATTTGAATAAGCGACGAAGGTTGTTCACCTTAAATGTCACCATGTAGACTAGAAGGACGATGGATTTGGAAGTTCCTCCAGTTTTTTTTCGGCTTGCCAAAGTTTTTTTATTGCTACAGTTTTGTAAAAAAAACAAAACAAAAAAAAAAACAAAAGAAGAAGAACCTCAGGACTGTTATTGTCCATTCACACTACCGCGACTTGTCAGGCGACTGGTCAGCCTGACAAGTCGCGGTCCATTGTGTGCTACGGGAACCGTTCTAATAGGAGCGACTCAAGTCGCTCCGACTTAGAAAAAGGTTCCTGTACTACTTCGGGGCGACCTCGGAGCGACTTGCATAGACATTCATTATATGAAGTCCGTGCAAGTCACGCCGAAGTCGCGGTGCACGCGACTTCACAGGTCGCCCCCGAGGTCGTGCCGCGTTAGTGTGAACCGCCACTAAGGGGATTTGAATAAGCGCAGAAGGTTGTTCACCTTAAATGTCACCATGTAGACTAGAAGGACGATGGATGTGGAAGTTCCTCCAGTTTTTTTTTTGGCTTGCCAAAGTTTTATTTTTCCTACAGTTTTGAAAAAACAAAAAAACAAAAAAAGAAGAAGAACCTCAGGACTGTAAGGGGATTTGAATAAGCGACGAAGGTTGTTCACCTTAAATGTCACCATGTAGACTAGAAGGACGATGGATGTGGAAGTTCCTCCAGTTTTTTTCGGCTTGCCAAAGTTTTATTTTTGCTACAGTTTTGTAAAAAAACAAAACAAAAAAAAAACAAAAGAAGAAGAACCTCGGGACTGTAAGGGGGTTTGAATAAGCAACGAAGGTTTTTCACCTTCAATGTCACCATGTAAACTAGAAGGACGATGGATGTGGAAGTTCCTCCAGTATCTATAGAATTTATTTCTACTTTCTGAGCATTGCAGTGCTGTCATTGGGGTGGGGGATTAATCACCAGAAGATTCTCTGTAAGGGCCTGGTGCCCAACCTGAGATCAAGACCTCAGTCGTGTTAGCCCCCCCCATATCGAAATTTTTGAACAAAACATATGCAGTTCGTTAGATCTTTGTTAGGTCAGGTTAGATCAATTGTTGTTTTAGTTAGATCTCACACAGAATTAGAGATATTAATAGTTATTTGCAGGGGGGGGGGGGCTAACCCGTCATCAGCCCCCCCTGATCAAAAAATTGACCAAACAATTAGCTATTTTGGAAGATATTGGTTAGATCCGGTATGATCAACTAGTTATTTTGTTAGATCTCACAAAATTACAGACTTATTAAGTGATTATTGAGGGGGGGGGGGCTAGCCCCCCCCCCCCCACATGCAATTTTCTGGTAAAATTTCATTCAGACTAATAGGCCTTCGTTAGATCCGGTAAGATCAAGTGGTTTCAACGTTAGATCTCATATAATTACAGAGATATTTCACATTGTTACCATAAAATTTAATGTGGGGGGGGGTAGCCCCCCCTCATGTAATACCAAATATTCATAATATCTCTGTAATTATATGAGATCTAATGTTAAAACCACTTGATCTTACCGGATCTAGCGAAGGCCTATTAGTCTGAATGAAATTTTACCAGAGATTTGCATGTGGGGGGGGGGGGGGGCTAGCCCCCCTATTTAATACTACCTAATATCTGTGTTTTCATGTGAAATATCTCTGTAATTATATGAGATCTAAGGTTGAAACCACTTGATCTTACTGGATCTAACGAAGGCCTATTAGCCTGAATCAAATTTTACCTGGAAATTGCATGTAGGGGGGGGGGGGGGGCTAGCCCCCCTGTTTAATACTACCTAATATCTGTGTTTTCATGTGAAATATCTCTGTAATTATATGAGATCTAAGGTTGAAACCACTTGATCTTACTGGATCTAACGAAGGCCTATTAGCCTGAATCAAATTTTACCTGGAAATTGCATGTAGGGGGGGGGGGGGGGGCTAGCCCCCCTGTTTAATACTACCTAATATCTGTGTTTTCATGTGAAATATCTCTGTAATTATATGAGATCTAACGTTGAATCCACTTGATCTCACTGGATCTAACAAAGGCCTATTAGCCTGAATCAAATTTTACCTGGAAATTGCATGTGGGGGGGAGTGGCTAGCCCCCCCTCATTAATCACTTAATAAGTCTGTAATTATGTGAGATCTAACAAAGCAAGTTGATCATACCGGATCTAACGAATATCTTCCAAAATAGCTAATTGTTTGGTAAATTTTTTGATGGGGGGGGGGGGGGCTAATGACGGGTCAGCCCCCCCCTGCAAATAACAGTTAATATCTCTACTTTTGTGTGAGATCTAACGCAAACAACAATTGATCTAACCTGATCTAACAAAGATCTAACCAACTGCATATGTTTTGTTCAAAAATCTTGATATGGGGGGGCTAACACGGCTGAGGTGAGATCAAGGGGTCGTATGTGGCCTTTTGGCAGTTATCCCTAGGGGGGGGGCCCTGCAGTTAGCACTCTTTAATCTTTTTCTGAAAGCAGAACTGTGTCCAGTGTCAGCAAGGAGGTATATTATTAGAGAAGAGACATTCTATATCTGGCCTCACCTATCTAAGCCTCTCAATCTTCTTAGTACTGTACATGGAGCTGTACAATTCTGGCATCTGCTGGGTATCGGAATGAATAAACTCACATGCGCAGGAGTTGCATCATTCTACACCAGCCTAATAAAACCACGAGGAGCCCGCACCGGGGAGAAGAGGGGGAGATGTCAAGGCCAATGAAGGAGCTTGTGTATGTTCCCTTGCTGGATTGGAGATACACTATATTGTCAAAAGTATTGGGACGCCTGCCTTTACATGCACATGAACTTAAATCCTAGTCTTAGTCCGTAGGGTTCAATATTGAGTTGGCCCACCCTTTGCAACTATAACAGCTTCAATTCTTCTCGGAAGGCTGTCAACAAGGTTTAGGAGTGTGTCTATGGGAATGTGTGACCATTCTTCAAGGAGGTGATTTGTGAGGTCAGGTACTGATGTTGGATGAGAAGGCCTGGGTCGCAGTCTCTGCTCTAATTAATCACAAAGGTGTTCTATTGGTTTGAGGTCAGGACTGTGCAGACCAGTCAAGTTCCTCCACCCCAAACTGACTCATCCATATCTTTATGGACCTTGCTTTGTGCACTGGTCCAAATTATTTGGTGGAGGGGGGATTATGGTGTGGGGTTGTTTTTCAGGGGTTGGGCTCGGCCCCTTATTTCCAGTGAAGGGAACTCTTAAGGTGTCAGCATACCAAGACATTTTGGACAATTTCATGCTCCCAACTTTGTGGGAACAGTTTGGGGATGGCCCCTTCCTGTTACACCAGTGCACAAAGCAAGGTCCATAAAGACATGGATGAGCGAGTCTGACAGGGTGAACTGCTTTTGTACCTATCCTGCTGGTCGATGGGATCCTCTCTACTGCTATAGCTACTGGTCTCCGAGCCTGACCCCTGACCGTGACAATATGATGACCTTGTGTGAGAGGGTTGGTGATACAACCAGAGAAAAGTAATGGCTTTTGGGGATTGAATAAATAGTTAAAACCTTCTGCACTGTGTGTACTTAAATCAAAAGGTTAAACTAGTAAATAAAGTGCTCCTATATCAAAAACCGTGATCTATAGCCAGCGTATTCCACTGAGGAAGCCACATGTCCCTGTGGCGTAACGCGTAGGGGAGGGGCAGCACAATGCTTGAATTTGAAACAAACACACAGACCACAAGCAGATGCAGTGTCAAGAATATAGAGATTATAAATGCTGTTAAAGTAGGTGCACTGGAGCACCCAACTGTGAGTAGTAGATTTTGGTTTAATAGATAGCAATTTCATTTTACGATATAAGCACCATGTGAGCACACCCCTCACATTTTTTGTAAATATTTTATTCTATCTTTTCATGTGACAACACTGAAGAAATGACACTTTGCTACAATGTAAAGTAGTGAGTGTACAGCTTGTATAACAGTGTAAATTTGCTGTCCCCTCAAAATAACTCAACACACAGCCATTAATGTCTAAACTGCTGGCAACAAAAGTGAGTACACCCCTAAGTGTATATGTCCAAATTGGGCCCAATTAGCCATTTTCCCTCTCCGGTATCATGTGACTCGCTAGTGTTACAAGGTCTCAGGTATGAATGTGGAGCAGGTGTGTTAAATTTGGTGTTATCGCTCTCACTCTCATAATGGTCACTGGAAGTTCAACATGGCACCTCATGGCAAAGAACTCTCTGAGGATCTGAAAAAAAAAAAAAAATTTCCCTACATAAAGATGGCCTAGACTATAAGAAGATTGCCAAGACCCTGAAACTGAGCTGCAGCACGGTGGCCAAGACCATACAGTGGTTTAGCAGGACAGGATCCACTCAGAACAGGCCTCACCATGGTCCACCAAAGACGTTGAGTGCACGTGCTCAGCATCATATCCAGAGGTTGTCTTTGGGAAATAGATGTATGAGTGCTGCCAGCATTGCTGCAGAGGTTGAAGGGGTGGGGGGGTCAGCCTGTCAGTGCTCAGACCATACGCCGCACACTGCATCAAATTGGTCTGCATGGCTGTCATCCCAGAAGGAAGCCTCTTCTAAAGATGATGCACAAGAAAGCCTGCAAATAGTTTGCTGAAGACAAACAGACTAAGGACATGGATTACTGGAACCATCTCCTGTGGTCTGATGAGACCAAGATAAACTTATTTGGTTCAGATGGTGTCAGGTGTGTGTGGTGGCAACCAGGTGAGGAGTACAAAGACAAGTGTGTCTTCCTACAGTCAAGCATGGTAGTGAAAGTGTCATGGTCTGAGGCTGCATGAGTGCTGCCGGCACTGGGGAGCTACAGTTCATTGAGGGAACCATGAATGCCAACATGTACTGTGACATACTGAAGCAGAGCATGATCCCCTCCCTTCAGGGACAATATTCCAACATAACGACCCCAAACACCTCCAAGATGACCACTGCCTTGCTAAAGTAGCTGAGGGTAAAGGTGATGGACTGGCCAAGCATGTCTCCAGACCTAAACCCTATTGAGCATCTGTGGGGCATTCTTTAAATGGAAGGTGGAGGAGAACAAGGTCTCTAACATCCCCCAGCTCTGTGATGTCATCATGGAGGAGGGGAAGAGGACTCCAGTGACAACCTGTGAAGCTCTGGTGAACTCCATGCCCAAGAGGGTTAAGGCAGTGCTGGAAAATAATGGTGGCCACACAAAATATTGTCACTTTGGGCACAATGTGGATATTTTCACTTAGGGGTGTACTCACTTTTGTTGCCAGCGGTTTAGACATTAATGGCTGTGTGTTGAGTTATTTTGAGGGGACAGCAAATTTACACTGTTATACAAGCTGTACACTCACTACGTTACATTGTAGCAAAGTGTCATTTCTTCAGACCGCATTCACATTGATCCGACTTGGGCCGCGACTTGTCAGCCTGACAAGTCGCGGTCCGTCGCGCTCCCCTTGTGTAGTACAGGAGCCGTTCTAATAGGAGCGACACAAGTCGCTCCGACTTAGAAAAAGGGTCCTGTACTACTTCGGGGCGACCTGGAGGCGACTTGCATAGACATTCATTTCATGAAGTCCGTGCAAGTCGCGCTGCACGCAACTTCACAGGTCACCCCCTAAGTCGGAGCGACTTGGTGTGAACCTCCTGTCAGTGTTGTCACATGAAAAGATAGAATAAAATATTTACAAAAATGTTAGGGGTGTACTCACTTTTGTGAGATGCTGTACATATGGGGATGTGTTAAGCGGTAGCAGCTTTACCTCTTTTAATATCTAGCATTATAGTTGCTCTCAAGATATTGCCTCTACTTTGGGGGATTGGTTGTCTACCGTAACTGGCATAGGGAGGTCTGCCAGACTCTACGGGCCTGGATAAAGGTATTTTTTTCTGTGACAGCACCCCTATAGATACAATAAGCATTATTATTATTAATATCCTGCATTGGAATGGGGGGGGGGGGGATACTTTTAATGTTTTTGGTGTTTATGAAGTCCTCTTCAAAAATATTTTTAACAAAATCCTCTGGTTTTGCCTTGTCTCTTGCCTAAACTCCAACAAAATGAACATTTTGAATGAACTAATGCTGTTTATTTCCTCCGAACTTGTGGATGGGGCACTAAGGAATTCTGTCATAGACTGATGACAAAGGGCTCTTTGGCCCCCCAAGGATGGTCTCACAAAATTGGGATTTTTGGACACAGAATCAGACAGGGACTGTCGGTTTGGAGGCATTACCAGCAGCGTGTGACCCAAACAGGGTATATTTTGAGGACAATGCTGTATTTAGTCTGGTAAACGCTTTAGGCCACTTGCCAAACCAGATTACTCAGAGCAAATAATGGGCTTTTATTAGCCAGGCACACTGAGACTGCCCTTCTGATTAACTCTCTACTGAGCTGCATGGAGTGCAGTAATATCAGATTGTGCCCACTTTATTAGCAGACATAGCGTGTGTATAACGAGACCGGCGACTTCAATCTCAGATGTTATATGGAAGTAATAGACCCAATTATGGCACTTTTCCACTGCAAGTACCGGCTCGGCTCCACTTGGCCCTGCTTGGCTCTGTTTGGTTTTCCACTGCATGGTACCGTATGGTACGGTGTTGGAACGGTTCGATACGGTTTGGTACGGTTTGATTTTCCACTAAAGTAAAGTGGGTGGGATAACAACGATTCTCTGACCAATCAGTGGCTAGTAGTGACAAACAGTCAAGGCTGCATGCAAAGGATTGTGGGATATGGTACCGGTACGGCCCTCTTGGAACCACAACTGAGGTGGTACTGTTTAAGCGAGTCGTACCGTTCGGTTCCATGTAGTGGAAAAGCGCCGCCGTACCGAACCGTTCCAACACCGTGACATGAGGTACCATGCAGTGGAAAAGCGCAAAAGCCAGCCGAACTGTTCGGTTCCATGCAGTGGAAAAGCGCCGCCGTACCAAACCGTTCCAACACCGTACCATGCGGTATCATGCAGTGGAAAAGCGCAAAAGCCAGCCAAACTGTTCGGGTCCATGCAGTGGAAAAGCGCCTTTAGACGCACTATGTATGGAGAATATGGTGGCTACGGACTTACTGCAAACCTGTTACGTTTTTTTTTTTTATTCATTAAAGTTTATTAATTGCGTTTGAAAGACTGCTGCGCAAATACAGTGTGACATAAAATATTACAACAATCGCCATTTTATTCTGTAGGGTCTCTGCTAAAAAAATATATAAAATGTTTGGGGGTTCTAAGTACTTTTCTAGCAAAAAAAAATGATTTTAACTTGCAAGCAACAAGTGTCAGAGAAAGGTCTAGTCTTTAAGAGGTTAAACTTCCTTTCTCCCTGGCAGAGGGAAGGAAAAGATACAATGTAATCATTTTGTTTATAGTTACTGGGAGACTTTAATGCTGATAGGCGTTTGCAGGAGGAAAGATACAATGTAATCATTTTGTTTATAGTTACTGGGAGTTTTCCACAGCTGTTTTCTCTGCTCCCTCAGCTATGCAAAGAATCGAGAATATGTCAGGTTTAGATCGTCAGGGGGGGTGAATCGAGATCGCGATTTTCATACGATTAATCGTGCAGCTCTAGTGCACGGTGCTGTAAACTCAATATAAAGTGCAAGAAATCCTTCACCAGCGACACCCGCCTCAAAGGCAAAGGCACGTGACGTCACCTGCAGTCTCGGTCGGAAGCTCAGGACGCCAGTGTTCACATCATTGTGCTGACTGTTATGCGTATATATCCCCCATATAAGTAATGTAAGAGGCTTTTATTACTTCAAAATAAAGGTATTTATCCAACAGTATTATGCTATGGTATGCCTTTGTTTGCATTGCATGGGGAATATATCGTCTGAGTGGGAAGATTCCTATTGAGAAGGGGAGATTTGAGTTGCTGTCATCCGGAGGCTCGCATTGGAAGGCTGCTTTGGTGGTTCCATATGTTACATGCTGTTTCAATGCAGCTCTCAGGTGAGAGGCTGGTGTCGCTGGTGAAGGATTTCTGAGTGAGTGCACTTGAAAGATTGTATTAACGTGCCTTATTATATTTCATAATATATTTCAGCTTATGCCCACTTATCAATGGAATGTGGTCCCTTGCAATTTCATAGTAACGAGCCAGACTAACACTCATTCATACACCCTGGACAGCAGACAGCTGTATTTTACACATAGATGGCAAGACGTTGACATGTTAAACACCTTTATATTCATTCATTTGAACACTTGACAGTTGGATATTTTGCATAGAGATTACTGACACCACCCATAAACAATTGACAATTGCTTACATTAACACATCAGACAAGCTGAACACAGACGGATCGACTCTCCAACAAAACACAGATTCAGATACAAGACACCCCATATTGACACAGATGCATAGGGAAAACAAAAGCCTTTCATGTCTTGTTTCTGTGAGATATGTTCTATTGTTAAATTGACCGATAAATTGTAACCAGTTTAAAGCAGTTTTTCCTGCTCAAACTTGCCTTAAATATAAGCGGAACTTGCAATAAAATCAGATGTTTCTACGCTAAGCTTGAGTGCTGTGTGTCGTTATGTCTCCTGGCCAGAGGAGAGAGAATTCACTATCTAGGGAGATTGGGACTGAAGGGCCGTATATCATCTTGTAAATTGCCTCCTGACGAGATTTGAGCTAACAGCACTTTATATTGAGTTTAGGATAATTGAATCCCGTCACTCAGTACCCAGTGCAGGTGGCCATCATCCCGATGATTAGATCTAAAAAAAGGGGTACCCCCAATGGTTTGGGACTTTATATGCCACTAATGCACTGAAAAAATTGGACAAAAAAGTATAAAAATATAAATTTTATTACATGAATGTAATAAAATTTATATTTTTATACTTTTTTGTCCATTTTTTTCAGTGCATTAGTGGCATATAAAGTCCCAAACCATTGGGGGTACCCCTTTTTTGCATTATATTGAGTTTACAGCACCGTGCACCCTCTCTGGGTTTCTACTGCCTGGATGGACTTAAGGGTTGAGACAGAAGATTTTAGAATATTATATGCTATGTATTTTATAGATAGTTTTATTGGATTTTATCCTTTTACCCTTATTGACTACTGTAGCGCTGCACTGTTTTCTATGAAAACATAGAAGCTGACAGCTCTAATATCATGGAGAATGCAGCCTATCTCCTCTAGTGAACGGAAAACCTGAATTCTGTAATGTTCTGGTACCTTTGGGTACCCTAATTACTCTTTCATAAGTGTATGCGCCCCACCATTCTCTTTTGGTAAGGTGCGCATACACCTTTAAGACTGATGCTGTCATCACTGAGCGCCGGACTGGATGGCTATTTAGATCGCCGGCTCTCACTCACATGTGTTCATTCAAACTGCTTTGTGCCTTGATGCTAACCTGTCTTGAAGCTCACATGCTTGCAAGCATACCTCGCTGTCGGAACCACGCTGCGCTGATCCCTGTATCCCGCTACCTGATCATCCGCTCTTGCCGAACCTCTCCTCTGCTACATTGCTATTAGTGATAAGTACCCCACAGGGGAAACCTCTATAACCTTTATACTAAAGCTTACACTATCTAGCTCTGCATACTAAGGACTATTACTACATCTGCATTATCTAAGATTGCTA
The DNA here is from genome assembly GCF_965119305.1 of Pelophylax lessonae. NCBI lineage: Eukaryota > Metazoa > Chordata > Amphibia > Anura > Ranidae > Pelophylax > Pelophylax lessonae. Next base: position 738,908,197 of record NC_138769.1, on the reverse strand, counting down.
GCTCTTGAGCCTACTACCACCTGTTCTTGCACTGGGTTGATCTCTCTTGTATGTCCACCTGCTACTCTGTCATCTACTACCATACATGATTGCTAAACCTATCTGCATCCCATCTGCTACTATCTTACTTTCAAGAACATTTCCTTTCAAGTGTCTGTCATCTACTATCTCTACCCAACCTGTCTCTTCAGCCTATCATCACTGTGTTACTATATACATAAGTCACTCTAGGAAACATCTTATTGAGTGTGTGTATTTACTTGCTGAATTGAGATCATCCACACATGATGAGTCATTGAGAGTTGGGAATGGTGTCTCAGCGTTTCTCTACATGACTACTGAAGTGGAATATTTCTGCAGCTGAAAATCCACATCATACGTAAAACGCAGGAGCGTTACAAATTCTCACCTTTGTTTTCCACATATTAATTTGTAAAAATATTTAAAAAAACATTTATCATTTCGCTTCCACTTCACAATTATGTGCCACTTTGTGTCGGTCTATCACATAAAATCCCAATAAAATACATTTACGTTTTTGGTCTTAACATGACAAAATGTGGAAAATTTTGAATGAATACTTTTTCGAGGCACTGTATCTATAGCCCTTGAGGCACATACAGATTAAAATCCTGTGTTGAGATAATTCGGAACAGCCACAAAGTGCTGTGAAGTAATTTAGCTCAAAGAATGAAGAGTAACCACATAGAGTAAAGTATAAACATAAAAAGTGACAGTGATGATAAACAAACAAAGTACTTAAAAACCCGGAGGTATAGCAGACAGTTGACAAACAATAATTACATGCTGCCTAAACAAGGCATACTATCTGTGGATGAGGAGAATGAAGTAGGCTGTACTATCTCTGGATTGGGAGGAAGAAGCAAGGCCATAATATGTCTGGATGAAGAGGAAGAAGTAGGAAACACTAGCTCTGGAAATGAGAAGGATGAAGCAGGGCTGCACTATCTCTGGATGAGGAAGATGAAGCAGGCTGCCCTATCTCTGGATAATGAGGATGAAGAAGCCACACTTTCTCTGGATGAGGAGGATGAAGCAGGCTGCACTTTCTCTGGATGAGGAAGATGAAGGAGGCCACAGTGTCTGAGAACGAAGAGAGTGAAGCAGGCTGTGCTATCTCATGATGAGGAGCATGATGTACGTCACACTCTCTCTGGATGATGAGGATGAAGCATTCCACACTTTCTCTGGATAATTAGGATGAAGAAGCTACACTTTCTCTGGAGGAGGAGGATAAAGCAGGCCACACTATCTCTGGATGAGGAGGATGAAGCCGGTCACACTATCTCTGGATGATGAGGGTGAAGAAGCCACACTTTCTCTGGATGAGGAGGATGGAGCAGGCTGCCCTATCTCTGGATGAGGAGGATGGAGCAGGCTGCCCTATCTCTGGATGAGGAGGATGAAGCAGGCTGCACTTTCTCTGGAGGAGGAGGATGAAGCAGGCTGCCCTATCTCTGGATGAGGAGGATGAAGCAGGCTGCACTTTCTCTGGAGGAGGAGGATGAAGCAGGCTGCCCTATCTCTGGATGAGGAGGATGAAGCAGGCTGCACTTTCTCTGGAGGCGGAGGATGAAGCAGGCTGCCCTATCTCTGGATGAGGAGGATCAAGCAGGTTGCACTTTCTCTGGATGAGGAGGATAAAGCAAACCGCACTTCCTCTGGATAAAGGGGGTGAAGAAGGGTGCACTGTCTCTAAATGAGGAAGATGAAGCAGGTCACACCATCTTTGGATGAGGAGCATGAAGCAAGAAACACTATCTCCCTGAATGAGAAGGATGAAGCAGGCCCTTCTTTGGATGAGGAGAATAAATATGACCGCATAGGTGACTGAAGCAGGAAACACTAGTTCTCTGTACGAGGAGAATAAAGCAGGTTGTACCATTTCTGGATCAGGAGAATGAAGAGGGAAACATTGGCTCTCTGGATGAGGAGGGTGAAGCAGAAGCAGCTCATACCATCTCTGGATGAGGAGGATGAAGCAGGCCTCACTTTCTCAGGATGAGGAGGATGAAGCAGGATGCACCATCTCTGGATGAGGAGGAAGTTAAAACATCCTCAGCCCAGGCTCTAACCAGGCCTCTCCAATGCGTTTTTGATCCAGGGCTTAATCACAGGGTCCTAAAATTAAGCCCTGTGGGCAGGACGAAACACGTTAGGCGAGGTCTGGTTGGAGCCCGGGCTAAGGCTGTATTCACTTCTCACATACAGGTTTTTGTAGTGATATGCAGTTTAGGACGCTTCTTTCTTTGCATTGTTATCCATGGAGCTGAGATGAGCTCCGTCCTTACCTGCCCTCACAGCGGTATATTATAGAAGAGAACCCATTGCAGCCTCAAGCAGCACTCACAGTTTGGCATTGGTTCACAGTGAGGCAGGATGCACCATCTCTTGATGAGGAGGATGAAGGAGGCCACACTGTCTGAGAATGAGGAGGATGAAGCAGGCTGCACTATCTCAAGATGAGGAGGATGATGTACGTCATACTCTCTCTGGAGGATGAGGATGAAGCAGACCACACTTTCTCTGGATAATGAGGGTGAAGAAGCTACACTTTCTCTGAATGATGAGGATAAAGCAGATTGCACTTCCTCTGGATGAGGAGGATGAAGCAGGCCACTCTATTCATGGATGATGAGGATGAAGAAGCCACACTTTCTTAGGATGAGGAGGATGAAGCAGGCTGCACTTTCTCTGGAGGAGGAGGATAAAGCAGACCGCACTTCCCCTGGATAAAGGGGGTGGAGTAGGGTGCACTATCTCTAAATGAGGAAGATGAAGCAGGTCACACCATCTTTGGATGAGGAGCATTAAGCATGTAACACTAGCTCTCTGAATGAGAAGGATGAAGCAGGCCCTTCTTTCTTTGGATGAGGAGAATAAAGCTGACTGCACTTCCTCTGGATGAGGTGACTGAAGCAGGTCGCACCATGTCTGGATGAGGTGGTTGAAGCAGGAAACACTAGTTCTCTGAATGAGGAGGATAAAGCAGGTTGTACCATTTCTGGATCAGGAGGATGAAGAGGGAAACTCCATTAGCTCTCTCTGGATGAGGAGGGCGAAGCAGAAGCAGGTCATACCATCTCTGGATGAGGAGGATAAGCAGGCCTCACTTTCTCTGGATGAGGAGGATGAAGCAGTTTGCACCATCTCTGCATGAGGAGGATGAAGTAGGAAACACTAGCTCTCTGGATTAGTAGAATGAAGCAGACAGCAGTATCTCTGTATGAGGAGGATGAGGAAGTATGTCTATCAGGAGGATGAAATTGGCTGCTGTTCTTTCTGCCTGGTCTCTGGTGGTAGGTCCTCAGGGGCCAGGTAAGGAACAGCCCACAATGCCCTGGGCTTCCCCTCTAAGACCTCTCCCTTCTCTATGTGAGAAGTTAAAACAGCCTCAGCCCAGGCTCTAACCAGGCCACCCCAATGCCTTTTGATCCAGAGCTTAATCACAGGGTCCTAAAATTAAGCCCTGTGGGCAGGACGAAACACGTCTTTTTCGGGGAGGTCTGGTTGGAGTCCGGTCGAGTCTCAAATACAGGTTTTTGTAGTGATGTGCAGTTTAGGATGCTTCTTTCTTTGCATTGTTATCCATGGAGCTGAGATGAGCTCCATCCTCACCTGCACTCACAGCGGTATATTATAGAAGAGAACCCATTGCAGCCTCAAGCAGCACCCACAGTTTCGCATTGGTTCACAGTGAGGACCAGGGCTTTTTTTCTGAGAAAATGGATACAGGAACTCAACCACGACCCCCCACACACTCCAAACCTCATCAAATATTGGTGGTGGTCAAATTTCACTTACAGTGGGAGGGTTTTAAAGAGGCATTAAATTCCAGGAGTGCATTACGTACAGAGTGCAGAGTTTGGGGGTGCGTTACATACATAGTGCAGAGTTCAGGGGTGTGCTGCATACATAGTACAGAGTTCAGCCTTCTTCCGCAGCTGCTTTACCTCTGCATCCCCTATCCACATCTCACTTCCACCCCTCTTCAGCTCTCACCTCTGCATACAACCCCCTCAATACCACCATTTTCTCCCCACCTTCTTTAAAGCTCCACCATCTTCCATGCCTTACTTTTGTTGCTGTATTAAACAGAAGCACACAGCCGACTCTAGTATTTCCTATACTTTCGCACACTGTAGTTGGCTCTGCCTCTCTCACTTGCAGGGAGATCATCCACCGGGGTTGTCGGCATCTGCACTGCACTCCAGGCACCTGCATCTCCCTTGTCTCCATCCTGCACTCAGTAGGAGACGCTCAGGAGATCGTATCTGGGGGGGAGCCATTGGGATACAAGCTGTCACTTGTAAACACAGAAGCCGGATTTCTGTGTTTACAAGTATTAGTGGTGAGCAGGGAGCAGAGGGCCTGAGCCAAAGGTGGTGGAACTGAGTTCCACCATGTTCCAGCTGAAAAAAAGCCCTGGTGAGGACAAAGCCAAAAAGCACTGTCTAACCCAGCCTTTCTCAACCTTTTCAACACAGAGGAACCGTTGAAATACATTTCTGTTGGCTCTGCCTCTCTCACTTGCAGGGAGATCATCCACTGGGGTTGTCGGCATCTGCACTGCACTCCAGGCACCTGCATCTCCCTTGTCTCCATCCTGCACTCAGTAGGAGACGCTCAGGAGATCGTATCTGGGGGGAGCCATTGGGATACAAGCTGTCACTTGTAAACACAGAAGCCGGATTTCTGTGTTTACAAGTATTAGTGGTGAGCAGGGAGCAGAGGGCCTGAGCCAAAGGTGGTGGAACTGAGTTCCACCAAGTTCCAGCTGAAAAAAAAGCCCTGGTGAGGACAAAGCCAAAAAGCACTGTCTAACCCAGCCTTTCTCAACCTTTTCAACACAGAGGAACCCTTGAAATACATTTCTGTTGGCTCTGCCTCTCTCACTTGCAGGGAGATAATCCACCGGGGTTGTCGGCATCTGCACTGCACTCCAGGCACCTGCATCTCCCTTGTCTCCATCCTGCACTCAGTAGGAGACGCTCAGGAGATCGTATCTGGGGGGAGCCATTGGGATACAAGCTGTCACTTGTAAACACAGAAGCCGGATTTCTGTGTTTACAAGTATTAGTGGTGAGCAGGGAGCAGAGGGCCTGAGCCAAAGGTGGTGGAACTGAGTTCCACCAAGTTCCAGCTGAAAAAAAAGCCCTGGTGAGGACAAAGCCAAAAAGCACTGTCTAACCCAGCCTTTCTCAACCTTTTCAACACAGAGGAACCCTTGAAATACATTTCTGTTGGCTCTGCCTCTCTCACTTGCAGGGAGATAATCCACCGGGGTTGTCGGCATCTGCACTGCACTCCAGGCACCTGCATCTCCCTTGTCTCCATCCTGCACTCAGTAGGAGACGCTCCGGAGATCATATCTGGGGGGAGCCATTGGGATACAAGCTGTCACTTGTAAACACAGAAGCCGGATTTCTGTGTTTACAAGTATTAGTGGTGAGCAGGGAGCAGAGGGCCTGAGCCAGAGGTGGTGGAACTGAGTTCCACCAAGTTCCAGCTAAAAAAAAAGCCCTGGTGAGGACAAAGCCAAAAAACACCGTCTAACCCAGCCTTTCTCAACCTTTTCAACACAGAGGAACCCTTGAAATAAATTTCTGTTCTCGGGGAACCCCTGCTAAAAATGAAAAATCTACAACTCATGACAAATTAGTGTGACAGTCAGTGGGAAGAATGCTCCTTACTCTTGTCATCATTGGGAAGAATTACCCCCTTGGGGCTTTTTCACTGCATGGAACCGAACGGTTCGGTCGCTTTTGTGCTTTTCCACTGCATGGTACCGCATGGCATGGTGTAGGAATGGTTCGGTACGGTACGGCGGCGATTTTCCACTACATGGAACCGAACGTTACGGCGCTCTAAAACAGTACCACCTCGATTGTGGTTCCAAGAGGTACCATACCGGTACCATATCCCACAATCCTTTGCATGAAGTCACTACTAGCCACTGATTGGTCAGAGAATCGTTGTTATCCCACCCACTTACTTTAGTACTAGTGGAAAAGCAAACCATACCAAACCATACCAAACCGTTCCAACACCGTACCATGCAGTACCATGCAGTGGAAAACCAAACCGGGCCAAGCAGGGCCGAGTAGAGCCGAGTCGGTACTTGCAGTGGAAAAGTGCCAGATAGCTAAAAGGAACAATGGTGTCATTGGAAACTTATCTGAGAGGCAGAAATTGGCCATTGCTCAAGGAACCCCTAGCAACCTCAGCAGGAACCCTGGTCTAATCCATATGTTGTGAACTACTTCAGCAGCATTAATTGCAGGTCCTGACCTTTTTAGACCGCACCTCCTGCTGAAGCCCTGCATGCACTTGACGTGAAATGATGGGTTCACTTTAATTTATAACTGCTTTATAGGAAGGATAGCCAGATGTCTCTGAACCAGGCATTCATTGGAAGTCAGGAGAAGCTACGACAATCAAGACGAAGACTGCCTGAGAATTTCATAGCTTACATGCAACAAAGTGAACAACAATGGAACAGGTCCTCTTTACCGTGATGCGTGCGGTGCAACGATCAGATATGCACTTGAGATGGAGAAGCGAGCCAACAATTTGTTCACTCAGCTGAGTCCTTTTGTAGGCTAATTGCGTTTTTTTTTTTTTTTTTTGCTTCCTCATATGCTGCTTCAGCGTTAAAGTTTTGAGGAAGTAGCCACGTTAGAGAATTGAGCAGAGCGAGCACGGGTGTGTATGGGTCAACAGAGACAAAGCTCCAACACAAGCCTTCCTAGACGGTTCCCTACAAGGTACAGCTTCTATCGGGGGGGATGGGGCAGTTGGGGGTGACAAAGTCTTTGATCTCCTTTCGTAATAATGGACCCCCCCAGTTTCTGCCTGGTGGCCAGTCCTGATCTGCCTGCAGAGGTTGCGCAGTGCATGCTGGGATCTGACGTTCCTTGACAGCTGGAGGGGGCTGCAAGTCGCTTTTTAAACTTTGAAGTTGAAGTGCGTTACGGTTCTGCAGCTCCGGGACTTCGGATTCTCCTCGCCAGAGAGGGGAAGCATTGAAAAAACACTGAGAATTTGTGTGGCTTCCTGGTGTGTCAGCTGTCAGTGGCTAGATGACGGATTGCCTTTGAGCTTAATATGGCAAAAAAAAATTGTGCAATGATATTTATAAAGCTACAGGCTAGGTCTGAGAAATGTTCAAGTGGCTTTTAAAAGCTGATAACAGAATTGCAGGAAATACTATTGTGAATTTTATAAAAATTACAAAATGGGGAGAAAATAGTGATAACTGCCAGAGAGGGAATGACCTGTATTGGAGGTATTGACATACACCATCTATCAGGCCCAGACTGGGACAAATAATAGGTGCCGGGAAAAGGGGTGCTCTGGGCACAATGGTTTATTGCAGGGATGAGGGGGCGCCTTGACCCTAACCCTAAGGGAAGGGGGGGGGGGCGAAGTTTTGCATCCTTGCCCCGGGTGCTGGATGACCTTGTCCCAGCACTGAGTGTGGGCAATTTAGACTGAGCAGCCCAGATCCTCTGCAGGATTCTGTGGGGAGGGGGAACCCAACCCAGCAGAGCTGTGGGGGAGGAGAAGGGGCAGGAGAGAGCACACAGGGGCCCAGAGAGAGGACATGGGCCCGGGGGCAGCAGAAAGAACATGGATAGGAGCAGAGGCATAACTAGAACCTTCAGGGCCTTGGTGCAAGAAAACCATTATGGTCTCCCCTAACTTCTGGTCCTGGGGGTCCCTCCCATTGCTCTTGGGACCCTTTATTCCTATTGCTAGTCCCTTCATTAAGGGTCAGATGCGGGACCCTTTTACATGTTCTGCAGCGAGGCCCCTCATGGTGGTGGAATGTCAGAGCCCAGTCGCAAGTGTGACCTTTGTGACCCAGGTAGTTCTGCCAATGGGTGCTAGCAATATTTTTGGGGGTTCTGTAGCACCCCCCGGTGCCGCCCCTAGTGACAAGGAGGCGGCATGGGCCCCCTGCATCATGGTCAGGGGTCGCCATTGAAGCATTATATAGTGGGGGGACCAATTTACAGTATGGGGGGAAGCAATATACAGTGGGGGAAAGAAGTGGGCAGTATACAGTGGGAGGGAGGAGCAGTAAAAAGTATACTGGGGGCAGTATACAGTGTGGAGGGGGAGCAGTATACAGTGGAGGGGGAACAGTCGAAAGTATACGGAGGTGCTAGCAATATTTTTGGGGGTTCTGTAGCACTCCCCTGGTGCCACCTCTAATGACGGGGAGGCTGCATGGGCCCCCTGCAGCATGGTTGGAGGTCTAAATTGCGACCCCTGAAGTTACACAAGTAAAATATTATACAGTGGGGGGGGGGGGGTGGGCAGTGAGCAGTATACAGTATGGGAGGAGCAATATATAGTTAGGGGGAGCAGTGGGCGGTATACAGTGGGGAAGAGCAGTGAGCAGTATACAGGGGGGGGGCAATGAGCTTTATATGGGGGAAGCAGTATATAGTAAGGGGCCAGTGATCAGTGTACAATGAGGAGCAGTGAGCAGTATATAGTGGGGGGAGGGGAGGGGGGTGGACAGTATACAGTGAGGGGGGCAATGACCAGTATACAATGGGTGGGCAGTGAACAGTATACAGGGAGAACAGTATATAGAGGAGGGGGGGGCAGTATACGGTGTGGAGGGGGCAGTGGGCAGTATACAGTGGAGGGGCAGTGGGTAGTATACAGTGGGGGGCAGCGGGCAGTATACAGTGTGGGGAGGAGTAGTAAGCAGTATACAGGAGGGTCAGCAGTGGGCAGTATACAGGGGGAGGGGGACAATGGGCAGTATACAGTGTGGAGGGGGCAGTGGGCAGTATACAGTGTGGAGGGGGCAGTGGGCAGTATACAGTGTGGAGGAGAGGGGCAGTGGGCAGTATACAGCGGGGGGTATACAGTGGAGGGGGGCAGTGACCAGTATACAAAAGGGGGGCAGTGAAAAGTACTGTATATAGGGGGAGCAGTATATGGGGGAGGAGGGTCAGTGGGCAGTATACAGTAGGAGGGGGAGCAGTGAGCAGTATACAGGGGGGGAACAAATAGTGTACTAACCACAATAGGGAGCTAAAGAATTGCATATGGAGGGAATTACTGCAGGAGTCACTCACAATATGTGAGGACTCCCGGGGTCCCCATCTATGCTCCTCCTCCCAGTCCTACCATTTTCAGCAGCCACCTGTGCATGTAAGTGAGCATGGCCACACCCAGCCCCACCCACCAGCTCTATCAGCCCATTTAGAAGCTGCTGGCTGGGAGAGGGACAATTGGGTCTGCCAGCCAGAGGAGGCTGCACATTGGACACAAAAGCTGCACTGCACCCGAAGGAAAAAAACAGAGGTAACCTATAGTTCCCTATGGGCTCCCTGTTTGTATATATAGACATGCCTGCACAAGCCCTACCACAAAATGGCCAGGCTGCTTGGGTAGGAGCGGCAGCTGGGCAGCACATAAAGGAACTGAACCATCCATTTATCTCCTGCCACTGCTGAATGCCTGAACGAGGAGAAGCGAGAATTCAGCAGCAGCAGGAGAGAAATGGATGGTTTGGTTCCTGTATGTGCTGCCCAGCCACCCCTCCTACCCAGGCGACCCTGGCCCACTGGGCAAATGCCGGTGTGCCCTATGGCCAGTCCAGGCCTGCCAACTATGATTACTATCTGGGTGAGATGTACATTAAAATTGTAATAAAAATACTAAAATATTTCCCCTTCCTGGGGAAAATGCTGCTTCAGGCCCGCTCCGGTGCTGGTCACATGGCCAAAGCATAGGTATTTGTTCATGTGATTTCTGCTAAAGGCAGATTTAGCCAACCAGAACTCTGATCCACCCCTTCAACAGAGATAAGTTGACTACCGAACTAGGATTATGATTGCCTGGAAAGCAATGAAGTGAGCTTTGAACAGCATTTTCTCCAGGAAAGATAAATATTTCAGCCCTTCTGTTTATCAAAACCAACAAGACTTTTGATACGACTTTTATATATATATATATATGTTGTTTTTGTTTGTGGTGAGACTTTGACACATTTGTGTGTCAAGTGTATGAACTTCTAAATAGACCCCTATTGGTCTTTTTTTAAATACTCTATGGAGGAAACGAAACATTCTATGACTTTTCTTTGTACGCCTATTTCTAGTATGTACATCTGTCCTATCCCACCACATCTGAACTCTGTTTGTAGGGAAAGGTGAACAAACTTGCTAAATTAGGAGGAAGAGGCTTTATTTCAAGTCATTAAATTTCTCGTTGTGAAAGCATACTAGCCATATGAATTTTTGTTATTTTGTTTTCAAAGTCCATGTAGACCTCAAAATGTAACTAAAACAGCTAAATTATTTTCAGAAAGAGTTAACAAGTGGAACTGGATCAGGGGAGAACTGAAAAATTTCTGCCGTGAGCAGAATCATCAATCAAGCTTTTTTAACTGATGTGGGGGGAGGTGCTAGAAAAATATATTTCACAAAAACAAGGTGTACACACAGCTACTGCACAAATACTGTAAGCTTGTGTTTCCACATGATCATCCTGAATGTATAAAAAAAAGATTTTCTTTCAACTATAGAGTAAAGAACAAATGATACATATTGTCATTGAGACACTTAAAAAAGTCCTTTAACTATACAAAATAAATACCAGATTATGAATGTATCTCCTATAAACCCTAAAATTCTTAAAGGTGGGTTCTTCTGCAAGTCACATAGAGTCATTTAGAGTTGCTACCACCATCTCATACATAGGTTGGCAAACGATGGGGAAAATCAAGCCCCCATTGCAGCTCCACATCAAGCTCCCATCACCGCTCCACAACTTGCAGACAGAAAACCCTGTAAAACCTAAATAAATTGTGGGAATGCAATCTCCCATACCTATCCATAATCTTCAATCTAATGGGTATTTCCCATACCAAGTCATAAAATTCCTAAAGGTGGGTTCTTCTGGAAGTCATATAGAGTCACGTTGAGTTGCTCTCATCTCATAGAAAGATTGGCAATGAGATGGGGAAAATCAAGCCCCCATCGCAGCTCCACATGACCCTTGCAGCTTCACAACCTTGGACACAGAAAACCCCATAAAACCTAAATTCATAATGGGAAAGCAATCTTTAAAGTGATTGTAAAGTCTTGTTTTTTTTTTCTATTAAAATAACAAACATGTTATACTTACCTGCCCTGTGTAATAATTTTGCACAGGGCAGCCCAGATTCTGCTCTTCTCTTGGCTGAAGCTCCTGGCCCCTCCTTCCCATTGAGTTCCCCCACAGCAAGCAGCTTGTTATGGGGGCACTCAAGCTGAGCTGCAGCTCTGTGTTTCCATCCAGACACCTAGCTGCCGTTCGGCTCTGCCTCCTCTTTCTCCTGATTGCCTAACAGAGTTTGACAGCAGCGGGAGCCAATGGCGGAGCTGCTGTGCCTCAGACATTTAGGAGCAAGATGGATTGCTGAGGCATTCGTGGACATCGCTGGATAGAGAGGGGGCTCAGGTAAGAATTAGGGGGGCTGCTGCACACAGAAGGCTTTTTATTTTAATGCATAGAATGCTTTAAGATAAAAAACCTGACTTTACAACCCCTTTAAGAAAAATATTCAAAGGTTCACTTCTGTATAATTCAAACACAATGTGATACTCTTGAAGTTTATATAAAGGCAAAACTTTTTTATTCGCTTTGTATAGATAGAGAGATTCACCCTTCTATTTTCATTGGTGACCACTGAGACAGAAAGTGATAGGAAAATGTTACAGTTGTCACCTGGGCAGTAAGTAAGGGGGTGCTGGCTTTAAATGGCAAAGCAATTCACATGTTAGCATTAGAGCAATGCATCACTATGCCTAAGCTGAGCCCTGCAGCTGCAGTATCTCCTGTGCGTTTCTGTGACCCTTGTGCATGCCAATGACTTCTGAGACCCCTGTGACTCCAAAGCACCCTGAGAATACTATGTTTGTCCATAACCCCTGTGACTCTGAAGCACCCTAAGAATCCTGTTTCATCCTGTGACTCCAGAGCACCCTGAGCATCCTGTGTCACTCCATGACTCTGTGACTCCACGGGACCCTGAGCATCCTATGTCACCCTGTGTTCCCCATGACTCGAAAGCACCCTGAGCATCCTGTGTCACTCAGTGACCCAGGGACTCCACGGGACCCTGAGCATCCTATGTCACCTTGTGTTCCCCATGACTCAAGAGCACCCCGAGCATCCTGTGTCACTCAGTGACCAAGGGACTCCACGGGACCCTGAGCATCCTATGTCACCTTGTGTTCCCCATGACTCAAGAGCACCCTGAGCATCCTGTGCCACTCCATGACTCTGGGACTCCACGGGACCCTGAGCACCCTATGTCACCCTGTGTTCCCCATGACTCGAGAGCACCCCGAGCATCCTGTGTCACTCAGTGACCCAGGGACTCCATGGGACCCTGAGCATCCTATGTCACCTTGTGTTCCCCATGACTCCAGAGCACCCTGAGCATCCTGTGTCACTCCATGACTCTGTGACTCCACGGGACCCTGAACATCCTATGTCACCCTGTGTTCCCCATGACTCAAGAGCACCCCGAGCATCCTGTGTCACTCAGTGACCCAGGGACTCCACGGGACCCTATGCATCCTATGTCACACTGTGTCCCCCATGACTCGAGAGCATCATGAGCATCCTGTGTCACTCAGTGACCCAGTGACTCCATGGGACCCTTGTGACCCCTGTGACTCCAAAGCACCCTGAGCATCCTGTGTCATTCTGTGTTCCCCATGACTCCAGAGCACTCTGAGGATTTTGTGTCCCTTGGTGACCCTGTTACTCCACAGGACCCTGAGCATCCTGTGTCACCCTGTGTTCCCCATGACTCCAGAGCACCCTGAGCATCCTGTGTCACTCAGTGACCCTGTGACTACACGGGACCCTGAGCATCCTGTGTGACCCTGTGACCTTTGTAACTCCACAAGACCCTGAGAATTCTGTGTCACTCCATGACTCCTGTGACTCTGGAGAATGCTGTGCCATCCATTGACACTGTGACTCCACAGGACTCTAAGCATCCTGTATCACCCATGACCCCTTTGACTCCAAAGCATCCTGTGCCATCCTGTGACTATAGTGTTCCTCTGCTTTTCTAAGTGCAGCTCAATGCACCCCCTTTAGTCCAGTGACTCTCTGTGCACCCACAGTTACTCCATGCAACCTTTCTTTGTATGCACACTTTGGCACTCTCCTGTAACCTCCTGGATAGGCTTGTGGACCAGAGGTTACTGAACCTTCAAAAAGGAGGCAACCTTAGGATCAATAAAACCCTGCTTCTTTATTCCACCAGCAAAGTTCTCTGAAAAGTCAACGTGGGATTCTTAACCACTTCTAGACCGGAATTATTTACCCCCTTAATGACCAGGTCATTTCTTGCGATACGGCACTGCGTTACTTTAACTGACAATTGCGCGGTCGTGCGACGCTGTACCCAAACAAAATTGGCGTCCTTTTTTCCCAAAAACAGAGCTTTCTTTTGGTGGTATTTGATCACCTGTGTGATTTTTATTTTTTGCGCTATAAATAAAAAACAGCGACAATTCTGAAAAAAAAAAAAAACTATATTTTTAACTTTCTGCTATATAACATTCCCAATAGAAAAACATTTAAAAAAATTTATTTTTTCATCCTTTTAGGCCAATTTGTATTCTGCTTCATATTTTTGGTAAAACAAAAAAATCCCAATAAGCGTATTGTGATTGGTTTGAGCAAAAGTTATCGCGTCTACTAACTAAGGGAAAGATTTATGTCATTTTTATTTTTTTCGCGATCAGTGATTTTTAGCAGGACTGCGACATTGTGGCGGACAGATCGGACCCCTAACTGACATTTTTAACACTTTTGGGGGGACCGGTGACATTACTACACTAATCAGTGCCAGAAATATGCACTGTCACTGTACTAATGACACTGGCAGGGAAGGGGTTAACACCAGGGGCGATCAAAGGGTTAGATGTGTGCCTATGGGGTGCTTTCCAACTCTGTGGGAGATGGGCTTGCTGCATGATAACATAGACCTGTATTCCTAAATAAGAGGATCCCTGTGTTCATAACTGACAGACCGCCATTCTGTCTCCACGGGGAGTGATCTTGGGTGCCCAGCGGCAATCATGGCCGCCGAACCCGTAAATCGGCTTCCCCTGTGGGGAATGGGCGCGCACCCCTGCTAGCGGTCCCGCGAAGCGACGTACAGATCAGCGCCAACCAGCCGCAGTATATGTACTGTGGCTGGTCAGCAAGTGGTTAAAAAGTAGAGGTGCACCAATACCATTTTTTTTTACGGTAATTTCGGTCAAGTGCTCGCCGATGCCGAGTACCGATACCTTTGTGGTGCGATTTAAGCCCATACGAAATGAGTAGGCTCAAAAGCGCACTGCAAAGAATCGCATGCGATTTGATCAGGAATGGAGTGTAATTCCTATCCCAATCGCATGCGGTTTCCTTGACCACTCCTATGGCTGAAGTCACTATGAGCAGTGGAGCAGTGGGGGGAAACTGAATGCGATTTGGATAGGAATTGCACCACATTCCTCACATTCTATCCCTGGAGCAGTGGGGGGAAACCAAATGCGATTTAGGTAGGAATTGCACCACATTCCTGTTCAAATTGCACGCTTTGCAGTGTGCTTTGAGGGGACCAGTGACATTACTACAGTAATCAGTGATACAAATATGCACTGTCACTGTACTAATGACACTGGCATGGAAGGGGTTAACACCAAAGGGTTAAATGTGTGCCTAGGGGGTGCTTTCTAACTATGGGGGGGAGGGGCTTGCTGCAGGAACACAGAGACCTGTGTTCCTAAATGGGAGGATCTTTGTTCATAACTGACAGAACAGTGACACAGCAGGCCGCCAGACCCGCTGATTAGCTTCCCCTGTGGTGAATGGGTGCGCATGCCGCCACTAGCGGTCCAGCCAAGCGACGCACAAGTACGTCATTTCGGGAGACAGAGCCGACCTGCCGCCGTAAAATGTCAGTAAGCTGCACTAAAGCAACAGATTTTCATTGGTTTTTAAGACAAGCAGGCTCTCTTATCAGCTGGGTATGGCACTATGTCGGTATGTTCTTTGACATCTCTATAGCCACAAGCCACATCACTTCCCTAAAGTATAAAGTAGGTACATGAGCACCAACACTAATGCATTTAAGGGAAATCAGCTATTCTAAGGCTGACCACACACTCGCAGGCTAAACTAAAAAAAAAAAAAAAAAAAAAGATTGAACAGGTTCCCTCTAGCATGGGTAGACACAGGGGCTGACTGGCAATAGTGACTGGCAATAATGCAGCGACTTGGCCCCCCTCCCACTCTCCCTCTTCCCGTCCTCCCCCTGACCCCCATTCCAGGATGAAGCTCTGCTCCAGGTATTCTCTACTGAATCCGGGTTCCTAACCTAGGCCAGCAGGGGGCGGTTGGGGGGAGCTGGGCCAGCTCAGTTTGGGCTGGTCAGGGGAGGAGAGTCACCAGTGGGGCATGGAACCGGCCTCTGCTCAGACACAGTTTACACCATCAATGCCGGGGGGAGGTCAGGGTGGGGACTTTTTACTTCTCTTCACCAGGAATACTTTAAGCATGTCTGTGGCAGAAGCAGTGCAGCTTTTTCACAGGATACCAGAGTGGCCCAGGGGGCAACTGCCCCCTGGCCCAGTCCTCCCCTAGACTCAGTAGGTCAGCAGTGGGGACTTTTTACTTCTCTTCACCAGGAATCCTTTAGGCATGTCTGTGGCAGAAGCGGTGCAACCTTTTTTCAGGGCATCAGAGCGGCCCAGGAGGCAATTGTTCCCCTGGCCCAGTCCTCCCCTGGACTCAGTAGGTCAGTGGCAGAGACTTTTTACTTCTCTTCACCAGGAATCCTTTAGGCATGTCTGTGGCAGAAGCGGTGCAGCCTTTATACAGGACACCAGAGCGGCCCAGGGGGCAACTGCCCCCCTGCCCCCTTGCCCAGTCCTCCCCTAGACTCAGTAGGTCAGCAGTGGGGACTTTTAACTTCTCTTCACCAGGAATCCTTTAGGCATGTCTGTGGCAGAAGCGGTGCAACCTTTTTTCAGGACACCAGAGCGGCCCAGGGGGCAACTGCCCCCCTGCCCCCTGGCCCAGTCCTCCCCTGGACTCAGTAGGTCAGTGGCAGAGACTTTTTACTTCTCATCACCAGGAATCCTTTAGGCATGTCTGTGGCAGAAGCGGTGCAGCCTTTTTACAGGACATCAGAGCGGCCCAGGAGGCAACTGCCCCCTGGCCCTGTCCCCCCCTTGGGTAGACAACTCTTCCTTTGTCAGAATACCCAGACGGCAGCTGCATCTGATTGGATACAGTTATTTGTCCAAAAAAAGTCAGGCGCATTTGATTTTTCCATTGAAGGATGTAGGGCAGGAGGATGGTGACCGGGGCTTACCCATGGAGAGAATTTCGACTGGTTCTTCAAGAACCAAATAAAATTCCCATAGTGTATGGCCATTGGCCAACATAACTCATAAAGTTTGTCAGCGATCACACTGCGAGCCTAGTCCAAAAAAAAATCTTGATTGTCAATTTGAAAATTCATCGTCTGAATTTTACGTTACGTTTCTGGAGATTGTTCCTCAAAAGAGGATTTATTGAGTCCATTACATCAAAACGTTCTCTATAAATTAATTTTTATTAGAAGTTTGTACGGCATTACTAACAAATACTGAACATACAGGCTCATAGTACATCACCAATACAAGTGAACAGGGCCGGCCCTACCATGGGTCCTGCAGGCGGCACTTGAAGTGGGGCAGCAAATTGACTCCCAAAGATTTTTTTTTTTTTTTTTGCTTTTTTGCTTTTTGTCCCTATATACCAGAAAGCAGCCCCTTAACCCCCCCCCCCCCCACACACAACAACCACTTAACCCCCCCCACCACCACCACCACAATGCAGCCCCTTACAAATTCTACATAAAGACAAGGTGCTGTTGCATGTAAATGTGACTTCCTGATAAATTTAAATGTAGTTTTAATTATCATGATATAAAATAATGGACGTGGGGGCCTTTTGGTGGGCGTAATTTGTTTTGTGGGGGTCGGGGGGGGGCAGCATTTTATTCTTGGACCCAGGCATCACAATGTCTTGGGCCAGCCCTGCAGGTGAAGATACGACTTTGGATCTCCGTACAGTCATTTGAATACGGGTTTGGAAAGGTGTTGGGAAATCTTTGAGTAGGTGGAGCCAAATCTGAACACATTCCGGGAGCAATAGTTACCATAGAGCCAAGAAAAGTCAGTCCAGTGGAAGCAAAATAGTCCTGTGATGAAAAGCCTTCAGTCCACACGATGAATCAACAAATCCAAGTCATCTGGGCAAGGCCCATCAGCAAATAAATTGTGTACGGTTGTACGGTGATGTTGTGTAAGAGGAATCAAATAATAGAAGTTTAAAGGGAAGGGTAGGGCACGGGAACTGGGCAATGGACCCCCCCAACTTGTATCTCAATTTGGCTCTGCCATAAAGCCAGTTTCGTGTGTTAAATGGCCTTTAATGACCAGTGGAAGTCCTTAGGTAAGGGGACTGGGCAATGGACCCCCCCCAACTTGTATCTCAATTTGGGTCTGCCATAAAGCCAGTTTTGTGTGTTAAATGGCCTAAAAGGACCAGTGGAAGTCCTTAGGTAAGGGGACTGGGCAATGGACCCCCCCAACTTGTATCTCAATTTGGCTCTGCCATAAAGCCAGTTTCGTGTGTTAAATGGCCTTTAATGACCAGTGGAAGTCCTTAGGTAAGGGGACTGGGCAATGGACCCCCCCCAACTTGTATCTCAATTTGGGTCTGCCATAAAGCCAGTTTTGTGTGTTAAATGGCCTAAAAGGACCAGTGGAAGTCCTTAGGTAAGGGGACTGGGCAATGGACCCCCCCCAACTTGTATCTCAATTTGGGTCTGCCATAAAGCCAGTTTCATGTGATAAATGGCCTTCAAGGGCCAGTGGAAGTCCTTAGGTAAGGGGACTGGGCAATGGACCCCCCCCCAACTTGTATTTCAGTTTGGGTCTGCTATAAAGTCAGTTTTGTGTGTTAATTGGCCTTCAAGGACCAGTGGAAGTCCTTTGGTAAGGGGACTGGGCAATGGAACCCCCCTACTTGTATCTCAATTTGGGTCTGCCATAAAGCCAGTTTCGTGTGTTCAATGGCCTTCAAGGACCAGCGGAATTCCTTAGGTAAGGGGACTGGGCAATGGACCCCCCCCCCAACTTGTATCTCAATTTGGGTCTGCCATACAGCCAGTTTCATGTGTTAAATGGCCTTCAATGACCAGTGGAAGTCCTTAGGTAAGGGGACTGGGCAATGGACCCCCCCCAACTTGTATCTCAATTTGGGTCTGCCATAAAGCCAGTTTCGTGTGTTAAATGGCCTTTAATGACCAGTGGAAGTCCTTAGGTAAGGGGACTGGGCAATGGACCCCCCCCAACTTGTATCTCAATTTGGGTCTGCCATAAAGCCAGTTTTGTGTGTTAAATGGCCTAAAAGGACCAGTGGAAGTCCTTAGGTAAGGGGACTGGGCAATGGACCCCCCCCAACTTGTATCTCAATTTGGGTCTGCCATAAAGCCAGTTTTGTGTGTTAAATGGCCTAAAAGGACCAGTGGAAGTCCTTAGGTAAGGGGACTGGGCAATGGACCCCCCCCAACTTGTATCTCAATTTGGGTCTGCCATAAAGCCAGTTTTGTGTGTTAAATGGCCTAAAAGGACCAGTGGAAGTCCTTAGGTAAGGGGACTGGGCAATGGACCCCCTCAACTTGTATCTCAATTTGGGTCTGCCATAAAGCCAGTTTCATGTGATAAATGGCCTTCAAGGGCCAGTGGAAGTCCTTAGGTAAGGGGACTGGGCAATGGACCCCCCCCCAACTTGTATTTCAGTTTGGGTCTGCTATAAAGTCAGTTTTGTGTGTTAATTGGCCTTCAAGGACCAGTGGAAGTCCTTTGGTAAGGGGACTGGGCAATGGAACCCCCCTACTTGTATCTCAATTTGGGTCTGCCATAAAGCCAGTTTCGTGTGTTCAATGGCCTTCAAGGACCAGCGGAATTCCTTAGGTAAGGGGACTGGGCAATGGACCCCCCCCCCCAACTTGTATCTCAATTTGGGTCTGCCATACAGCCAGTTTCATGTGTTAAATGGCCTTCAATGACCAGTGGAAGTCCTTAGGTAAGGGGACTGGGCAATGGACCCCCCCCAACTTGTATCTCAATTTGGGTCTGCCATACAGCCAGTTTCATGTGTTAAATGGCCTTCAAGGACCAGTGGAAGTCCTTAGGTAAGGGGACTGGGCAATGGACCCCCCCCCAACTTGTATCTCAATTTGGGTCTGCCATAAAGCCAGTTTTGTGTGTTAAATGGCCTTCAATGACCAGTGGAAGTCCTTAGGTAAGGGGACAGGGCAATGGACCACCCCCCCCCCAACTTGTATCTCAATTTGGGTCTGCCATACAGCCAGTTTCGTGTGATAAATGGCCTTCAAGGGCCAGTGGAAGTCCTTAGGTAAGGTGACTGGGCAATGGACCCCCCAACTTGTATCTCAATTTGGGTCTGCCATAAAGCCAATTTCGTGTGTTAAATGGCCTTCAAGGGCCAGTGGAATTCCTTAGGTAAGGGGACTGAGCAATGGACCCCCCCCCCCCCAACTTGTATCTCAATTTGGGTCTGCCATAAAGCCAGTTTCGTGTGTTAAATGGCCTTCAAGGACCTGGGGAAGTCCTTAGGTAAGGGGACTGGGCAATGGAGCTGTATGTTTTGCCAAAGCTCCTAAACTCAACTCCACAAAAGCCTGTCCAAGTACACATAGGCTTGTACAAGAGTTTAGAAGCTGCTGTGGTTAGGGGGGAGATTCAACCTCCCTCATCCTCCCTCTCCTGAACGCGATAGGAACGTTTTGACCACTGGCCAGCGGTCTGTGTGTACATGAAGTCTAAAACTATTTAATCCCAGAGGAGCCATTGAAATCATTTTTAAGTTTCGGGGAACTCCTGCTAAAAACAATTCATTAGGGGTCAGCAAGAAAAACACCCCTCACATTGGTGGCCAGTGGAAAAAATACCCCTCCCCCACCCCTTACAGACAGTTAAAAGGCTCATTGGTGTCCTGCAGCTGACATCAACCCCAGAACTAGCCAATGGAAGGTTAATCATCCACAGCTCAAGGAACCCCTAGCAATCTCTGGAGGAACCTTGGTTGAGAATGGCTGGACCAAGCTGCCCTGCAAAAATGGCAATTAAGAGGTTGGAACAAACAATTTACCACTGACGGGGGGGGGGGGGATTATCCGCGGGAGTGATAGACCCCGATCCCTCCATAAAGAGTACCTGTCACTGCATATTACTGTCACATTCCCCCCGATCCCTCCATAAAGAGTACCTGTCACTGCATATTACTGTCACATTCTCCTCGATCCCTCCATAAAGAGTACCTATCACTCCTATTACTGTCACATTCCCCCCGATCCCTCCATAAAGAGTACCTGTCACTCCTATTACTGTCACATTCCCCCCGATCCCTCCATAAAGAGTACCTGTCACTGTCTATTACTGTCACATTCCCCCCGATCCCTCCATAAAGAGTACCTGTCACTGCCTATTACTGTCACATTCCCCCCGATCCCTCCATAAAGAGTACCTGTCACTGCTATTACTGTCACATTCCTCCCGATCCCTCCATAAAGAGTACCTGTCACTGCTATTACTGTCACATTCCCCCCGATCCCTCCATAAAGAGTACCTGTCACTCCTATTACTGTCACATTCCCCCCGATCCCTCCATAAAGAGTACCTGTCACTCCTATTACTGTCACATTCCCCCCGATCCCTCCATAAAGAGTACCTGTCACTGCTATTACTGTCACATTCCTTCCGATCCCTCCATAAAGAGTACCTGTCACTCCTATTACTTTCACATTCCCCCCGATCCCTCCATAAAGAGTACCTGTCACTGCCTATTACTGTCACATTCCTTCCGATCCCTCCATAAAGAGTACCTGTCACTGCCTATTACTGTCACATTCCCCCCGATCCCTCCATAAAGAGTACCTGTCACTCCTATTACTGTCACATTCCCCCCGATCCCTCCATAAAGAGTACCTGTCACTCCTATTACTGTCACATTCCCCCCGATCCCTCCATAAAGAGTACCTGTCACTGCATATTACTGTCACATTCCCCCCGATCCCTCCATAAAGAGTACCTGTCACTGCTATTACTGTCACATTCCCCCCGATCCCTCCATAAAGAGTACCTGTCACTGCCTATTACTGTCACATTCCCCCCGATCCCTCCATAAAGAGTACCTGTCACTCCTATTACTGTCACATTCCCCCCGATCCCTCCATAAAGAGTATCTGTCACTCCTATTACTGTCACATTCCTCCCGATCCCTCCATAAAGAGTACCTGTCACTCCCTATTACTGTCACATCCCTCCCGATCCCTCCATAAAGAGTACCTGTCACTCCTATTACTGTCACATTCCACCCCGATCCCTCCATAAAGAGTACCTGTCACTGCCTATTACTGTCACATTCCCCCCGATCCCTCCATAAAGAGTACCTGTCACTGCTATTACTGTCACATTCCCCCCGATCCCTCCATAAAGAGTACCTGTCACTGCTATTACTGTCACATTCCTTCCGATCCCTCCATAAAGAGTACCTGTCACTCCTATTACTGTCACATTCCCCCCGATCCCTCCATAAAGAGTACCTGTCACTCCTATTACTGTCACATTCCCCCCGATCCCTCCATAAAGAGTACCTGTCACTGCTATTACTGTCACATTCCTTCCGATCCCTCCATAAAGAGTACCTGTCACTCCTATTACTGTCACATTCCCCCCGATCCCTCCATAAAGAGTACCTGTCACTCCTATTACTGTCACATTCCCCCCGATCCCTCCATAAAGAGTACCTGTCACTGCTATTACTGTCACATTCCTTCCGATCCCTCCATAAAGAGTACCTGTCACTGCTATTACTGTCACATTCCCCCCGATCCCTCCATAAAGAGCACCTGTCACTGCCTATTACTGTCACATTCCTCCCGATCCCTCCATAAAGAGTACCTGTCACTCCTATTACTGTCACATTCCCCCCGATCCCTCCATAAAGAGTACCTGTCACTGCCTATTACTGTCACATTCCCCCCGATCCCTCCATAAAGAGTACCTGTCACTGTCTATTACTGCCACATTCCCCCCGATCCCTCCATAAAGAGTACCTGTCACTGCTATTACTGTCACATTCCCCCCGATCCCTCCATAAAGAGTACCTGTCACTGCCTATTACTGTCACATTCCCCCCGATCCCTCCATAAAGAGTACCTGTCACTGCATATTACTGTCACATTCCCCCCGATCCCTCCATAAAGAGTACCTGTCACTGCCTATTACTGTCCCATTCCCCCCGATCCCTCCATAAAGAGTACCTGTCACTCCTATTACTGTCACATTCCCCCCGATCCCTCCATAAAGAGTACCTGTCACTCCCTATTACTGTCACATCCCTCCCGATCCCTCCATAAAGAGTACCTGTCACTGCCTATTACTGTCACATTCCCCCCAATCCCTCCATAAAGAGTACCTGTCACTGCCTATTACTGTCACATTCCCCCCAATCCCTCCATAAAGAGTACCTGTCACTGCTATTACTGTCCCATTCCCCCCGATCCCTCCATAAAGAGTACCTGTCACTCCTATTACTGTCACATTCCCCCCGATCCCTCCATAAAGAGTACCTGTCACTGTCTATTACTGCCACATTCCCCCCAATCCCTCCATAAAGAGTATCTGTCACTCCTATTACTGTCACATTCCTCCCCGATCCCTCCATAAAGAGTACCTGTCACTCCCTATTACTGTCACATCCCTCCCGATCCCTCCATAAAGAGTACCTGTCACTGCCTATTACTGTCACATTCCCCCCGATCCCTCCATAAAGATTACCTGTCACTGCTATTACTGTCCCATTCCCCCCGATCCCTACATAAAGAGTACCTGTCACTGCCTATTACTGTCACATTCCTCCCCGATCCCTCCATAAAGAGTACCTGTCACTGCCTATTACTGTCACATTCCTCCCCGATCCCTCCATAAAGAGTACCTGTCACTGCTATTACTGTCACATTCCCCCCGATCCCTCCATAAAGAGTACCTGTCACTCCTATTACTGTCCCATTCCCCCCGATCCCTCCATAAAGAGTACCTGTCACTGCTATTACTGTCACATTCTCCCCAATCCCTCCATAAAGAGTACCTGTCACTGCCTATTACTGTCACATCCCTCCCGATCCCTCCATAAAGAGTACCTGTCACTGCTATTACTGTCACATTCCCCCCGATCCCTCCATAAAGAGTACCTGTCACTGCCTATTACTGTCACATTCCCCCCCGATCCCTCCATAAAGAGTACCTGTCACTGCCTATTACTGCCACATTCCTTCCGATCCCTCCATAAAGAGTACCTGTCACTGCCTATTACTGCCACATTCCTTCCGATCCCTCCATAAAGAGTACCTGTCACTGCTATTACTGTCACATTCCCCCCGATCCCTCCATAAAGAGTACCTGTCACTGCTATTACTGTCACATTCCTCCCCGATCCCTCCATAAAGAGTACCTGTCACTGCTATTACTGTCACATTCCCCCCGATCCCTCCATAAAGAGTACCTGTCACTGCTATTACTGTCACATTCTCCCCGATCCCTCCATAAAGAGTACCTGTCACTGCCTATTACTGTCACATTCCCCCCGATCCCTCCATAAAGAGTACCTGTCACTGTCTATTACTGTTACATTCCCCCCCGATCCCTCCATAAAGAGTACCTGTCACTCCTATTACTGTCACATTCCCCCCGATCCCTCCATAAAGAGTACCTGTCACTCCTATTACTGTCACATTCCCCCCGATCCCTCCATAAAGAGTACCTGTCACTGCCTATTACTGTCACATCCCCCCGATCCCTACATAAAGAGTACCTGTCACTCCTATTACTGTCACATTCCCCCCGATCCCTCCATAAAGAGTACCTGTCACTCTTATTACTGTCACACTCCCCCCCGATCCCTCCCTAAAGAGTACCTGTCACTGCTATTACTGTCACATTCCCCCCGATCCCTCCATAAAGAGTACCTGTCACTGCCTATTACTGTCACATTCCCCCCGATCCCTCCATAAAGAGTACCTGTCACTGCCTATTACTGTCACATCCCTCCCGATCCCTCCATAAAGAGTACCTGTCACTGCCTATTACTGTCACATTCCCCCCGATCCCTCCATAAAGAGTACCTGTCACTCCTATTACTGTCACATTCCCCCCGATCCCTCCATAAAGAGTACCTGTCACTCTTATTACTGTCACACTCCCCCCCGATCCCTCCCTAAAGAGTACCTGTCACTGCCTATTACTGTCACATTCCTCCCGATCCCTCCATAAAGAGTACCTGTCACTGCCTATTACTGTCACATTCCCCCCGATCCCTCCATAAAGAGTACCTGTCACTCCTATTACTGTCACATTCCCCCCGATCCCTCCATAAAGAGTACCTGTCACTGCTATTACTGTCACATTCCCCCCGATCCCTCCATAAAGAGTACCTGTCACTGCCTATTACTGTCACATTCCCCCCGATCCCTCCATAAAGAGTACCTGTCACTGCCTATTACTGTCCCATTCCCCCCGATCCCTCCATAAAGAGTACCTGTCACTCCTATTACTGTCACATTCCCCCCGATCCCTCCATAAAGAGTATCTGTCACTCCTATTACTGTCACATTCCTCCCGATCCCTCCATAAAGAGTACCTGTCACTCCCTATTACTGTCACATCCCTCCCGATCCCTCCATAAAGAGTACCTGTCACTGCCTATTACTGCCACATTCCTTCCGATCCCTCCATAAAGAGTACCTGTCACTGCTATTACTGTCACATTCCCCCCGATCCCTCCATAAAGAATACCTGTCACTGCCTATTACTGTCACATTCCCCCCGATCCCTCCATAAAGAGTACCTGTCACTGCTATTACTGTCACATTCCCCCCGATCCCTCCATAAAGAGTACCTGTCACTGCATATTACTGTCACATTCCCCCCGATCCCTCCATAAAGAGTACCTGTCACTGCTATTACTGTCACATTCCGCCCGATCCCTCCATAAAGATTACCTGTCACTGCTATTACTGTCCCATTCCCCCCGATCCCTACATAAAGAGTACCTGTCACTGCCTATTACTGTCACATTCCTCCCCGATCCCTCCATAAAGAGTACCTGTCACTGCTATTACTGTCCCATTCCCCCCGATCCCTCCATAAAGAGTACCTGTCACTGCTATTACTGTCACATTCTCCCCAATCCCTCCATAAAGAGTACCTGTCACTGCCTATTACTGTCACATCCCTCCCGATCCCTCCATAAAGAGTACCTGTCACTGCTATTACTGTCACATTCCTCCCCGATCCCTCCATAAAGAGTACCTGTCACTCCTATTACTGTCACATTCCCCCCGATCCCTCCATAAAGAGTACCTGTCACTGCCTATTACTGTCACATTCCCCCCGATCCCTCCATAAAGAGTACCTGTCACTGCCTATTACTGCCACATTCCTTCCGATCCCTCCATAAAGAGTACCTGTCACTGCCTATTACTGCCACATTCCTTCCGATCCCTCCATAAAGAGTACCTGTCACTCCTATTACTGTCACATTCCCCCCGATCCCTCCATAAAGAGTACCTGTCACTCCTATTACTGTCACATTCCCCCCGATCCCTCCATAAAGAGTACCTGTCACTGCTATTACTGTCACATTCCCCCCGATCCCTCCATAAAGAGTACCTGTCACTGCTATTACTGTCACATTCCCCCCGATCCCTCCATAAAGAGTACCTGTCACTGTCTATTACTGTCACATTCCCCCCGATCCCTCCATAAAGAGTACCTGTCACTGCTATTACTGTCACATTCCTCCCCGATCCCTCCATAAAGAGTACCTGTCACTGTCTATTACTGTTACATTCCCCCCCGATCCCTCCATAAAGAGTACCTGTCACTCCTATTACTGTCACATTCCCCCCGATCCCTCCCTAAAGAGTACCTGTCACTGCTATTACTGTCACATTCCCCCCGATCCCTCCATAAAGAGTACCTGTCACTGCCTATTACTGTCACATTCCCCCCGATCCCTCCATAAAGAGTACCTGTCACTGCCTATTACTGTCACATCCCTCCCGATCCCTCCATAAAGAGTACCTGTCACTGCCTATTACTGTCACATTCCCCCCGATCCCTCCATAAAGAGTACCTGTCACTCCTATTACTGTCACATTCCCCCCGATCCCTCCATAAAGAGTACCTGTCACTCTTATTACTGTCACACTCCCCCCCGATCCCTCCCTAAAGAGTACCTGTCACTGCCTATTACTGTCACATTCCTCCCGATCCCTCCATAAAGAGTACCTGTCACTGCCTATTACTGTCACATTCCCCCCGATCCCTCCATAAAGAGTACCTGTCACTCCTATTACTGTCACATTCCCCCCGATCCCTCCATAAAGAGTACCTGTCACTGCTATTACTGTCACATTCCCCCCGATCCCTCCATAAAGAGTACCTGTCACTGCCTATTACTGTCACATTCCCCCCGATCCCTCCATAAAGAGTACCTGTCACTGCCTATTACTGTCCCATTCCCCCCGATCCCTCCATAAAGAGTACCTGTCACTCCTATTACTGTCACATTCCCCCCGATCCCTCCATAAAGAGTATCTGTCACTCCTATTACTGTCACATTCCTCCCGATCCCTCCATAAAGAGTACCTGTCACTCCCTATTACTGTCACATCCCTCCCGATCC
The DNA here is from genome assembly GCF_965119305.1 of Pelophylax lessonae. Lineage (NCBI taxonomy): Eukaryota > Metazoa > Chordata > Amphibia > Anura > Ranidae > Pelophylax > Pelophylax lessonae. Next base: position 738,881,323 of record NC_138769.1, on the reverse strand, counting down.
CTCCATAAAGAGTACCTGTCACTGCCTATTACTGCCACATTCCTTCCGATCCCTCCATAAAGAGTACCTGTCACTGCTATTACTGTCACATTCCCCCCGATCCCTCCATAAAGAGTACCTGTCACTGCCTATTACTGTCACATTCCCCCCGATCCCTCCATAAAGAGTACCTGTCACTGCTATTACTGTCACATTCCCCCCGATCCCTCCATAAAGAGTACCTGTCACTGCATATTACTGTCACATTCCCCCCGATCCCTCCATAAAGAGTACCTGTCACTGCTATTACTGTCACATTCCCCCCGATCCCTCCATAAAGAGTACCTGTCACTGCCTATTACTGTCACATTCCCCCCGATCCCTCCATAAAGAGTACCTGTCACTCCTATTACTGTCACATTCCTTCCGATCCCTCCATAAAGAGTACCTGTCACTGCTATTACTGTCACATTCCCCCCGATCCCTCCATAAAGAGTACCTGTCACTGCCTATTACTGTCACATTCCCCCCGATCCCTCCATAAAGAGTACCTGTCACTCCTATTACTGTCACATTCCCCCCGATCCCTCCATAAAGAGTACCTGTCACTGCCTATTACTGTCACATTCCCCCCGATCCCTCCATAAAGAGTACCTGTCACTGTCTATTACTGTCACATTCCCCCCGATCCCTCCATAAAGAGTACCTGTCACTGTCTATTACTGTCACATTCCCTCCGATCCCTCCATAAAGAGTACCTGTCACTCCTATTACTGTCACATTCCCCCCGATCCCTCCATAAAGAGTACCTGTCACTGTCTATTACTGTCACATTCCCCCCGATCCCTCCATAAAGAGTACCTGTCACTGTCTATTACTGTCACATTCCCCCCGATCCCTCCATAAAGAGTACCTGTCACTCCTATTACTGTCACATTCCTCCCCGATCCCTCCATAAAGAGTACCTGTCACTCCCTATTACTGTCACATCCCTCCCGATCCCTCCATAAAGAGTACCTGTCACTGCCTATTACTGCCACATTCCTTCCGATCCCTCCATAAAGAGTACCTGTCACTGCTATTACTGTCACATTCCCCCCGATCCCTCCATAAAGAGTACCTGTCACTGCCTATTACTGTCACATTCCCCCCGATCCCTCCATAAAGAGTACCTGTCACTGCTATTACTGTCCCATTCCCCCCGATCCCTCCATAAAGAGTACCTGTCACTGCTATTACTGTCACATTCCCCCCGATCCCTCCATAAAGAGTACCTGTCACTGCCTATTACTGTCACATTCCCCCCGATCCCTCCATAAAGAGTACCTGTCACTGCCTATCACTGTCACATTCCCCCCGATCCCTCCATAAAGATTACCTGTCACTGCTATTACTGTCCCATTCCCCCCGATCCCTACATAAAGAGTACCTGTCACTGCCTATTACTGTCACATTCCTCCCCGATCCCTCCATAAAGAGTACCTGTCACTGCCTATTACTGTCACATTCCTCCCCGATCCCTCCATAAAGAGTACCTGTCACTGCTATTACTGTCCCATTCCCCCCGATCCCTCCATAAAGAGTACCTGTCACTGCTATTACTGTCACATCCCTCCCGATCCCTCCATAAAGAGTACCTGTCACTGCTATTACTGTCACATGCCTCCCCGATCCCTCCATAAAGAGTACCTGTCACTCCTATTACTGTCACATTCCCCCCGATCCCTCCATAAAGAGTATCTGTCACTCCTATTACTGTCACATTCCTCCCGATCCCTCCATAAAGAGTACCTGTCACTCCCTATTACTGTCACATCCCTCCCGATCCCTCCATAAAGAGTACCTGTCACTCCTATTACTGTCACATTCCACCCCGATCCCTCCATAAAGAGTACCTGTCACTGCCTATTACTGTCACATTCCCCCCGATCCCTCCATAAAGAGTACCTGTCACTGCTATTACTGTCACATTCCCCCCGATCCCTCCATAAAGAGTACCTGTCACTGCTATTACTGTCACATTCCTTCCGATCCCTCCATAAAGAGTACCTGTCACTCCTATTACTGTCACATTCCCCCCGATCCCTCCATAAAGAGTACCTGTCACTCCTATTACTGTCACATTCCCCCCGATCCCTCCATAAAGAGTACCTGTCACTGCTATTACTGTCACATTCCTTCCGATCCCTCCATAAAGAGTACCTGTCACTGCTATTACTGTCACATTCCCCCCGATCCCTCCATAAAGAGCACCTGTCACTGCCTATTACTGTCACATTCCTCCCGATCCCTCCATAAAGAGTACCTGTCACTCCTATTACTGTCACATTCCCCCCGATCCCTCCATAAAGAGTACCTGTCACTGCCTATTACTGTCACATTCCCCCCGATCCCTCCATAAAGAGTACCTGTCACTGTCTATTACTGCCACATTCCCCCCGATCCCTCCATAAAGAGTACCTGTCACTGCTATTACTGTCACATTCCCCCCGATCCCTCCATAAAGAGTACCTGTCACTGCCTATTACTGTCACATTCCCCCCGATCCCTCCATATAGAGTACCTGTCACTGCATATTACTGTCACATTCCCCCCGATCCCTCCATAAAGAGTACCTGTCACTGCCTATTACTGTCCCATTCCCCCCGATCCCTCCATAAAGAGTACCTGTCACTCCTATTACTGTCACATTCCCCCCGATCCCTCCATAAAGAGTATCTGTCACTCCTATTACTGTCACATTCCTCCCGATCCCTCCATAAAGAGTACCTGTCACTCCCTATTACTGTCACATCCCTCCCGATCCCTCCATAAAGAGTACCTGTCACTGCCTATTACTGCCACATTCCTTCCGATCCCTCCATAAAGAGTACCTGTCACTGCTATTACTGTCACATTCCCCCCGATCCCTCCATAAAGAGTACCTGTCACTGCCTATTACTGTCACATTCCCCCCGATCCCTCCATAAAGAGTACCTGTCACTGCTATTACTGTCACATTCCCCCCGATCCCTCCATAAAGAGTACCTGTCACTGCATATTACTGTCACATTCCCCCCGATCCCTCCATAAAGAGTACCTGTCACTGCTATTACTGTCACATTCCCCCCGATCCCTCCATAAAGAGTACCTGTCACTGCCTATTACTGTCACATTCCCCCCAATCCCTCCATAAAGAGTACCTGTCACTGCTATTACTGTCCCATTCCCCCCGATCCCTCCATAAAGAGTACCTGTCACTCCTATTACTGTCACATTCCCCCCGATCCCTCCATAAAGAGTACCTGTCACTGTCTATTACTGCCACATTCCCCCCAATCCCTCCATAAAGAGTATCTGTCACTCCTATTACTGTCACATTCCTCCCCGATCCCTCCATAAAGAGTACCTGTCACTCCCTATTACTGTCACATCCCTCCCGATCCCTCCATAAAGAGTACCTGTCACTGCCTATTACTGTCACATTCCCCCCGATCCCTCCATAAAGATTACCTGTCACTGCTATTACTGTCCCATTCCCCCCGATCCCTACATAAAGAGTACCTGTCACTGCCTATTACTGTCACATTCCTCCCCGATCCCTCCATAAAGAGTACCTGTCACTGCCTATTACTGTCACATTCCTCCCCGATCCCTCCATAAAGAGTACCTGTCACTGCATATTACTGTCACATTCCCCCCGATCCCTCCATAAAGAGTACCTGTCACTGCCTATTACTGTCACATTCCCCCCGATCTCTGCATAAAGAGTACCTGTCACTGCTATTACTGTCACATTCTCCCCAATCCCTCCATAAAGAGTACCTGTCACTGCCTATTACTGTCACATCCCTCCCGATCCCTCCATAAAGAGTACCTGTCACTGCTATTACTGTCACATTCCTCCCCGATCCCTCCATAAAGAGTACCTGTCACTCCTATTACTGTCACATTCCCCCCGATCCCTCCATAAAGAGTACCTGTCACTGTCTATTACTGCCACATTCCCCCCAATCCCTCCATAAAGAGTACCTGTCACTGCCTATTACTGTCACATTCCTCCCGATCCCTCCATAAAGAGTACCTGTCACTCCTATTACTGTCACATTCCTCCCCGATCCCTCCATAAAGAGTACCTGTCACTGCCTATTACTGTCACATTCCTCCCGATCCCTCCATAAAGAGTACCTGTCACTCCTATTACTGTCACATTCCTCCCCGATCCCTCCATAAAGAGTACCTGTCACTCCCTATTACTGTCACATCCCTCCCGATCCCTCCATAAAGAGTACCTGTCACTGCCTATTACTGTCACATTCCCCCCGATCCCTACATAAAGAGTACCTGTCACTGCCTATTACTGTCACATTCCTCCCCGATCCCTCCATAAAGAGTACCTGTCACTGCCTATTACTGTCACATTCCCCCCGATCCCTCCATAAAGAGTACCTGTCACTGCCTATTACTGTCACATTCCCCCCGATCCCTCCATAAAGATTACCTGTCACTGCTATTACTGTCCCATTCCCCCCGATCCCTACATAAAGAGTACCTGTCACTGCCTATTACTGTCACATTCCTCCCCGATCCCTCCATAAAGAGTACCTGTCACTGCCTATTACTGTCACATTCCTCCCCGATCCCTCCATAAAGAGTACCTGTCACTGCCTATTACTGTCACATTCCTCCCCGATCCCTCCATAAAGAGTACCTGTCACTGCATATTACTGTCACATTCCCCCCGATCCCTCCATAAAGAGTACCTGTCACTGCTATTACTGTCACATTCCCCCCGATCCCTCCATAAAGAGTACCTGTCACTGCCTATTACTGTCACATTCCCCCCAATCCCTCCATAAAGAGTACCTGTCACTGCTATTACTGTCCCATTCCCCCCGATCCCTCCATAAAGAGTACCTGTCACTCCTATTACTGTCACATTCCCCCCGATCCCTCCATAAAGAGTACCTGTCACTGTCTATTACTGCCACATTCCCCCCAATCCCTCCATAAAGAGTACCTGTCACTCCCTATTACTGTCACATCCCTCCCGATCCCTCCATAAAGAGTACCTGTCACTGCCTATTACTGTCACATTCTTCCCCGATCCCTCCATAAAGAGTACCTGTCACTGCTATTACTGTCCCATTCCCCCCGATCCCTCCATAAAGAGTACCTGTCACTGCTATTACTGTCACATTCTCCCCAATCCCTCCATAAAGAGTACCTGTCACTGCCTATTACTGTCACATCCCTCCCGATCCCTCCATAAAGAGTACCTGTCACTGCTATTACTGTCACATTCCTCCCCGATCCCTCCATAAAGAGTACCTGTCACTGCTATTACTGTCACATTCCCCCCGATCCCTCTATAAAGAGTACCTGTCACTCCTATTACTGTCACATTCCCCCCGATCCCTCCATAAAGAGTACCTGTCACTGCCTATTACTGTCACATTCCCCCCCGATCCCTCCATAAAGAGTACCTGTCACTGCCTATTACTGCCACATTCCTTCCGATCCCTCCATAAAGAGTACCTGTCACTGCTATTACTGTCACATTCCCCCCGATCCCTCCATAAAGAGTACCTGTCACTGCTATTACTGTCACATTCCCCCCGATCCCTCCATAAAGAGTACCTGTCACTGCCTATTACTGTCACATTCCCCCCCGATCCCTCCATAAAGAGTACCTGTCACTGTCTATTACTGTTACATTCCCCCCCGATCCCTCCATAAAGAGTACCTGTCACTCCTATTACTGTCACATTCCCCCCGATCCCTCCATAAAGAGTACCTGTCACTGCTATTACTGTCACATTCCCCCCGATCCCTCCATAAAGAGTACCTGTCACTGCCTATTACTGTCACATCCCCCCGATCCCTACATAAAGAGTACCTGTCACTCCTATTACTGTCACATTCCCCCCGATCCCTCCATAAAGAGTACCTGTCACTCTTATTACTGTCACACTCCCCCCCGATCCCTCCCTAAAGAGTACCTGTCACTGCCTATTACTGTCACATTCCTCCCGATCCCTCCATAAAGAGTACCTGTCACTGCCTATTACTGTCACATTCCCCCCGATCCCTCCATAAAGAGTACCTGTCACTGCCTATTACTGTCACATCCCTCCCGATCCCTCCATAAAGAGTACCTGTCACTGCCTATTACTGTCACATTCCCCCCGATCCCTCCATAAAGAGTACCTGTCACTCCTATTACTGTCACATTCCCCCCGATCCCTCCATAAAGAGTACCTGTCACTCTTATTACTGTCACACTCCCCCCCGATCCCTCCCTAAAGAGTACCTGTCACTGCCTATTACTGTCACATTCCTCCCGATCCCTCCATAAAGAGTACCTGTCACTGTCTATTACTGTCACATTCCCCCCGATCCCTCCATAAAGAGTACCTGTCACTCCTATTACTGTCACATTCCCCCCGATCCCTCCATAAAGAGTACCTGTCACTGCTATTACTGTCACATTCCCCCCGATCCCTCCATAAAGAGTACCTGTCACTGCCTATTACTGTCACATTCCCCCCGATCCCTCCATAAAGAGTACCTGTCACTGCCTATTACTGTCCCATTCCCCCCGATCCCTCCATAAAGAGTACCTGTCACTCCTATTACTGTCACATTCCCCCCGATCCCTCCATAAAGAGTATCTGTCACTCCTATTACTGTCACATTCCTCCCGATCCCTCCATAAAGAGTACCTGTCACTCCCTATTACTGTCACATCCCTCCCAATCCCTCCATAAAGAGTACCTGTCACTGCCTATTACTGCCACATTCCTTCCGATCCCTCCATAAAGAGTACCTGTCACTGCTATTACTGTCACATTCCCCCCGATCCCTCCATAAAGAGTACCTGTCACTGCCTATTACTGTCACATTCCCCCCGATCCCTCCATAAAGAGTACCTGTCACTGCTATTACTGTCACATTCCCCCCGATCCCTCCATAAAGAGTACCTGTCACTGCATATTACTGTCACATTCCCCCCGATCCCTCCATAAAGAGTACCTGTCACTGCTATTACTGTCACATTCCCCCCGATCCCTCCATAAAGAGTACCTGTCACTGCCTATTACTGTCACATTCCCCCCGATCCCTCCATAAAGAGTACCTGTCACTCCTATTACTGTCACATTCCTTCCGATCCCTCCATAAAGAGTACCTGTCACTGCTATTACTGTCACATTCCCCCCGATCCCTCCATAAAGAGTACCTGTCACTGCCTATTACTGTCACATTCCCCCCGATCCCTCCATAAAGAGTACCTGTCACTCCTATTACTGTCACATTCCCCCCGATCCCTCCATAAAGAGTACCTGTCACTGTCTATTACTGTCACATTCCCCCCGATCCCTCCATAAAGAGTACCTGTCACTGTCTATTACTGTCACATTCCCCCCGATCCCTCCATAAAGAGTACCTGTCACTCCTATTACTGTCACATTCCTCCCCGATCCCTCCATAAAGAGTACCTGTCACTCCCTATTACTGTCACATCCCTCCCGATCCCTCCATAAAGAGTACCTGTCACTGCCTATTACTGCCACATTCCTTCCGATCCCTCCATAAAGAGTACCTGTCACTGCTATTACTGTCACATTCCCCCCGATCCCTCCATAAAGAGTACCTGTCACTGCTATTACTGTCCCATTCCCCCCGATCCCTCCATAAAGAGTACCTGTCACTGCTATTACTGTCACATTCCCCCCGATCCCTCCATAAAGAGTACCTGTCACTGCCTATTACTGTCACATTCCCCCCGATCCCTCCATAAAGAGTACCTGTCACTGCCTATCACTGTCACATTCCCCCCGATCCCTCCATAAAGATTACCTGTCACTGCTATTACTGTCCCATTCCCCCCGATCCCTACATAAAGAGTACCTGTCACTGCCTATTACTGTCACATTCCTCCCCGATCCCTCCATAAAGAGTACCTGTCACTGCCTATTACTGTCACATTCCTCCCCGATCCCTCCATAAAGAGTACCTGTCACTGCATATTACTGTCACATTCCCCCCCGATCCCTCCATAAAGAGTACCTGTCACTGCTATTACTGTCCCATTCCCCCCGATCCCTCCATAAAGAGTACCTGTCACTGCCTATTACTGTCACATTCCCCCCGATCCCTCCATAAAGAGTACCTGTCACTGCTATTACTGTCACATTCCCCCCGATCCCTCCATAAAGAGTACCTGTCACTGCTATTACTGTCACATTCCCCCCGATCCCTCCATAAAGAGTACCTGTCACTCCTATTACTGTCACATTCCCCCCGATCCCTCCATAAAGAGTACCTGTCACTGCCTATTACTGTCACATTCCCCCCGATCCCTCCATAAAGAGTACCTGTCACTGTCTATTACTGTCACATTCCCCCCGATCCCTCCATAAAGAGTACCTGTCACTGTCTATTACTGTCACATTCCCCCCGATCCCTCCATAAAGAGTACCTGTCACTGCCTATTACTGTCACATTCCTCCCCGATCCCTCCATAAAGAGTACCTGTCACTGCTATTACTGTCCCATTCCCCCCGATCCCTCCATAAAGAGTACCTGTCACTGCCTATTACTGTCACATCCCTCCCGATTCCTCCATAAAGAGTACCTGTCACTGCTATTACTGTCACATGCCTCCCCGATCCCTCCATAAAGAGTACCTGTCACTCCTATTACTGTCACATTCCCCCCGATCCCTCCATAAAGAGTACCTGTCACTGCCTATTACTGTCACATTCCCCCCCGATCCCTCCATAAAGAGTACCTGTCACTGCCTATTACTGCCACATTCCTTCCGATCCCTCCATAAAGAGTACCTGTCACTGCTATTACTGTCACATTCCCCCCGATCCCTCCATAAAGAGTACCTGTCACTGTCTATTACTGTCACATTCCCCCCGATCCCTCCATAAAGAGTACCTGTCACTGCATATTACTGTCACATTCCCCCCGATCCCTCCATAAAGAGTACCTGTCACTGCTATTACTGTCACATTCCTCCCCGATCCCTCCATAAAGAGTACCTGTCACTCCTATTACTGTCACATTCCCCCCGATCCCTCCATAAAGAGTGCCTGTCACTCCTATTACTGTCACATTCCCCCCGATCCCTCCATAAAGAGTACCTGTCACTGCTATTACTGTCACATTCCCCCCGATCCCTCCATAAAGAGTACCTGTCACTGCCTATTACTGTCACATTCCCCCCGATCCCTCCATAAAGAGTACCTGTCACTGCATATTACTGTCACATTCCCCCCCGATCCCTCCATAAAGAGTACCTGTCACTGCTATTACTGTCACATTCCCCCCGATCCCTCCATAAAGAGTACCTGTCACTGCCTATTACTGTCACATTCCCCCCGATCCCTCCATAAAGAGTACCTGTCACTGCTATTACTGTCACATTCCCCCCGATCCCTCCATAAAGAGTACCTGTCACTGCTATTACTGTCACATTCCCCCCGATCCCTCCATAAAGAGTACCTGTCACTCCTATTACTGTCACATTCCCCCCGATCCCTCCATAAAGAGTACCTGTCACTGCCTATTACTGTCACATTCCCCCCGATCCCTCCATAAAGAGTACCTGTCACTGTCTATTACTGTCACATTCCCCCCGATCCCTCCATAAAGAGTACCTGTCACTGTCTATTACTGTCACATTCCCCCCGATCCCTCCATAAAGAGTACCTGTCACTGCCTATTACTGTCACATTCCTCCCCGATCCCTCCATAAAGAGTACCTGTCACTGCTATTACTGTCCCATTCCCCCCGATCCCTCCATAAAGAGTACCTGTCACTGCCTATTACTGTCACATCCCTCCCGATTCCTCCATAAAGAGTACCTGTCACTGCTATTACTGTCACATGCCTCCCCGATCCCTCCATAAAGAGTACCTGTCACTCCTATTACTGTCACATTCCCCCCGATCCCTCCATAAAGAGTACCTGTCACTGCCTATTACTGTCACATTCCCCCCCGATCCCTCCATAAAGAGTACCTGTCACTGCCTATTACTGCCACATTCCTTCCGATCCCTCCATAAAGAGTACCTGTCACTGCTATTACTGTCACATTCCCCCCGATCCCTCCATAAAGAGTACCTGTCACTGTCTATTACTGTCACATTCCCCCCGATCCCTCCATAAAGAGTACCTGTCACTGCATATTACTGTCACATTCCCCCCGATCCCTCCATAAAGAGTACCTGTCACTGCTATTACTGTCACATTCCTCCCCGATCCCTCCATAAAGAGTACCTGTCACTCCTATTACTGTCACATTCCCCCCGATCCCTCCATAAAGAGTGCCTGTCACTCCTATTACTGTCACATTCCCCCCGATCCCTCCATAAAGAGTACCTGTCACTGCTATTACTGTCACATTCCCCCCGATCCCTCCATAAAGAGTACCTGTCACTGCCTATTACTGTCACATTCCCCCCGATCCCTCCATAAAGAGTACCTGTCACTGCATATTACTGTCACATTCCCCCCCGATCCCTCCATAAAGAGTACCTGTCACTCCTATTACTGTCACATTCCCCCCGATCCCTCCATAAAGAGTACCTGTCACTGCTATTACGGTCACATTCCCCCCGATCCCTCCATAAAGAGTACCTGTCACTGCCTATTACTGTCACATCCCCCCGATCCCTACATAAAGAGTACCTGTCACTGCCTATTACTGTCACATCCCTCCCGATTGCTCCATAAAGAGTACCTGTCACTGCCTATTACTGTCACATTCCCCCCGATCCCTCCATAAAGAGTACCTGTCACTCCTATTACTGTCACATTCCCCCCGATCCCTCCATAAAGAGTACCTGTCACTCTTATTACTGTCACACTCCCCCCCGATCCCTCCCTAAAGAGTACCTGTCACTGCCTATTACTGTCACATTCCCCCCGATCCCTCCATAAAGAGTACCTGTCACTGCTATTACTGTCACATTCCCCCCGATCCCTCCATAAAGAGTACCTGTCACTGCCTATTACTGTCACATTCCCCCCGATCCCTCCATAAAGAGTACCTGTCACTCCTATTACTGTCACACTCCCCCCCGATCCCTCCCTAAAGAGTACCTGTCACTGCCTATTACTGTCACATTCCCCCCGATCCCTCCATAAAGAGTACCTGTCACTGCCTATTACTGTCACATTCCTCCCGATCCCTCCATAAAGAGTACCTGTCACTGCTATTACTGTCACATTCTCCCCGATCCCTCCATAAAGAGTACCTGTCACTGCCTATTACTGTCACATTCCCCCCGATCCCTCCATAAAGAGTACCTGTCACTGCCTATTACTGCCACATTCCCCCCGATCCCTCCATAAAGAGTACCTGTCACTGCTATTACTGTCACATTCCCCCCGATCCCTCCATAAAGAGTACCTGTCACTCCTATTACTGTCACATTCCCCCCGATCCCTCCATAAAGAGTACCTGTCACTGCCTATTACTGTCACATTCCTCCCCGATCCCTCCATAAAGAGTACCTGTCACTCCTATTACTGTCACATCCCCCCTGATCCCTCCATAAAGAGTACCTGTCACTCCTATTACTGTCACATTCCCCCCGATCCCTCCATAAAGAGTACCTGTCACTCCTATTACTGTCACATCCCCCCCGATCCCTCCATAAAGAGTACCTGTCACTGCCTATTACTGTCACATTCCCCCCGATCCCTCCATAAAGAGTACCTGTCACTCCTATTACTGTCACATCCCCCCCGATCCCTCCATAAAGAGTACCTGTCACTCCTATTACTGTCACATCCCCCCCGATCCCTCCATAAAGAGTACCTGTCACTCCTATTACTGTCACATCCCCCCCGATCCCTCCATAAAGAGTACCTGTCACTGCCTATTACTGTCACATTCCCCCCGATCCCTCCATAAAGAGTACCTGTCACTCCTATTACTGTCACATTCCTCCCCGATCCCTCCATAAAGAGTACCTGTCACTCCTATTACTGTCACATTCCCCCGATCCCTCCATAAAGAGTACCTGTCACTCCTATTACTGTCACATTCCCCCCGATCCCTCCATAAAGAGTACCTGTCACTGCTATTACTGTCACATTCCCCCCGATCCCTCCATAAAGAGTACCTGTCACTGCTATTACTGTCACATCCCCCCGATCCCTCCATAAAGAGTACCTGTCACTGCCTATTACTGTCACATTCCTCCCGATCCCTCCATAAAGAGTACCTGTCACTCCTATTACTGTCACATTCCCCCCGATCCCTCCATAAAGAGTACCTGTCACTCCTATTACTGTCACATTCCCCCCATCCCTCCATAAAGAGTACCTGTCACTGCTATTACTGTCACATCCCCCCGATCCCTCCATAAAGAGTACCTGTCACTCCTATTACTGTCACATTCCCCCCGATCCCTCCATAAAGAGTACCTGTCACTCCTATTACTGTCACATTCCCCCCATCCCTCCATAAAGAGTACCTGTCACTGCCTATTACTGTCTCATTCCCCCCGATCCCTCCATAAAGAGTACCTATCACTCCTATTACTGTCACATTCCTCCCCGATCCCTCCATAAAGAGTACCTGTCACTCCTATTACTGTCACATTCCTCCCCGATCCCTCCATAAAGAGTACCTGTCACTCCTATTACTGTCACATTCCCCCCGATCCCTCCATAAAGAGTACCTATCACTCCTATTACTGTCACATTCCTCCCCGATCCCTCCATAAAGAGTACCTGTCACTCCTATTACTGTCACATTCCCCCCGATCCCTCTATAAAGAGTACCTGTCACTGCCTATTACTGTCACATTCCTCCCGATCCCTCCATAAAGAGTACCTGTCACTGCCTATTACTGTCACATTCCCCCCGATCCCTCCATAAAGAGTACCTGTCACTCCTATTACTGTCACATCCCCCCCGATCCCTCCATAAAGAGTACCTGTCACTCCTATTACTGTCACATCCCCCCGATCCCTCCATAAAGAGTACCTGTCACTCCTATTACTGTCACATCCCCCCGATCCCTCCATAAAGAGTACCTGTCACTGCCTATTACTGTCACATTCCCCCCGATCCCTCCATAAAGAGTACCTGTCACTCCTATTACTGTCACATTCCCCCCGATCCCTCCATAAAGAGTACCTGTCACTCCTATTACTGTCACATTCCCCCCGATCCCTCCATAAAGAGTACCTGTCACTCCTATTACTGTCACATTCCTCCCCGATCCCTCCATAAAGAGTACCTGTCACTCCTATTACTGTCACATCCCCCCGATCCCTCCATAAAGAGTACCTGTCACTCCTATTACTGTCACATTCCCCCCGATCCCTCCATAAAGAGTACCTGTCACTGCTATTACTGTCACATTCCCCCCGATCCCTCCATAAAGAGTACCTGTCACTCCTATTACTGTCACATTCCCCCCGATCCCTCCATAAAGAGTACCTGTCACTGCCTATTACTGTCACATTCCCCCTGATCCCTCCATAAAGAGTACCTGTCACTGCCTATTACTGTCACATCCCTCCCGATCCCTCCATAAAGAGTACCTGTCACTGCCTATTACTGTCACATTCCTCCCCGATCCCTCCATAAAGAGTACCTGTCACTGCTATTACTGTCACATCCCCCCCGATCCCTCCATAAAGAGTACCTGTCACTGCCTATTACTGTCACATTCCCCCCGATCCCTCCATAAAGAGTACCTGTCACTGCTATTACTGTCACATTCCCCCCGATCCCTCCATAAAGAGTACCTGTCACTGCATATTACTGTCACATTCCCCCCGATCCCTCCATAAAGAGTACCTGTCACTGCTATTACTGTCACATTCCCCCCGATCCCTCCATAAAGAGTACCTGTCACTGCCTATTACTGTCACATTCCCCCCGATCCCTCCATAAAGAGTACCTGTCACTCCTATTACTGTCACATTCCTTCCGATCCCTCCATAAAGAGTACCTGTCACTGCTATTACTGTCACATTCCCCCCGATCCCTCCATAAAGAGTACCTGTCACTGCCTATTACTGTCACATTCCCCCCGATCCCTCCATAAAGAGTACCTGTCACTCCTATTACTGTCACATTCCCCCCGATCCCTCCATAAAGAGTACCTGTCACTGTCTATTACTGTCACATTCCCCCCGATCCCTCCATAAAGAGTACCTGTCACTCCTATTACTGTCACATTCCTCCCCGATCCCTCCATAAAGAGTACCTGTCACTCCCTATTACTGTCACATCCCTCCCGATCCCTCCATAAAGAGTACCTGTCACTGCCTATTACTGCCACATTCCTTCCGATCCCTCCATAAAGAGTACCTGTCACTGCTATTACTGTCACATTCCCCCCGATCCCTCCATAAAGAGTACCTGTCACTGCTATTACTGTCCCATTCCCCCCGATCCCTCCATAAAGAGTACCTGTCACTGCTATTACTGTCACATTCCCCCCGATCCCTCCATAAAGAGTACCTGTCACTGCCTATTACTGTCACATTCCCCCCGATCCCTCCATAAAGAGTACCTGTCACTGCCTATCACTGTCACATTCCCCCCGATCCCTCCATAAAGATTACCTGTCACTGCTATTACTGTCCCATTCCCCCCGATCCCTACATAAAGAGTACCTGTCACTGCCTATTACTGTCACATTCCTCCCCGATCCCTCCATAAAGAGTACCTGTCACTGCCTATTACTGTCACATTCCTCCCCGATCCCTCCATAAAGAGTACCTGTCACTGCATATTACTGTCACATTCCCCCCCGATCCCTCCATAAAGAGTACCTGTCACTGCTATTACTGTCCCATTCCCCCCGATCCCTCCATAAAGAGTACCTGTCACTGCCTATTACTGTCACATTCCCCCCGATCCCTCCATAAAGAGTACCTGTCACTGCTATTACTGTCACATTCCCCCCGATCCCTCCATAAAGAGTACCTGTCACTGCTATTACTGTCACATTCCCCCCGATCCCTCCATAAAGAGTACCTGTCACTCCTATTACTGTCACATTCCCCCCGATCCCTCCATAAAGAGTACCTGTCACTGCCTATTACTGTCACATTCCCCCCGATCCCTCCATAAAGAGTACCTGTCACTGTCTATTACTGTCACATTCCCCCCGATCCCTCCATAAAGAGTACCTGTCACTGTCTATTACTGTCACATTCCCCCCGATCCCTCCATAAAGAGTACCTGTCACTGCCTATTACTGTCACATTCCTCCCCGATCCCTCCATAAAGAGTACCTGTCACTGCTATTACTGTCCCATTCCCCCCGATCCCTCCATAAAGAGTACCTGTCACTGCCTATTACTGTCACATCCCTCCCGATTCCTCCATAAAGAGTACCTGTCACTGCTATTACTGTCACATGCCTCCCCGATCCCTCCATAAAGAGTACCTGTCACTCCTATTACTGTCACATTCCCCCCGATCCCTCCATAAAGAGTACCTGTCACTGCCTATTACTGTCACATTCCCCCCCGATCCCTCCATAAAGAGTACCTGTCACTGCCTATTACTGCCACATTCCTTCCGATCCCTCCATAAAGAGTACCTGTCACTGCTATTACTGTCACATTCCCCCCGATCCCTCCATAAAGAGTACCTGTCACTGTCTATTACTGTCACATTCCCCCCGATCCCTCCATAAAGAGTACCTGTCACTGCATATTACTGTCACATTCCCCCCGATCCCTCCATAAAGAGTACCTGTCACTGCTATTACTGTCACATTCCTCCCCGATCCCTCCATAAAGAGTACCTGTCACTCCTATTACTGTCACATTCCCCCCGATCCCTCCATAAAGAGTGCCTGTCACTCCTATTACTGTCACATTCCCCCCGATCCCTCCATAAAGAGTACCTGTCACTGCTATTACTGTCACATTCCCCCCGATCCCTCCATAAAGAGTACCTGTCACTGCCTATTACTGTCACATTCCCCCCGATCCCTCCATAAAGAGTACCTGTCACTGCATATTACTGTCACATTCCCCCCCGATCCCTCCATAAAGAGTACCTGTCACTCCTATTACTGTCACATTCCCCCCGATCCCTCCATAAAGAGTACCTGTCACTGCTATTACGGTCACATTCCCCCCGATCCCTCCATAAAGAGTACCTGTCACTGCCTATTACTGTCACATCCCCCCGATCCCTACATAAAGAGTACCTGTCACTGCCTATTACTGTCACATCCCTCCCGATTGCTCCATAAAGAGTACCTGTCACTGCCTATTACTGTCACATTCCCCCCGATCCCTCCATAAAGAGTACCTGTCACTCCTATTACTGTCACATTCCCCCCGATCCCTCCATAAAGAGTACCTGTCACTCTTATTACTGTCACACTCCCCCCCGATCCCTCCCTAAAGAGTACCTGTCACTGCCTATTACTGTCACATTCCCCCCGATCCCTCCATAAAGAGTACCTGTCACTGCTATTACTGTCACATTCCCCCCGATCCCTCCATAAAGAGTACCTGTCACTGCCTATTACTGTCACATTCCCCCCGATCCCTCCATAAAGAGTACCTGTCACTCCTATTACTGTCACACTCCCCCCCGATCCCTCCCTAAAGAGTACCTGTCACTGCCTATTACTGTCACATTCCCCCCGATCCCTCCATAAAGAGTACCTGTCACTGCCTATTACTGTCACATTCCTCCCGATCCCTCCATAAAGAGTACCTGTCACTGCTATTACTGTCACATTCTCCCCGATCCCTCCATAAAGAGTACCTGTCACTGCCTATTACTGTCACATTCCCCCCGATCCCTCCATAAAGAGTACCTGTCACTGCCTATTACTGCCACATTCCCCCCGATCCCTCCATAAAGAGTACCTGTCACTGCTATTACTGTCACATTCCCCCCGATCCCTCCATAAAGAGTACCTGTCACTCCTATTACTGTCACATTCCCCCCGATCCCTCCATAAAGAGTACCTGTCACTGCCTATTACTGTCACATTCCTCCCCGATCCCTCCATAAAGAGTACCTGTCACTCCTATTACTGTCACATCCCCCCTGATCCCTCCATAAAGAGTACCTGTCACTCCTATTACTGTCACATTCCCCCCGATCCCTCCATAAAGAGTACCTGTCACTCCTATTACTGTCACATCCCCCCCGATCCCTCCATAAAGAGTACCTGTCACTGCCTATTACTGTCACATTCCCCCCGATCCCTCCATAAAGAGTACCTGTCACTCCTATTACTGTCACATCCCCCCCGATCCCTCCATAAAGAGTACCTGTCACTCCTATTACTGTCACATCCCCCCCGATCCCTCCATAAAGAGTACCTGTCACTCCTATTACTGTCACATCCCCCCCGATCCCTCCATAAAGAGTACCTGTCACTGCCTATTACTGTCACATTCCCCCCGATCCCTCCATAAAGAGTACCTGTCACTCCTATTACTGTCACATTCCTCCCCGATCCCTCCATAAAGAGTACCTGTCACTCCTATTACTGTCACATTCCCCCGATCCCTCCATAAAGAGTACCTGTCACTCCTATTACTGTCACATTCCCCCCGATCCCTCCATAAAGAGTACCTGTCACTGCTATTACTGTCACATTCCCCCCGATCCCTCCATAAAGAGTACCTGTCACTGCTATTACTGTCACATCCCCCCGATCCCTCCATAAAGAGTACCTGTCACTGCCTATTACTGTCACATTCCTCCCGATCCCTCCATAAAGAGTACCTGTCACTCCTATTACTGTCACATTCCCCCCGATCCCTCCATAAAGAGTACCTGTCACTCCTATTACTGTCACATTCCCCCCATCCCTCCATAAAGAGTACCTGTCACTGCTATTACTGTCACATCCCCCCGATCCCTCCATAAAGAGTACCTGTCACTCCTATTACTGTCACATTCCCCCCGATCCCTCCATAAAGAGTACCTGTCACTCCTATTACTGTCACATTCCCCCCATCCCTCCATAAAGAGTACCTGTCACTGCCTATTACTGTCTCATTCCCCCCGATCCCTCCATAAAGAGTACCTATCACTCCTATTACTGTCACATTCCTCCCCGATCCCTCCATAAAGAGTACCTGTCACTCCTATTACTGTCACATTCCTCCCCGATCCCTCCATAAAGAGTACCTGTCACTCCTATTACTGTCACATTCCCCCCGATCCCTCCATAAAGAGTACCTATCACTCCTATTACTGTCACATTCCTCCCCGATCCCTCCATAAAGAGTACCTGTCACTCCTATTACTGTCACATTCCCCCCGATCCCTCTATAAAGAGTACCTGTCACTGCCTATTACTGTCACATTCCTCCCGATCCCTCCATAAAGAGTACCTGTCACTGCCTATTACTGTCACATTCCCCCCGATCCCTCCATAAAGAGTACCTGTCACTCCTATTACTGTCACATCCCCCCCGATCCCTCCATAAAGAGTACCTGTCACTCCTATTACTGTCACATCCCCCCGATCCCTCCATAAAGAGTACCTGTCACTCCTATTACTGTCACATCCCCCCGATCCCTCCATAAAGAGTACCTGTCACTGCCTATTACTGTCACATTCCCCCCGATCCCTCCATAAAGAGTACCTGTCACTCCTATTACTGTCACATTCCCCCCGATCCCTCCATAAAGAGTACCTGTCACTCCTATTACTGTCACATTCCCCCCGATCCCTCCATAAAGAGTACCTGTCACTCCTATTACTGTCACATTCCTCCCCGATCCCTCCATAAAGAGTACCTGTCACTCCTATTACTGTCACATCCCCCCGATCCCTCCATAAAGAGTACCTGTCACTCCTATTACTGTCACATTCCCCCCGATCCCTCCATAAAGAGTACCTGTCACTGCTATTACTGTCACATTCCCCCCGATCCCTCCATAAAGAGTACCTGTCACTCCTATTACTGTCACATTCCCCCCGATCCCTCCATAAAGAGTACCTGTCACTGCCTATTACTGTCACATTCCCCCTGATCCCTCCATAAAGAGTACCTGTCACTGCCTATTACTGTCACATCCCTCCCGATCCCTCCATAAAGAGTACCTGTCACTGCCTATTACTGTCACATTCCTCCCCGATCCCTCCATAAAGAGTACCTGTCACTGCCTATTAGTGTCACAAGAGATGTTTACAGCAATAAAAGTGATCCGATTTTTTTTTTTTTTTAAGGAACTGAAAAATAAAAAATAAATAAAATAAAATAAATAGAAAAAAAAAATTGAAACCGCCCCTTTCCCCGCGAGCTCGCGTACCAAAGAAAACCCGTAAGTCGCACCTGCAAATGTACACGGTATTCAAATGACACATGTGCGGTATCGCCGCGATCGTCAGAGAAAGAACAATATTTCTAGAAAAAAGACCCCCTCTGTAACTCTAAACTGGTAACCGTTAAAAATGATTAAAGCTTTTTAACCACTTGCCGACCTCCCGCACGACTATCTACGTCGGCGGTCAGCCCCTCACAGGCAAACTAACGTAGGGCTACGTTGCTTGCTTGTGAGGGTCTAGGGAGCGAGCGTGCGCCGCCGGAGGCGCGCTCCCGCTCCCGCGTGGTCACGGACCCCCCCGCGCGTGTGACCAGCGGACCCGATGTCCGCCGGCCACTCTGCGATCGGCGGGGGAGAGGGAGAATGTCAGGCAGCTTGTGTAAACAAGCCACCTGTCATTCTCCTCACTGTAAAGACACTGATCACATGGATCTACTATGTAGATCCGTTGATCAGTGTCCTTACAGCTCAAGCCACAGCCAATCACAGTAGAAAGCACGCCCCTAGGGACACACATAGCCCCTCCCTCCCGAATAAAGTTAACCCCTTCACTACCAGTGTATTTTTACAGTAACAGTGCATATATATAGCACTGATTACTGCAGTAATGTCACTGGTAACCCCAAAAGTGTCAAAAATGTCAGTCAAGGGTCCGATCTGTCCGCCGCAATGTCGCAGTACCGCAAAAAAATCGCAGATCGCCGCCATTACGCGTTAAAAAAAAACAACAAAAATGACAAAAATCTTTCCCTTTGTTAGTAAACGCGATAACTTTTGCGCAAACCAATCAAAATACGCTTTTTGTGATTTTTTTTACCAAACATAGGTAGCATAAAACACATTGGCCGAAAATGTTAAAAAATTTTGATTTTTACATTTTTTTTTGGGGGGAATTTCATATAAAAAAATGTGAAAAATATTGCTATTTTTGCAAAATTGACGCTCTTTTTTTGTTTATAGCGCGTGATCAAGAAATCGCACAGGTGATCAAATACCACCAAAAGAAAGCTCTGTTTGTGGGAAAAAAAAGGACGCCAAATTCGTTTAGGTACAGCGTCGCACGACCGCGCAATTGTCCGTTAAAGTCACGCAGTGCCGAATCGCAAAATACCCCCTGGTCGGAATGGGGGTAAAATCTTCCGGGGCTTAAGTGGTTAAGTACCGTAGTTTGTCGTCAATATTCCACGAGTGTGCGCAATTTTAAACTGTAACATGTTAGGGATCTATTTACTCATCATCTTTCGCAATATACAAAAAAAAATGGGCCAACTTTACTGTTTGATATATATATACATATATATAAAAATATAACATATAAAATATGTTACAATGACTGCCGTTTTATTCTCCAGAGTCTTTGCTGAAAAAAAAAAATATATATATTATATTTGGGGGTTCTAAGTCATTTTGTAGGAAAAAAATACTGATTTTAACTTGTAAACAACAAGTGTCAGAAATAGGCCCGGTCCTTAAGTCACTATTCACTAATCACTAATTACTAATTTCTAATACTAATCACTATTAGTCAGCTTTTCATGTAAATTAATTAAATTAAATGTAGAAAAATGTTATTTGCACCCATTGATGACATTTCCCCTCCTTTATGGTGATCCGTAGATTTCCAGGTCGTGTCACCTTTTTTTGCATTCTCTTCATAGGTAGCGACCTGAATAATTTGTTTGCAAATCCTCAAATATTTATTTTAGGATCATCGGATTAGAAATGTCCTCTCATTGGTTCTCCCTGTCCTACAAAGCGCCTGTCATGGGCCCACATCTGCTGTAGGTAGAACCTGCTCAGCAGCCGGTAGGCCCTGCCCCCGCCCCAACGCCGTGCCTCCTTCCGTTGATCCGTGCAGCAAACATTTAACCACTTGCGGACTGGAAGATTTTCCCCCTTAATGACCAGGTCATTTTATGCGATTCGGCACTGCGTTACTTAAACTGACAATTTGTGCAAATAAAATTGATGTCCTTTTTTTCCCCACAAATAGAACTTTCTTTTGGTGGTATTTGACCATCTGTACGATTTTTTTTTTTTTTTTGCGCTATAAACAATAAAAGAGCGACAATTCTGAAAAAAAAAAAAAAAAATATTCTACTTTCTGCTATATAACATTCCCAATAAAAAAAAAAATTTTAAAAATCAGATTTTTTCATAATTTTTGGCCAATTTGTATTCTGCTACATATTTTTGGTTAAAAAAAATCCCAATAAGCGTATATTGATTGGTTTACGCAAAATATGTCGCATCTACAAACTAGGGGAAAGATTTATGTCATTTTTATTTATTTTCATTTTTTTCGCGATCAGCGATTTTTACAAAATTTCCAAAAAATAAAAATAAATAGAATAAAAGAAATAAGTAAAATTAAATAAATAAAATAACCCCCACAAAAAAACATAATAAATAAAAATAAGATTTTTTCATCATTTTAGGCCAATTTGGATTCTGCTACATATTTATTGGTGCCACCTATCAGTGCCGCCTATCAGTGCCAATCAATGTTGCATCTTGGTGTCCACCTATCAGTGCCCATCCGTGCTGCATATCAGTGCCATCTATCAATGCCCATCAGTGTTACATATTAGTGCCTCATCATCAGTACCCATCAGTGCCACCTCATCAGTGACTATCAGTGCCACCTCATCAGTGCCCCTCAGTGCAGCCTCATCAGTGCCCTCAGTGCAGCCTCTTTAGTGACTATCAGTGCCGCCTCATCAGTGCCCCTCAGTGCAGCCTCATCAGTGACTATCAGTGCGGCCTCATCAGTTACTGTCAGTGCCGTCTCATCAGTGTCCCTCAGTGCAGCCTCATCAGTGACTATCAGTGCCGCCTCATCAGGGCCCCTCGGTGCAGCCTCATCAGTGACTATCAGTGCCACCTCATCAGCGCCCCTCAGTGCAGCCTCATCAGTGCCCATCAGTACTGCCTATCAGTGCCCATCAGTGCTGCATATTAGTGCCACCTATCAGTGCCGATCAGTATTACATATTCGTGCCTCATCATCAGTGACTATCAGTGCCGCCTCATCAGTGCCCCTCAGTGCAGCCTCATCAGTGCCCCTCAGTGCAGCCTCAGCAGTGACTATCAGTGATGCCTCATCAGTGCCCCTCAGTGCAGCCTCATCATGGCCCATCAGTACCACCTATAAGTGCCCATCAGTGCTGCATATTAGTGCCACCTATCAGTGCCCATCAGTATTACATATTAGTGCCTCATCATCAGTGCCCACCAGTGCCACCTCATCAGTGCCCCTCAGTGCAGCCCCATCAGTGCTCATCAGTGCAGAAGAAAATTTACTTATTTACAAAAAAAGTTAATGTAAACAAAGAAAAACTTTTTTTTTTTTCAAAAAACTTTTCGGTCTATTTTATTTATTTAGCAAAAAAGAAAAAAAACCCCAGAGGTGATCAAATACCACCAAAATAAAGCTTTATTTCTAGGAAAAAAAGGATAACAATGTTCGTTTGGGTACAGTGTTGCATGACCGCACAATTATCATTCAAAATGTGACGGCGCTGAAAGCTGAAAATTGGCCCTGGGCAGGAAGGGGGTGAGAGTGGCCGGTATTGAAGTGGTTAAGAGCAGAGGAGGGATTTGGGATCTTATATGGTCCTGGGGAAAGTCACTGATTGGAAGATTAAGGACGGTTTTTGTTGCTGTATCATGTGACCTGTCAGGAATACATTTATGTGACTGTATAAAGTCAATGACAGGTCCTCTTTAGTAAGCGTCGTCCCATTGATAAGTGAGGGGTGAGCAGGGGCTGCTGGGTAATGGGGTTGATGTAATGTACAAAGTTCCCATGCAGTATATACTGTATACACTTCCTTCATCACACTTCCTGATTTGTGGGCGGATATGTTACAATCAGCTGATTCCTGCCACACAACCTCAAACTCTGCTAAAAGAAATACCAGGGTGGCTTTGCTACAAAAAATGCTAGGTGCCTGGCTGTCATGTCAATCTTCTGGCTTCACTGCATTCAGAGTTTTTACCTTGCAAAAAAATACACGAATTAGGAGTTGTTTTTTTTTTTTCACTTGCTGCATGCTTGTTTTGGGTCAATAATGAGCAGCATAGAAATGTTCACCACTTTATTAGGTACACCCGATCAATCGCTTGGTGACACAAATTACTAATCAGCCAATCACATGGCCATGGGCGTCCACAGAACTTTTTTTCCCCATCATTTTAAGGTCACCCATGCTCCGCCCCTTTTTGACAATGTCATGAAGGGGAGGGGCTTAGTCATTATATTTATTTTTGAGTATTTATTTTTAAAGGGGAAAAAAGCAGAATTAACTTTTAAAGCCTTTGTTAACCTAAAAAAATTGATCCTGTTCCCGTAACCGCTTCCCGACCGCTGCAGTGCAGCCCCTGCTGCGCGAACCGACGTAGGTATACGTCGGTCGCGCGCCTGCAGCTAGGGGTCGAGCATGTGTGCTCCCGCCTCCGCTCGTCAGTGGGGAACCCGATGCACGGGACAGGCGGCTCTGGTTGCCGTCTGACACCCACGATCGTTCCCCGCTGAGAGAGAAGGACGGTCGGATGTTGTAAACACAGCTGACCGTTCTTCTCCCTGGAATGATCACAGAGCTCCTGTGATCCTTCTATATAGGAACACATGTCTCTATGGTCATTTCACAAGCCACGCCCCCATACAGTTAGAAACACTCCCCTAGGTACACATTTAACCCCTTGATCACTTACTGTGTTAACCCCTTCCCTGCCAGTTCCTGTTAGGTCTCTGTGTTGATATTACAAGCCCACCCCCCACCCCACAGTTAGAAAACACTGCCTAGGCTCACAATTAACCCTTTGATCACCACTGACTTAACCCCTTCCCTGCCAGTGTCATTATTACAGTGACAGTGCATATTTTTAGAACTGATTACTGTAGTAATGTCACTGGTCCCCCCCAACAGTGTCAAAAATGTCAGTTAGGGGTCCAATCATCTCACCACTGGTTTCTTCACCATGACAATGAGGTCGCTGTCCTCCAATGGCCTCCACACTCCCCACATCTCATCCAATAGCGCATTGGTCCTCAACCCTGGTTCTCAGGGCACACTAACAGGCCAGGTTTGCAAGATAACTGAAATACATCCCAGGTGATATCATTTGCTGCTCAGTGATTGCAGTACTCTAGTCTGCATCTCCCCAAGGTAATACATTAACCACTTGCCGTCTGCTCACTCGAGCAATACTGCGGCAAAGTGGTTCGTTATCGTCTGGCAACGTAGACCTACATCGCCAGACACTCCCCTATCTCTTCTAGTGAACGGAAAAGCTGAATTCCCACCCTATTTTTGCATATTTATTTGTAAAAATATTTAACCACTTGCCGACCAGTCACGTTGAGCGTACTGCGGCAAAGTGTCTCGATTCCGTCCAGCGACGTAGACCTACGTCGCTGGACTCCTCCCCTTGTGGGTGGTGCGCTCGCGCCGCCGGAGGCTCGCTCCCGCTGTATTCAGTCACAGCGGGAGTCGGGCCAGGGGAGGAGAGGCGGTGATTGCTGCTGCTCTTCCCCGATCGTCGGGGAATCGAGTGTGGAGATCCGCCTGCTTGTGTAAACAAAGCGGGCGGATCTCCTAAGTGACAGGCAGGGACAGATTGCAGAGTTCAGCATAGCTGAACATGCGATCTGTCCCTGTGTCACTCAGTCCCCTCCCCCCACACACGTCAGTAAGCACCAGGCATACATTAACCCCTCCCTCTCCAATAAAATGAACCCCTTCCCTGCCAGTGTCATTTTTACAGTAACAGTGCATATTTATAGCACTGATTACTGTAGTAATGTCACTGGTACCCCCAAAAGAGTCAAAAATGTCAGTCAAGGGTCCGATCTGTCCGCCGCAATATCGCAGTCCCACAAAAAAAATCGCAGATCGCCGCCATTACTCGTTAAAAAAAAAACACCAAAAATGACAAAAATCTTTCCCTTAGTTAGTAAACGCAATAACTTTTGCGCAAACCAATCATAATACGCTTATTGTGATTTTTTTTTACCAAACATAGGTAGAAGAAAACAAATTGGCCAAAAATTTAAAAAAATTTGATTTTTACATTTTTTTGGGGGGAATTTCATATAAAAAAAATGTGAAAATATTGTTATTTTTTCAAAATTTACGCTCTTTTTTTGTTTATAGTGCAAAAAGTAAAAATCGCACAGGTGATCAAATACCACCAAAAGAAAGCTCTGTTTGTGGGGAAAAAAAAGGACGGTTTGGGTACGGCGTCGCACGACCGCGCAATTGTCAGTTAAAGTCGCACAGTGCCGAATCGCAAAAAGTGGCCTGGACGTAAGACAGCAAAATCCTCCGGTGGTAAAGTGGTTGAGGTGGAACTTTGGGTAACATAAGGAATGACGTACTGTATATGAATCAATCTGTCATTCACCTCCTGCCCCTAGACCTGGTCATTTTCCGATTTTCTGTAACGGTCCAAGCTGTCCAATAAATGTGACAGTTACAGGACCTACCAACACATATATATATATTTTTTTTTTTTGCAAGGATCTTCCTGATTGGATAAAAACGAAATAGACTTGTGAGGTTTGTCCTCGTATTATATAGTTTTAGTTGGTCATAGACCATCCGTTTCTTTTACAATTGATTGATAGTCAACAACCCATTCAGTCGTTATGGCTCACACGGGGAAGTGGATTTCAATCGATAGTTTGTATACAATCGTAACTTATGATCTCAAGTCATCAATCTCATCTTTGTTTCCACCATGTAATCTCACCATGCAAAAGATGTTTGGGACATCATAGCGGTGGCGTCGCACCACGCTGTCGGTTCGGTTGGCTTATAAATAGAAAGGAAAAAAAAAAACTGTGGTTTACATGAGAAAGATAATTTCCCCCTTCACTGTGCAGAGATAATAACTCTATAAACCCCTTTTCCTGGACTGGATCCCAAAATGATACATAAATTAAAAAAAAAAACAACAAATTCTAGAAGGTGTTACTTCATTTAATTGGACACTACAGCGATAAAATAAATAAATAAATAATTTAAAATTCTAGAATGTGTTTCTGAATCATTTAATTGGACGCCACGACAATAAAAATAATATTAATAATTTTAAAAAATAATTATTATTCTAGAACTGGTTACTGAATAATTTAACTGGCCACCACAATAATAGAAAATCTAATAAAATAAAATAAAAATCTAAAACTGTTCTTTTAGAATGTGTTACTGAAATCGTTTAATTGGATGTCACGACAATAAAAATAATAATAATCATTTTAAAAAATAATAATTATTCTAGAACTGTTTACTGAATAATTTATTTGGCCACCACAATAATAAAAATGTAATAAAATTAAAAAAAAATCTAGAACTGTTCTTCAAGAATGTGTTACTGAATCATTTAATTGGATGCCACAGCAATAAAAATAATAATAATCATTTTAAAAAATGATAATTATTCTAGAAATGTTTACTAAATAATTTAATTGGCCACCACAATAATAAAAAATCGAATAAATTAAAAAAAAATCTAGAACTGTTCTTCAAGAATGTGTTACTGAATCATTTAATTGGATGCCACAGCAATAAAAATAATAATAATCATTTTAAAAAATAATAATTATTCTAGAACTGTTTACTGAATAATTTATTTGGCCACCACAATAATAAAAAATGTAATAAAATAAAAAAAAAATCTAGAACTGTTCTTCAAGAATGTGTTACTGAATCATTTAACTGGATGCCACAACAATAAAAATAATAATAATCATTTTAAAAAATGATATTTATTCTAGAAATATTTACTGAATAATTTAATTGGCCACCACAATAATAAAAAATCGAATAAATAAAAAAAAAAAAATCTAGAACTGTTCTTCAAGAATGTGTTACTGAATCATTTAACTGGATGCCACAACGATAAAAATAATAATAACTTGAAAAAATAATTATTATTCTAGAACTCATTACTGATTAATTTAATTGGCCACCACAATAATAAAAAATGTAATAAAATTAAAAAAAAAAATCTAGAACTGTTCTTCAAGAATGTGTTACTGAATCATTTAACTGGATGCCACAACAATAAAAATAATAATAATCTTTTTAAAAATGATAATTATTCTAGAAATGTTTACTGAATAATTTATTTGGCCACCACAATAATAAAAAATGTAATAAAATAAAAAAAAAAAATCTAGAACTGTTCTTCAAGAATGTGTTACTGAATCATTTAATTGGATGCCACAACAATGAAAATAATAATAATCATTTTAAAAAATGATAATTATTCTAGAAATGTTTACTGAATAATTTATTTGGCCACCACAATAATAAAAAATGTAATAAAATAAAAAAAAAAAATCTAGAACTGTTCTTCAAGAATGTGTTACTGAATCATTTAATTGGATGCCACAACAATGAAAATAATAATAATCATTTTAAAAAATGATAATTATTCTAGAAATGTTTACTAAATAATTTAATTGGCCACCACAATAATAAAAAATCGAATAAATTAAAAAAAATCTAGAGCTGTTCTTTAAGAATGTGTTACTGAATCATTTAACTGGATGCCACAACGATAAAAATAATAATAACCTGAAAAAATAATAATTATTCTAGAACTCATTACTGATTAATTTATTTGGCCACCACAATAATAAAACATGTAATAAAATAAAAAAAATCTAGAACTGTTCTTCAAGAATGTGTTACTGAATCATTTAATTGGATGCCACAACAATAATAATAATAATACTAATAAGTATTTAAAAAAAATTATTCTAGAATTAATTACGGAATAATTTAATTGACAACCACAATAATAAAAAATTGAATAAAATTAAAAAAAATCTAGAACTGTTCTTCTAGAATGTGTTCCTGAATCATTTCATTGGATGCCACAATAATAACATTAAAAAAAAAAAAACAAATCTAGAACATTTTACTGAATTGTTTGCTTGGATGGAACTATATATATATAAACCCAATTCCAAAAACGTTTGGACACTGTACAAATTGTGAGTAAAAAAGGAATGGACTAATTTACAAATCTCATAAACTTATATTTTATTCACAATATAATACAGATAACATATCAGATGTTGAAAGTGAGATATTTTGGAATGTCATTGCCAAATATTGGCTCATTTTGGAATTCATGAGAGCTACACATTCCAAAAAAGTTGGGACAGGCAACAATAAGAGGCCGGAAAAGTTAAATGTACATATAAGGAACAGCTGGAGGACCAATTTGCAACTTATTCGGTCAATTGGCGACATGATTGGGTATAAAAAGAGCCTCTCAGAGTGGCAGTGTCTCTCAGAAGTCAAGATGGGCAGAGGATCACCAATTCCCCCAATGCTGCGGCGAAAAATAGTGGAGCAATATCAGAAAGGAGTTTCTCCGAGAAAAATTGCAAAGAGTTTGAAGTTCTCATCATCTACAGTGCATAATATCATCCAAAGATTCAGAGAATCTGGAACAATCTCTGTGTGTAAGGGTCAAGGCTGGAAAACCATACTGGATGGCGGTGATCTTCGGGCCCTTAGACGGCACTGCATCACATACAGGAATGCTACTGTAATGGAAATCACAACATGGGCTCAGGAATACTTCCAGAAAACATTGTCGGTGAACACAATCCACCGTGCCATTCGCCGTTGCCGGCTAAAACTCTATAGGCCAAAAAAGAAGCCAAATCTAAACATGATCCAGAAGCGCAGGCGTTTTCTCTGGGCCAAGGCTCATTTAAAATGGTCTGTGACAAAGTGGAAAACTGTTCTGTGGTCAGACGAATCAAAATTTGAAGTTCTTTTTGGAAAACTGGGACGCCATGTCATCCGGACTAAAGAGGACAAGGACAACCTAAGTTATTCTCAGCGCTCAGTTCAGAAGCCTGCATCTCTGATGGTATGGGGTTGCATGACTGCGTGTGGCATGGGCAGCTTAAACATCTGGAAAGGCTCCATCAATGCTGAAAGGTATATCCAAGTTCTAGAACAACATATGCTCCTATCCAGACGTCGTCTCTTTCAGGGAAGACCTTGCATTTTCCAACATGACAATGCCAGACCACATACTGCATCAATTACAACATCATGGCTGCGTAGAAGAAGGATCCGGGTACTGAAATGGCCAGCCTGCAGTCCAGACCTTTCACCCATAGAAAACATTTGGCGCATCATAAAGAGGAAGATGTGACAAAGAAGACCTAAGACAGCTGAGCAACTAGAAGCCTGTATTAGACAAGAATGGGACAACATTCCTATTCCTAAACTTCAGCACCTTCTCCTCAGTCCCCAGACGTTTGCAGACTGTTATAAAAAGAAGAGGGGAGGCCACACAGTGCTAAACATGGACTTGTCCCAACTTTTCTGAGATGTGTTGATGCCATGAAATTTAAAATCAACGTATTTTTCCCTTAAAATGAAACATTTTCTCAGTTTAAACATTTGATATGTCATCTATGTTGTATTCTGAATATAAAATATTGAAATTTTAAACTTCCACATCATTGCATTCTGTTTTTATTCACAATTTGTACAGTGTCCCAACGTTTTTTGGATTTGGGTTTGTATAATCTAGAACTGGTTACTAAAATTAATTTAGTTGGATGATATGAAAAAAAAAATTTGATTAAATCTTTTGATTGGAAAAAAAAAACATTGTTACAAAAACCATGCCAGCATTTGTTACTAAATCCTTTCTTGGAAGCCTGAACATGAACTTTCTCTTTATGATGGGAACTTATAAAAATTAACTTCCTTGTAGACCTGTTCACACCACCGTCACATGAAACTGCGGCCTGTAAATTTCCTCTGACCCCCCCCGAAGCCACCCTCCTCATACGCTTTTCCTTGTTTGGAAACAGACAATTGGCTGATGATGTAAGAAGGTCTCGTATGTGGTGGTGGTGGTGGTGGGAGGGGGGGGGGGGGGTCACTTTATCTTAATAATAATTACTTACAATATATACAGTATGTAGCATGTGCTACTTTATTTCAATAAAGTTGTCGCAACAAAAAAAATAAAAAAATTAAAAAGTATTCCTCCCAGCGTACACCAGTCAAAAATAGCAAGATATAAATTTTAAATAAAAAATAATAATAATAATTAAATATTAATACATAATAATAATAATATTATTAATAATAATAATAAATAATAAAATAAAATAATAATAAACACTATATCCTATTATTAATTACTTACAATCTATATGTATATAGAGAGTGCGCTGGGTCAGCACAGGTAGGGATAATCCTTGTCCTCCGCCATGCTACCTGTGCGCTGCCAGTCATTAGCAGAGAAAAAAGACAGCATGTGCTACTTTATTTCAATAAGGTTGGCACAAAAAAAAAAAATTGTCATACATCAGGACTGGTGTATTGGCAGTATTCCTCCCAGCGTACACCAGTCATAAAAATAGCAAGATAAAAAAAAAAAAATAAAAAAAAAATAATAATAAAATATTAATACATAATAATAATATTATTATTAATAATAAATAATAAAATAAAATAATAATAAACACTTTATCCTATTATTAATTACTTACAATATATATGTATATAGAGAGTGCGCTGGGTCAGCACAGGTAGGGATAATCCTTTTCCTCCGCCATGCTACCTGTGCGCTGCCAGTCATTTGCACAGAAAAAAGACAGCATGTGCTACTTTATTTCAATAAGGTTGGCACAACAAAAAAAAAATAAAAAATTGTCATACATCAGGACTGGTGTATTGGCAGTATTCCTCCCAGCGTACACCAGTCAAAAATAGCAAGATAAAAATTAAAAAAATAATAATAATAATAATAATAATAATAATAATAAAATAGTAATACATAATAATAATATTATTATTAATAATAATAAGATAAAATAATAATAAACACTTTATCCTATTATTAATTACTTACAATGTATATATATGCATATAGAGAGTGCGCTGGGTCAGCACAGGTAGGGATAATCCTCGTCCTCCGCCATGCTACCTGTGCGCTGCCAGTCATTAGCAGAGAAAAAAGACAGCATGTGCTACTTTATTTCAATAAAGTTGGCACAACAAAAAAAATAAAAAATTGTCATACGTCAGGACTGGTGTATTGGCAATATTCCTCCCAGCGTACACCAGTCAAAAATAGCAAGATAAAAATTTAAATAAATAATAATAATAAAATATTAATACATAATAATAATAATATTATTATTAATAAAAAAATAATAAAATAAAATAATAATAAACACTTTATCCTATTATGAATTACTTACAATATATATGTATATAGAGAGTGCGCTGGGTCAGCACAGGTAGGGCATAATCCTTGTCCTCCGCCATGCTACCTGTGCGCTGCCAATCATTTGCACAGAAAAAAGACAGCATGTGCTACTTTGTTTCAATAAAGTTGGCACAAAAAAAAAATTAAAAATTGTCATACGTCAGGACTGGTGTATCGGCAGTATTCCTCCCAGCGTACACCAGTCAAAAATAGCAATATAAAAAAATTTAAATAAAAAATAATAATAATAAAATATTAATACATGATAATAATATTATTAATAATAATAAAATAAAATAATAATAAACACTTTATCCTATTATTAATTACTTACAATATATATGTATATTAAGAGTGCGCTGGGTCAGCACAGGTAGGGCATAATCCTTGTCCTCCGCCATGCTACCTGTGCGCTGCCAGTCATTAGCAGAGAAAAAAGACAGCATGTGCTACTTTATTTCAATAAAGTTGGCACAACAAAAAAAAATTAAAAATGGTCATACCTCAGGACTGGTGTATTGGCAGTATTCCTCCCAGCGTACACCAGTCAAAAATAGCAAGATAAAAAATTAAAATAAAAAAAATAATAATAAAATATTAAAACATATTTATAATATTATTATTAATAATAATAAATAATAAAATAAAATAAAAAAATAAACACTTTATCCTATTATTAGTGACTGGTGTATTGGCAGTATTCCTCCCAGCGTACACCAGTCAAAAATAGCAAGATAAAAAAAAAAATTAAAAAAAATAATAATAATAAAATAATAATAAATAATAATAATAATAATAAGTAATACATAAAATAATATTACATTTAAAAAAAAACTGGTGCTTGCAGAAAAATTTACCTTCAGTCTAGAGATTTCCCCCAGAGTATTTATTTTGCACCACAACATGTCCCCAGCCTATGATTGGACGGTGATGAGCTCATCTCTCTGTCACTTTGCTTTCTCCTCCTACATTATCAGCACACGACTTGATTGGCCCCTTGTGCTGCTTCTTCCCTTCACGCTCCAGCCCTGCCTGTACAGTGGCTGCAAAAGGCTGATAGTTGATCAAATCCACCGACCTACACAATTACTCTATATAAAGCTACAGGGCCAGGACAAGGGGTGGGCAGGTTGCCCTGGGCGCAATGGTTTATTGCAGGGATGGGGGGGCACCTTGACCCTATTCCTAAGGGAATGTAAATATCTCCTAAACGGTGCAAGTTTGGGAGATATTTACACTACCTATGGGTAGTCCCTTTTAAAAGCTTACCTATAGGTAAATGTTTGTAGAGGAAGTTCACTTCCTTTTTAACCGCTTCCCGACCGCCTTCCGCAGTTATACTGCGGAAGGGCGGCCCCCCTGCGCGAACCAACGTAGGTATACGTCGGTCGCACGCCTGCAGCTAGGGGGCGCTCCTGCCCCCACTCGTCAGCGGGGACTCTGATGCACGGGGCAGGCGACTCTGATTGCCGCCTGACACCCGTGATCGCTCCCCGCTGAGAGAGAAGGACGGTCGGATGTTGTAAACACAGCTGACCGTTCTTCTCCCTGGAATGATCACAGAGTGCCTGTGATCCTTCTAAATAGAAACACAGGTCTCTATTTTCATTTCACAAGCCACGCCCCCATACAGTTAGAAACACGCCCCTAGGTACACATTTAACCCGTTGATCACTTACTGTGTTAACCCCTTCCCTGGCAGTGTCATTATTACAGTGACAGTGCATATTTATAGCACTGATTACTGTAGTAATGTCACTGGTCCCCCCAAAAGTGTCAAAAATGTCAGTCAAGGGTCCGATCTGTCCGCCGCAATGTCGCAGTCCCGCTAAAAATCGCAGATCGCCGCCATTACTAGTAGAAAAAAAACAATAAAAATTACATAAATCTTTCCCGTAGTTTGTAGACGCGATAACTTTTGCGCAAACCAATAAAAATACGCTTATTGAGATTTTTTTTTTTTACCAAAAATATGTAGCAGAAAACAAATTGGCCTAAAATGTTAATATTTTTTTTTGGGAATGTTATATAGCAGAATGTGAAAAATATATATATTTTTTTTTTCAGAATTATCGTTCTTTTTTTGTTTATAGCGCAAAAAATAAAAATTGCACGGGTGATCAAATACCACCAAAAGAAATCTCTATTTGTGAGGAAAAAGGACATCAATTTTATTTGGGTACAGCGTCGCACGACCGCGCAATTGTCAGTTTAAATAAGGCAGTGCCGAATCGCAAAATATTAAGGGGGGAAATCTTCCGGTCCAGAAGTGGTTAATTTGTGTTTACCACTATGTGCTCCAATCATCCACATACATTAGTGATAATCCCCTCCCCCAATGTGCCCTCACCTGGGGGATAAGACCAACCAATGGTCTATATTCGCTTTTGTCCCTCTCTTGGGATCTGTTTTATACTGTTTGACTCCTTTGGTGTCAATCTTGAGTTTAGAATCCTCCTTCTCTTACGTAACGACAGATTGGCCCCTCCCCTACGCGTTACGCCACAGCTGAGGCGTGCATTGTGCTTAGAGTGCACCAAACTGTAAAAAACATTCAGTCCTCACAGTGCGGGTATAAGACAATCAGACAGTATTTCCACGGTATGCTCACAATACGTGCCTTAGCATGATGACAGATTGGCCCCTCCCCTACGTGTTACGCCACAGCTGAGGCACGTATTCAGTCCTCACAGTGTGGGTATAAGACAATCAGACAGTATTTCCATGGTATGGTCACACTGCGTGCCTCAGCGTGACGGCAGATTGGCCCCTCCCCTACGCGTTACGCCACAGCTGAGGTGCGCATTGTGCTTAGAGTGCACCAAACTGTAAAAAACATTCAGTCCTCACAGTGCGGGTATAAGACAATCAGACAGTATTTCCACGGTATGCTCACAATACGTGCCTTAGCATGATGACAGATTGGCCCCTCCCCTACGTGTTACGCCACAGCTGAGGCACGTATTCAGTCCTCACAGTGCGGGTATAAGACAATCAGACAGTATTTCCAAGGTATGCTCACAATGTGTGCCTCAGCGTGATGACAGATTGGCCCCTCCCCTACGCGTTACGCCACAGTTGAGGCACGCATTGTGCTTAGAGTGCACCAAACTGTAAAAAGCATTCGGTCCTCACAGTGCGGGTATAAGACAATCAGACAGTATTTCCACGGTATGGTCACACTGCATGCCTCAGTGTAACGACAGATTGGCCCCTCCCCTACGCGTTACGCCACAGTTGAGGCACGCATTGTGCTTAGAGTGCACCAAACTGTAAAAAGCATTCGGTCCTCACAGTGCGGGTATAAGACAATCAGACAGTATTTCCACGGTATGGTCACACTGCATGCCTCAGTGTAACGACAGATTGGCCCCTCCCCTACGTGTTACGCCACAGCTGAGGCACGTATTCAGTCCTCACAGTGCGGGTATAAGACAATCAGACAGTATTTCCAAGGTATGCTCACAATGTGTGCCTCAGCGTGATGACAGATTGGCCCCTCCCCTACGCGTTACGCCACAGTTGAGGCACGCATTGTGCTTAGAGTGCACCAAACTGTAAAAAGCATTCAGTCCTTACAGTGCGGGTATAAGACAATCAGACAGTATTCCCACGGTATGCTCACAATGCGCGCCTCAGCGTGACAACATTAAAACTCTGGTCCAACAGCATCTGGAGTATTCTGTCCAGTTCTGGTCACCAGTCCTCAGGAAGTATGTGTTGGAGCTGGCGAGAGTCCAGAGAAGGGCAACTAAACTGATTAGGGGATAGGAGGACCTTAATTATGAAGAGCGTCTGCAATCGCTTAATTTATTCTTCCTGGAGAAGAGACGCCTGAGAGGGGACATGATAGCAATTTACAAATACCTCAATGGTGATCTCAGCATAGAAATAAAGCTATTCAGTCGCAAGGATTGCATGAGGACGCAAGGGCATACAATGCGATTAGAGGAGAAGCGTTTTAACCTCAGGCAACTCAGGGCGTTCTTTACTGTTAGTGCAACAAGATTGTGGAATTCTCTACCACAAGAGGTGGTTTCTGCGGGGAGTATGGCTACTTTCAAAAGACTCTTGGACATACATCTCAAGGATCAGAACATTCAGGGGTATGAGAGATGATTACGGTCACACACACATACACAGGTTGAACTGGATGGACTATTGTCTTTATTCAACCTCAACTACTATGTAACTATGACAGATTGGCTCCTCCCCTACACATTACGCCACAGCTGAGGCGCACATTGTGCTTAGAGTGCACCAAACTGTGAAAAGGCATTCAGTCCTCACAGTGCGGGTATAAGACAATCAGACAGTATTTCCACGGTGTGCTCACAATGTGTGCCTCAGCGTGACGACAGATTGGCCCCTCCCCTACGCGTTTCGCCACAGCTGGTCTGTATGTTTTTTACAGTTTGGTGCACTCTAAGCACCAGGAAATCGGGAGTGTTTTTATATTTCGTGTTTAATAAACAGCTTGTTTTAAAAGATAAAGCATTATGTCCAGTTTTCTCTGTATATGATTTGGGCGTATGGAGAGAAGTGTAAGAGAAGGAGAATTCTAAACTCAAGATTGCCACCAAAGGAGTGAAACAGTATAAAACAGATCCCCAGAGAGGGACAAAAGCGCATATAGATCATTGGCTGGCCTTATCCCCCAGGTGAGGGCACATCGGGGGAGGGGATTATCACTAATGTATGTGGATGATTGGAGCACATAGTGGTGAACACTATTTAAGGAAACCGTCGTTTGGTTTATGTGATCACAAGCCTGTTTTTTTATGAAAGATTTGAGCATATGCAATCAAATTTAGATACATTGTATATATCTTGTTACACAGGAGCAATGACATCTGTCTGTTGCATTTAGATACATTGTATAAATTCGGTTACACAGGAGCAATGACATCTGATTATTACATTTAGATACATTGTATATATCCGGTTACACAGGAGCATTGGCATCTGTCTGATGCATTTAGATACATTGTATATATCCAGTTACACAGGAGCAATGGCATCTGTCTGCTGTATTTAGATACATTGTATATATCCAGTTACACAGGAGCATTGGCATCTGTCTGCTGTATTTAGATACATTGTATATATCCAGTTACACAGGAGCAATGGCATCTGTCTGCTGTATTTAGATACATTGTATATATCCAGTTACACAGGAGCATTGGCATCTGTCTGCTGTATTTAGATACATTGTATATATCCAGTTACACAGGAGCAATGGCATCTGTCTGCTGTATTTAGATACATTGTATATATCCAGTTACACAGGAGCATTGGCATCTGTCTGCTGTATTTAGATACATTGTATATATCCAGTTACACAGGAGCAATGGCATCTGTCTGCTGTATTTAGATACATTGTATAAATCCTGTTACACAGGAGCATTGGCATCTGTCTGCTGTATTTAGATACATTGTATATATCCAGTTACACAGGAGCAATGACATCTGTCTGCTGTATTTAGATACATTGTATAAATCCTGTTACACAGGAGCATTGGCATCTGTCTGCTGTATTTAGATACATTGTATATATTCGGTTACACAGGAGCATTGGCATCTGTCTGCTGTATTTAGATACATTGTATAAATCCTGTTACACAGGAGCATTGGCATCTGTCTGCTGTATTTAGATACATTGTATATATTCGGTTACACAGGAGCATTGGCATCTGTCTGCTGTATTTAGATACATTGTATATATCCGGTAACACAGGAGCATTGGCATCTGTCTGCTGCATTTAGATACATTGTATATATTCGGTTACACAGGAGCATTGGCATCTGTCTGCTGCATTTAGATACATTGTATATATCCAGTTACACAGGAGCATTGGCATCTGTCTGTTGCATTTAGATACATTGTATATATCCAGTTACACAGGAGCATTGGCATCTGTCTGTTGCATTTAGATACATTGTATATATCCAGTTACACAGGAGCATTGGCATCTGTCTGCTGCATTTAGATACATTGTATATATTCAGTTACACAGGAGCATTGGAATCTGTCTGTTGCATTTAGATACATTGTATATATTCGGTTACACAGGAGCATTGGAATCTGTCTGTTGCATTTAGATACATTGTATATATTCGGTTACACAGGAGCATTGGCATCTGTCTGCTGCATTTAGATACATTGTATATATTCGGTTACACAGGTGCATTGGCATCTGGTTATTACAATTAGATACGTTGTCTATATCCGGTTATGTGGAAACATTGGCATCTGTCTGTTGCATTTAGATACATTGTATATGTCTGGTTACACTGCAGCAATGACATCTGGTTATTACATTTAGATACATTGTATATATCCGGTTATTACATTTAGATACATAGTATATATAATTTGGGAACCAGGGATGAGCAGAACCGATAGATTTCTATTTTTATGAAATGTCAGCCAGAATGGGGAAATTCCACACACTTTCTCTGATTGGTCAAACGCGTCGGATACAATCAGGAAGGAAGTTTACTTTTTTAATGAAAGAATAAAACCGAAAACTAAAAAAAGTAACAGAAATTAAAGGGCCGTGGGGGGGGGGGGGGGGGGGGGAGGGGGTCAGGGAGGACAAAATATAAGCAGATTAAATTTCATCTTTATTTAGTTGTCCATCTCTCCAGTTTAAGGCAATCCTGCGTGTGAATTTGTTATGATGCGGGGTGCTGGTACCTGCGGGGTGTGGGGTGTGGGGTGCTGGTTCCTGCGGGGTGCAAAGACACATGCCTACTAGGGATGATCGAACGGCTGGGGTCGACCATCGGTTCGACCCGAACATTGACTGTTCGAAATTCGGCCGAATTCCAAACTTTTTGCGGTAAAAGTTCGGAATTCGGCACCAGAACCGCCCAAAATGCAATGGGACTGGAACTGGGCTGTAAAAGCCTGTGATTGGACCAGAAACGTGAGTAAAAGCCAATTGAGGGGGCAGGAGGATGCTAGGAATGTGATTGGAGTGACTAGGGGGTCCAGAGGCCAATCAGTAGTGAATACGCCCCCCAGTATATGAGAAAGCCCCGCCAAATCTCTAGCACTGTAATACAGGGGCTGTGGAAGAGAGTGGAAGCAGTTCTGTTACTCCTGCTGCAAAAGTGTCATTTAGCAATTATTAGTGTGAGGAAAGGGATATCTAGTGTAGTTAGGGTACTATATACCACTATAGTTAGATTCAATAATCTAGTTTCTGTAGGGAAAGTGTTAAGTGTCAGGGTGACCGTAATGTAGTTTAGGGTGAACTGACTCTGACTGCTATGCCAGGGTGACCGAACTCATCCATGTCAGGGTGACCGCCAGAAAAAAAAGATCATTTTTCTTAGGATTTTTAGTAGAGCAGGGATGTGGCTCCGCTCCTTTCACACCTGGGCGTTTTTGTTTCAGGTGTTTATTGGGCTTTTTTTGTGGACATCTTTGGAGGCAGGCATGACATCTGAACGTCTGTGTAGGGGTATATATACACACAAACATATATGTATATATACACATACACACATATAGGTGTGAAAGGAGCGGAACCCCATCCCTGCGCTAATGAAATTATTTGCAGGGATGGGGTTCTATATGTGTGAATGTGTATATATATATATATATATATATATATATATATATATATGTGTGTGTGTGTGTATATATATATATACCCCTATACAGAAGTTCAGATGTCATGCATGCCTCCAAAGACGTCCAAAAAATGCCCAATAAACGCCTGAAACAAAAACGCCCAGGTGTGAAAGGAGCGGAGCCCCATCCCTGCGTTAATAAAAATTCTAAGAAAAATTATCTTTTTTTTCTGGTACTTGACATGCTACAGAGCTGAAACTTCACAGGTACACTTTTTAGAACACTAAATCCAAAGAAATCTCATTTTTTTTGTTCAATAATTTTTTCAATAATTCACTCTCTATCAAAAACGACAATTTTTAAGAACTTTTTTTTGTGTGATTAATAGTCCCTGGGGCATGACTCAGAACCCTAGGCACTTTTTAGTGGCATTTATTGGTCTTTAGGGCTTCAAAATGGTGTTTTTTGATTACCGAAGTTCGGGTCCCATTGATTTCAATGGGGTTCTGGAATCCGGACCCGAACTTTCTGGAAGTTCGGGTGTTCTGGCCAAACCGAACTTTTCAAAAGTTCGATCATCCCTAATGCCTACCCCTCCCTTACGTCTTCATATTTTTCTGGTACAATGATTTTGGTTGGGAAATGCACAGATGCAGATAAATCGGTGACCCGCACGGGGAGATCAGGTGGAAGACAGAATGGACGGAGAATAAGTCACATTTTATAGAGTGAGAGGTCCTCATATCTTTCAGGAGGATTCATATGGCTCAGCCGGTCAGATCCTCACTTCCCCCGCTATAAAAATATCCCTTTCCCTTTACACAGCGTTTTCTGAGCTCCTACCCAGGAAATGTGATAAGAGAGGACGAGAGAGGGGGGTGGGGGGATCTGCCAGGGCCGAGGGCACTGGGTTCTGGATGTGTCCTGATTGGGGTCACACTTGTGTAAATTTTGGCAAAATTAGTGGTTCATTGGCTGTCTCTATGTAAAGACCCCCCACTAACCAATCCAATGCATGCAATGTTCCCCCACACCTCATTTACCTCCATTGATTTTGGATTGTGTGCCTCTCCTCCCCCTTCCGTTTCATCCCCCTCTCCTCCTTAAATGTTCCCCATCCTAAGCACCTCTCCTCCCCTTAAGTGTTCCCCTCTTGTGTGCCTCCCTACCTCCAGTACTCACCTCCTGTGTACTCCTGTGCTCCATTGCCCAACACCTGTGTCTCCTCTCCGGTTATTGCCTCCTGTGTGTCTCCTCTCCGGTTATTGCCTCCTATGTGCCTCTCCTACCCTCTCCACTTCTCACTTGTGTGCACTCCCCTCCAGTGTCCACCTCCTGTGTGCAACCTCCTCCAGTGCCCACCTCTTGTGTGTACCCAACTTCACTGCCCACCTCCCGTGTGCACTCCCCTCCAGTGCCCACCTCCTGTGTGCACCTCCCTCCAATGTCCACCTCCTGTGTGCACTCCCCTCCACTGCCCACCTCCTGTGTGCACCCTCCTCCAGTTCTCACCTCCTGTGTGCACTTCCCTCCACTGCCCACCTCCTGTGTGCACCTCCCTCCAGTGTCCACCTCCTGTGTTCACCCTCCTCCAGTGTCCACCTTCTGAGTGCACTCCCCTCCAGTGTCCACCTCCTGTGTGCACCCTCCTCCAGTGTCCACCTCCTGTGTGCACTCCCCTCCAGTGTCCACCTCCTGTGTGCACTCCCCTATAGTGTCCACCTCCTGTGTGCACCCTCCTCCAGTGTCCACCTCCTGTGTGCACCCTCCTCCAGTGTCCACCTTCTGAGTGCACTCCCCTCCAGTGTCCACCTCCTGTGTGCACCCTCCTCCAGTGTCCACCTCCTGTGTGCACTCCCCTCCAGTGTCCACCTCCTGTGTGCACCCTCCTCCAGTGTCCACCTCCTGTGTGCACTCCCCTCCAGTGTCCACCTCCTGTGTGCACTCCCCTATAGTGTCCACCTCCTATGTACACCCTCCTCCAGTGTCCACCTCCTGTGTACACCCTCCTCCAGTGTCCACCTCCTCTGCGCATCCTCCTCCACTGCCCAACTCCTATGTGCACCCTCCTCCAGTGCCCAACTCCTGTGTGCACTCCCCTTCAGTGCTCACCTCCTGTGTGTACTCCCCCCCCCAGTTCTCACCTCCTGTGTGCACCCTTCCCCAGTGTCCACCTCCTGTGTGCATCCTCCTCCGCTGCAAACCTCCTATGTGCACCCTTCTCCGGTGTCCACCTCCTGTGTGCACCCTCCTCCAGTGTCCACCTCCTGTGTGCACCCTCCTCCAGTGTCCACCTTCTGAGTGCACTCCCCTCCAGTGTCCACCTGCTGTGTGCACCCTCCTCCAGTGTCCACCTCCTGTGTGCACTCCCCTCCAGTGTCCACCTCCTGTGTGCACCCTCCTCCAGTGTCCACCTCCTGTGTGCACTCCCCTCCAGTGTCCACCTCCTGT
Source organism: Pelophylax lessonae (assembly GCF_965119305.1). NCBI lineage: Eukaryota > Metazoa > Chordata > Amphibia > Anura > Ranidae > Pelophylax > Pelophylax lessonae. Next base: position 738,839,743 of record NC_138769.1, on the reverse strand, counting down.
GTGCACTCCCCTATAGTGTCCACCTCCTGTGTGCACCCTCCTCCAGTGTCCACCTCCTTTGTGCAACCCCCTCCAGTGCCCACCTCCTGTGTGCACCCTCCTCTGCTGCCCACCTCCTATGTGCACCGTCTTCCAGCGCCCACCTTCTGTGTGCACTCCCCTCCAGTTCTCACCTCCTGTATGCACTCCCCTCCAGTGCCCACTACCTGTGTGCACCTCCCTCCAGTGCCCACCTCCTGTATGCATTCCCCTCCAGTTCCCTTTCTCTTGTGTGCACTCCCTCCAGTTCCCACCTACTATGTGCACCCCGCTCCATTGCTCACCTCCTGTGTGCATCCCCCCTCTAGTGCCCACCTCCTGTGTGCATCCCCCCTCTAACGCCCACCTCCTGTGTGCCCTCCCTCCAGTCCCCATCTCCTGTGTGCACCCAACTCCATTGCTCACCTTTTGTGTGCATCCCCCCTCTAGTGCCCACCTCCTGTGTGCATTCCCCTCCAGTTCCCACCTTCTGTGTGCACTCCCCTCCGGTTTCCACCTCCTGTGTGAACCCCTCTCCATTGCTCACCCCCTGTGTGCATCCCCCCTCCAGTGCCCACCTCCTGTGTGCACCAAACTCCATTGCTCACCTCTTGTGTGCATCCCCCCTCTAGTGCCCACCTCCTGTGTGCACTCCCCTCCAGTTCCCACCTTCTGTGTGCACTCCCCTCCAGTTTCCACCTCCTGTGTGATGCCCTCACCATTGCTCACCCCCTGTGTGCATCCCCCCTCCTGTGCCCACCTCCTGTGTGCCCTTCCTCCAGTTCCCACCTCCTGTGTGCACTCCCTACAGTTCCCACCTCCTTTGTGCACTCACCTTCAGTTCCCGCCTCCTGTGTGCACTCCCCTCGAGTTCCCACCTCTTGTGTTCACTCACCTCCAGGTTCCCACTTCCTGTGTGAACCCCTCTCCATTGCTCTCCTCCTGTGTGCAGTCCCCACCTCTTGTGTGCACCCAACTCCATTGCTCACCTCCTGTGTGCATGCCCACCTCCAGTTCGACCTCCTGTGTTCACCCCCTCCAGTGCTCACCTCCTGTGTTCCCAATATAGTGAAGCCCTCCCACCTGGAATATCTTGGACACAGCTCAGCACATTGAATTTCTGTTAATTTCATATCTAACTTTCAGTATTTTATTGCTTGTTTTGAGCTATTATTATGTGTAATGAGCTGGAAATGGTGGTTATGTGAATATAGTATCAGTTTCCGTCTGTCTAGTATCTCAATGTCTTTTGCTGTAGGTGGTGTATTATGTGTAGTATGTTTATACTGTGTGTATATATATATATATATATATATATATATATATATATATATATATATATATATATATATATATATATATAGTCATTGTGGTTTGTCTTATTTTTTGAGCTTTTCTCTGTCCCGTATGAAAAATGGTTTTCTTTTGCGGCGTTCTCTGCACGTCACAGGTAGAGGCTGCAGATGTTTGCAGCTGACTGATGACCACCCCCATCATTTACCGTCAACCTCTCTGTGATAGTGCTGAGATGAACTGCCCCGGGTTTTCTTCCAGCAGAGTTCAGTCAACTGAAAAGAAGTTCGGAGACCAAACCCAAATCCCATTAAAATCAACGGGAGCCGAATCTGTCAAAAAATAAAATTCCCATTTCTGGGGGTAATAGGCAAGGGGACAAGAGGAAAAGTTTGGACCCCCCTTCTGACCCCCCTTCTGAACCATACTAGGTCACATGCCCTCAAGGTGAAGAGGGTGGGGGCTGGCAGAGCACTTTGTCCCCATGTTAATGAGGACAAGGGCCTCTTCAACACAACCCTGGTGGGTGGTTGTGGGGGTCTGTGGGTGGGGGGTTATCAGAATTTGGAAGCCACCCTTAATAATATGGGAAAATGCTAAATTATGAGGTGGTCTCAGAACAGAAATAGAAGGGAAATGTTTCGTTGGGGACACCTGACCACTGTCTAAGTGGGGACTTCCCTCTTTTTGGAGAGATTTCCTGTTGCATCCAGAGGACAGGAAGTGAAGGGAGATCTCTCCAGATGGAGAAAGAAAACCTGGGGCAAAACCTGTGGCTGCGGTAAGGATCTCAACTCAACTACAAATGTAGCATGTTACCCATCCCCAGTAGTATGTTACCAGTCTCTGACCGTCTCCAGCAGTATGTTACCAGTCTCTGACCATCCCCAGCAGTACTTTACCAGTCTCTGACCGTCTCCAGCAGTATGTTACCAGTCTCTGACCATCCCCAGCAGTACGTTACCAGTCTCTGACCATCTCCAGCAGTACGTTACCTGTCTCTTACCATCTCCAGCAGTATGTTACCAGTCTCTGACCATCTCCAGCAGTATGTTACCAGTCTCTGACCATCTCCAGCAGTACATTACCAGTCTCTGACCATCTCCAGCAGTACATTACCAGTCTCTGACCATCTCCAGCACTATGTTACCAGTCTCTGACCATCTCCAGCAGTACATTACCAGTCTCTTACCATCTCCAGCAGTATGTTACCTGTCTCTGACCATATCCAGCAGTATGTTACCAGTCTGTGACCATCTCCAGCACTATGTTACCAGTCTCTGACCATCTCCAGCAGTACATTACCAGTCTCTGTCTATCTCCAGCAGTATGTTACCAGTCTCTGACCATCTCCAGCAGTGTGTTACCAGTCTGTGACCATCTCCAGCAGTATGTTACCAGTCTCTGACCATCTCCAGCAGTGTGTTACCAGTCTGTGACCATCTCCAGCAGTACATTACCAGTCTCTGACCATCTCCAGCACTATGTTACCAGTCTCTCACCATCTCCAGCAGTACATTACCAGTCTCTGACCATCTCCAGCAGTACATTACCAGTCTCTTACCATCTCCAGCAGTATGTTACCTGTCTCTGACCATATCCAGCAGTATGTTACCAGTCTCTGACCATCTCCAGCAGTACATTACCAGTCTCTGTCTATCTCCAGCAGTATGTTACCAGTCTCTGACCATCTCCAGCAGTGTGTTACCAGTCTGTGACCATCTCCAGCACTATGTTACCAGTCTCTGACCATCTCCAGCAGTACATTACCAGTCTCTGACCATCTCCAGCAGTACATTACCTGTCTCTGACCATATCCAGCAGTATGTTACCAATCCCTGACCATCCCCAGCAGTATATTACCAGTCCCTGACCATCTCCAGCAGTATGTTACCAGTCTCTGACCATCTCCAGCAGTACATTACCAGTCTCTGACCATCTCCAGCAGTATGTTACTTGTCTCTGACCATATCCAGCAGTATGTTACCAATCCCTGACCATCCCCAGCAGTATGTTACCAGTCTCTGACCATCTCCAGCAGTACATTACCAGTCTCTTACCATCTCCAGCAGTATGTTACCTGTCTCTGACCATCTCCAGCAGTATGTTACCCGTCTCTTACCATCTCCAGCAGTGTGTTATCAGTCTCTGACCATCTCCATCAATCTTCTGTAGTACTACATATGCTAAATGTTACATACGGCCCTCAGGGGGGTTTCATTTTAGGCCCTTTATGACTAGTAGGTTGACAACCACTTCTAAAGTCAGATCTAAATTAAGAAAAAAAAAAAACATTTTGGGCTCAGATGTACTTTTAGGACCTATAATGTGATCATCTCTTTTTACCATCAGTTGGAAGTTCTGGAAGTCATGCGGGCACTTCTCCTTACAGACCTCCTAATACCCGACAATGCTGGTACACAGTTTCTCCGACTCTTCCTCCGGCATTCTCTGTTTTGTAGAATTTTCGATATGAATTTACATTTGCCGGTTCTGTTTCTCTGAATTCTCTTTATATTTTTTTTTTCATTCCATTTCCTGATCAGCGGTTCGGTGACTTTGCGTAAAAGGAAAACATCATTTGTGTGCCAAGGACAGTAACTCTCACTCCAGCGCTTCCGCCAGAGGAAGGAAAGATTTTTTTTATTGTAATTTATCAAATAAGTTCACAAATACCTGGGGAAGGTCAGCTGGAGCCCCAATCCGGGACAATTGTGTGACGCCAGTGGCGTGGCGTGAGTGGCCAGCACCCAAGGTAAGTATTGTGCCCTCTAATCCTTCCACCATTATATATATATATATATATATATATATATATATATATATATATATATATATATATATACATACTCACTATATTATCAAAAGTATTGGGACGCCTGCCTTTACACACACATGAACTTTAATGGCATCCCAGTCTTTGTCCGTAGGGTTCAATATTGAGTTGGCCCACCCTTTGCAGCTATAGGGTTAAATGTATAATAATAATAGTGTGTGAGTGTGTGACTGTGGGGGAGGGGACATTAGAGTGTAAGCTCCTCTGGTATAGAGAGTGATGTGACTGTGGGGGAGGGGACATTAGAGTGTAAGCTCCTCTGGTACAGAGACTGATGTGACTGTGGGGGGACATTAGAGTGTAAGCTCCTCTGGTACAGAGACTGATGTGATTGTGGAGGGACATTAGAGTGTAAGGTCCTCTGGTACAGAGACTGATGTGACTGTGGGGGGACATTAGAGTGTAAGCTCCTCTGGTACAGAGACTGATGTGACTGTGGGGGAGGGGACATTAGAGTGTAAGCTCCTCTGGTACAGAGAGTGATGTGACTGTGGGGGAGGGGACATTAGAGTGTAAGCTCCTCTGGTACAGAGACTGATGTGACTGTGGGGGAGGGGACATTAGAGTGTAAGCTCATCTGGTACAGAGACTGATGTGACTGTGGGGGAGGGGACATTAGAGTGTAAGCTCCTCTGGTACAGAGACTGATGTGATTGGCTCAGTGATCTCTGTACAGCACTGCGGTATATGTCAGAGCTATATAAATGTATAATAATAATAGTGTGTGACTGTGGGGGAGGGGACAGTAGAGTGTAAGCTCCTCTGATACAGAGACTGATGTGACTGTGGGGGAGGGGACATTAGACTGTAAGCTCCTCTGGTACAGAGACTGATGTGACTGTGGGGGAGGGGACATTAGAGTGTAAGCTCCTCTGGTACAGAGACTGATGTGACTGGCTCAGTGATCTCTGTACAGCACTGCGGTATATGTCAGAGCTATATACATGTATAATAATAATAGTGTGTGACTGTGGGGGGACTTTAGATTGTAAGCTCCTCTGGTACAGAGAGTGATGTGACTGTGGGGGGACATCAGAGTGTAAGCTCCTCTGGTACAGAGACTGATGTGACTGTGGGGGGACATTAGAGTGTAAGCTCCTCTGGTACAGAGACTGATGTGACTGGCTAAGTGTTCTCTGTACAGCACTTTGGTATATGTCAGAGCTATATAAATGTGAAATATTAATAGTGTGTGACTGTGGGGGGGGGGGGTGCATTAGAGTGTGAGCTCCTCTGGAGCAAAAACGTTATTGCCATTAAAGTGGTTGTAAATCCACTTTGTTGACATTTACCTATAGGTAAGCCTATATTAAGTCCTACCTATAGGTGCTATAAATATCTCCTAAACTTGCACCGTTTAGGAGATATTTACAGAGCATGCAGCCGATGACGTCATCCACCCGTGCCGTTCCTTCAGAGCCCAATTCTCGATTTCATGGGTTTGGATACGCTTTCGTGTTCTTGGGTTTGGATTAGGTTCAGCGGTTTAGATACACTTTCGTATTCTTGGGTTTAGATACACTTTCGTATTCTTGGGTTTAGATTGGGTTCATGGGTTTGGATACACTTTCTTGTTCTTGGGTTTAGATACACTTTAACTTTATCCCCACCCATTGTCCTCAGCCAGTCAGGTTTTAGCTGTCAGGGTTTTCTTTCAAACTAAACAATTGTAATCCTTTCCTTCCTCGCTCCACAAAATATGTGTTTTTGGTATTAGGAGGTTCTCCATCACCTACCAAAAAAGAGAGACAGACAGATTCGGGTTCGAGAGGGCAGAATGTCAAATTGCAGCATTTATTAAACACAGGTCACATGATTCAGCCCTGCCCTGGACTTTGTACATCTTCTTGGTGCTGCAGATTAACAGTTGATGGCGGGTGAAGAATGGTCAGCAGGGTGGTAGAGGCAGATATCGCCGGATGTTGGATGAGTGTGAACCGATGACTTTGTTCAACTGAAAAAAGGAAGTAAAAAAGGAAACATGACGCAGAAAGTTCCATAGTATACGATCGGCTCACCCTGAGATCAGAGAAAATATAGTTATATTATGAGTTATGATAAATAATTATATTTTAATGCTATATATTTTAATATATTTCTTTAATTTTTTTAATTAAATTTATATTATATATTTTTATTATTATGTTTTATTATTACATATTTTTATATTATATATTTTATAATATTTTTTTAATTGATATTTATATTATATATTTTAATTATTATATTTTTTATTATATATTTTTATATTATATATTTTATTCAAATTGTTTTTTTTATTATATTTATTTTATATATTTTAATTATTATATTTTATTATTATTTATTATTTAAATTATTATTTTTTTTAAATCCACCCCAAAGTGCCACTAGGTGGCAGTGTAGGTACACCTTTCATTGGTGGGGAGAACATTCACTCTGTCATTCTCCGGCTTCGGCACATCCACAATATTCGGCACACCAATTCTTCGGGCCTCCAGGGATCTGAGTGAGCGAAGTAGTGAAAACAGCTTTACTACTCCAGTAAGCCACTGGAGGCGCTGAAGAGGAGAAGAGAGGTGGAAGGAGGTGTGGTCTGTGCTCTCTCCTCCTCCTCCTCCAGCTCCTCATAGGCCAGAAGGAAGAGGAGTCAGGGAAGCCCACTGTTATTTCCATTGGTTGCACATTGCTGTCATGGCTTGTTTGTTCCCCTGTGTATTATAACAATTGCCCCGTCATTGTGTGCTCATTAGAACAATTGCCTGCCTGTGTATTGTAACAATTGCCCATTTGTTGCCTGTGCATTATAACAATTCTCTGTTTGTTGCCCATGTAAAGCAATGATTGCCTGTTTGTTGCTTGTGTATTGTAATGATGCCCATTTGTTGCCTGTATATTGTTACAATTCTCTGTTTGTTGCCTGTGTAAAGCAATGATTGCCTGTTTGTTGCCTGTTTATTATAACAATTGCCTGTTTGCTGCCTGTGTATTGTAATGATGCCCATTTGTTGCTTGTGTACAATAACAATTCTCTGTTTTTTGCCTGAGTAAAGAAATGATTGCTTGTTTGTTGCCTGTGTATTGGGATAATTACCTGTTTGTTGCTCGTGTAATGCAATGATTGCCTGTTTGTTGCCTGTGTATTGTGATAATTACCTGTTTGTTGCTCGTGTAATGCAATGATTGCCTGTTTGCTGCCTGTGTATTGTAATGATGCCCATTTGTTGCTCATGTAAATCAATGATTGCCTGTTTGTTGCCTTGCCTGTGTATTATAACAATTGCCTGTTTGTTGCTTGTGCATTGTAACAATTCTCTGTTTGTTGCCTGTGTATTGTAACAATTGCCCATTTGTTGCTCATGTAAATCAATGATTGCCTGTTTGTTGCCTGGGTATTATAACAATTTTCTGTTTGTTGCCCGTGTAAAGCAATGATTGCCTGTTTGTTGCCTGTGTATTATAATAATTGCCTGTGTTTGTTGCCTGTGTATTATAACAATTTTCTGTTTGTTGCCTGTGTATTGTAATGATGCCCATTTGTTGCTCATATATTGTAACAATTGCCTGTTTGTTGCTCATGTAATGCATGGAGTGCCTGTTTGTTGCCTGTGTATTGTAATGATGCCCATTTGTTGGCCATATATTGATAACCATTGTCCATTTGTTGCTTGTGTATTGTAACCATTTCCTGTTTGTTGCCCGTGTATTGTAACAATTCTCTGTTTGTTGCCCATGTAAAGCAATGATTGCCTGTTTGTTGCCTTTGTATTATAACAATTGCCTGTTTGCTGCCTGTGTATTGTAATGATGCCCATTTGTTGCCTGTGTACAATAACAATTCTCTGTTTTTTGCCTGAGTAAAGAAATGATTGCTTGTTTGTTGCCTGTGTATTGTGATAATTACCTGTTTGTTGCTCGTGTAATGCAATGATTGCCTGTTTGCTGCCTGTGTATTGTAATGATGCCCATTTGTTGCTCATGTAAATCAATGATTGCCTGTTTGTTGCCTTGCCTGTGTATTATAACAATTGCCTGTTTGTTGCTTGTGCATTGTAACAATTCTCTGTTTGTTGCCTGTGTATTGTAACAATTGCCCATTTGTTGCTCATGTAAATCAATGATTGCCTGTTTGTTGCCTGGGTATTATAACAATTTTCTGTTTGTTGCCCGTGTAAAGCAATGATTGCCTGTTTGTTGCCTGTGTATTATAACAATTTTCTGTTTGTTGCCTGTGTATTGTAATGATGCCCATTTGTTGCTCATATATTGTAACAATTGCCTGTTTGTTGCTCATGTAATGCATGGAGTGCCTGTTTGTTGCCTGTGTATTGTAATGATGCCCATTTGTTGCCCGTATATTGATAACCATTGTCCATTTGTTGCTTGTGTATTGTAACCATTTCCTGTTTGTTGCCCGTGTATTGTACCAATTCTCTGTTTGTTGCCCATGTAAAGCAATGATTGCCTGTTTGTTGCCTTTGTATTATAACAATTTTCTGTTTGTTGCCTGTGTATTGCAATGGTGCCCATTTGTTGCTTGTATATTGTAACAATTCTCTGTTTTTTGCTGTGTAAAGCAATGATTGTCTGTTTGTTGCCTGTTTATTTTACCTTTTGCCCATGTGTTGCCTGTTTATTATACCAATTCTCTGTTTGTTGCCTGTATATTGTAATGATGCCCATTTGTTGCTCGTGTGTATTGTAACAATTCTCCGTTTGTTGCCCATGTAAAGCAATGATTGCCGTTTGTTGCTTGTGTAATTTTTGCCCATGTGTTGCCTGTTTATTATAACAATTGCCTGTTTGTTGCCTGTGTATTGTAATGATTGCCCGTTTGTTGCCTGGGTATTGTAACCATTTCCTGTTTGCTGCCTGTGTATTGTAATGATTGCCCGTTTGTTGCCTGTGTATTGTAACAATTCTCTGTTTGCTGCCTGTGTATTGTAATGATGCCCATTTGTTGCCCATATATTGATAACCATTGTCTGTTTGTTGCTTGTATATTGTAACAATGGTCTGTTTGTTGCTCGTGTCCTGTAATGTAACAGTTGCTGTGTAATCAGTGGCGGCTGGTGAAGTTTTATGATGGGGGGGGGCAAGACCCCGCCCTTCCATTTTGACCCCTCACATTTCTCAGAAGCCCCACCCCTTATAGACTCCACCCGTTTTGTCCCCTGTATTTTGCTTGCGTGAACCAATTCTCCCAATATATCACATATTAAGGGGTCCATCAGTACTAGTATATCCCATAATAGGGAACAGGGGCCCTATTATGGGATATACTGTGAGAGACATCCTATTATGGGATACATGGACTGAGAGTGGCACAAACCCCACAGTACAGACCCCCCCCCCAGCACAAACCCCTCAAGCACAAACCGCGCACAAACAACTCAAGCATAAACCCCACAGTACAGACCCCTAGCACAAACCCCACAGTACATGCCCCCTTCAATATAGTGACCAGTATAAATGCCCCCTTTCAATGTAGTGACAGCATACATGTCCCCAATGCAGAGCTATGCGAGCGTGCCTCCAATGCAGTGATCACCAGTGTACATGTCCCCAATGCAGAGCTATGCGTGCGTGCCTCCAATGCAGTGACCACCAGTGTACATGTCCCCAATGCAGAGCTATGCGTGCGTGCCTCCAATGCAGTGATCACCAGTGTACATGTCCCCAATGCAGAGCTATGCGTGCGTGCCTCCAATGCAGTGATCACCAGTGTACATGTCCCCAATGCAGAGCTATGCGTGCGTGCCTCCAATGCAGTGACCACCAGTGTACATGTCCCCAATGCAGAGCTATGCGTGCGTGCCTCCAATGCAGTGATCACCAGTGTACATGTCCCCAATGCAGAGCTATGCGTGCGTGCCTCCAATGCAGTGACCACCAGTGTACATGTCCCCAATGCAGAGCTATGCGTGCGTGCCTCCAATGCAGTGATCACCAGTGTACATGTCCCCAATGCAGAGCTATGTGTGCGTGCCTCCAGTGACCACCAGTATACATGTCCCCAATGCAGAGCTATGCGTGCGTGCCTCCAATGCAGTGATCCCCAGTGTACATGTCCCCAATGCAGAGCTATGTGTGCGTGCCTCTAGTGACCACCAGTATACATGTCCCCCAATGCAGAGCTATGCGTGCGTGCCTCCAATGCAGTGATCCCCAGTGTACATGTCCCCCAATGCAGAGCTATGCGTGCGTGCCTCTAGTGACCACCAGTATACATGTCCCCCAATGCAGAGCTATGCGTGCGTGCCTCCAGTGCAGCCAGTGACCACCAGTACATATGTCCCCAATGCAGAGCTATGTGTGCGTGCCTCCAGTGCAGTGACCACCAGTATACATGTCCCCCAATGCAGAGCTATGCGTGCGTGCCCGACAGAGCAGTGCACTTACCTGGAGGCTGGAGCCCTGTGAGTCACGGCGGCTTCTCCCTCTCCTCTTCTCTGGTCTCCGCTCTCTGCAATGCCGGGTCCAGTGTACACTCCAGTCGGTGCGGCAGCGTGACTAACGCACGCGACGTCAGCGGGGTCAGCATGGGGCCGTGGGATGTCCTGGATGATGATTGGTCCAGGCTGTAGACTGGACCAATCACAGCCAGGATATCAGGAAAGTGGGGGTGTCCTAGCGCAATGACTTGCGTCCAGGTTACGCCGCCAGAAGGCAGCCAATCGGCGCCTCTTCTGGGTCGTAAACCCCCCCCCCCCACATAGCCACCACATAGGCCGGTGTACCAGCGAACACAATTTTTTTTTTGAAAACTTTATTTGTTCTTTTTGTAATTTTTTTTCTTTTTTCTTTTCTTTTTTTTAGGGGCGGGGGGGGGGGGGGGGACGGCGCCCTGGTGCCCCCTATGCATGGGCCGCCACTGTTGGAAATATTCCCCTCCTTTAGCTGTGAAATCTATTAGTTTGTTGTCTGTGTAATATGAGAATAGTCAGTTTCTCCCCATACTGTGAAGTCAGTGCCCTCTGCAGGCCTCTCACTATCAATTCATGCCCCTAACAACAGCAATATTATTTGCCCTGCCCAACTCATTTCCTGGCTGGAGGACATCCAGCATCCTCAAGCCCTTTCCTCCCCATCCTGAATGTCCCTGGCCCCTCCCTTTTCATTAATTAGATTTTAGATCTATCAGTCATTGAGGCTCAGTCTAAAATGTGGGCATTACCTAGGGCAGTCTGCATGCAAATACAGCTTGCCTAGGTATGCCCACTCCTCCAGAATGACACACCCATCCAGGCATTTTCATATTTGCATAACTCCTCCCACTGGTTGCATCAGGACTGAAGGCTCTGGAGAGGAGTACTGAGGCAGGGGGCTGTGATGTTATCAGGCCCCGCCCACCAGCCATGATCTGCCTGCATTGCATAGAGGAGCACAGAGACTTATGTTTAAATTTGGGTGTGTAATTTGATTGGACTGTTGATGGGGGGAGGGGTCAGGAAAGGCAATATATATAAGCAGAATAAACTTTAATGGATTAATGAGAATAGAATATAGTTGTGGATTCCCTCATGGGGTGTACAGGGTGGTCTGGAAATAACGGCAGGACTTTGTTAACCCTATATAAGTGTGCAGCTTTCCTGTGTAGAGTATTTCCTCTTGTCGTCTCCGCCCGCGGTGGTGAAACGGGCCGGGCGTTGCACCACATCACACAGCACAGTGTTGTCACACGTGTGAGTCACAGCAGCACGCTCTTCTGCTCGCTCTCAGCTCCGGCTGTGAAATGGGAAGTTATTTTTAGCAGTTGTTGTTCAGCTGATAACGTGTCCGATCTTTGGATTGTTTTTTTTTTTTTTTTTTAATTTAATGATTTACAGAGATCCAGGGGTTGTATATATGCCTGGCCCACCCCAAATCCTGCACTGTGCAAGCCGGCTCAACCTTCACCACGGCACGCTGGATAATAGTGAGCAACCTTCCCCCGCAGCGCTCAGCTTCTCCGCTTTCATTTATTGGTTTATATAACACGAATGTATTTCACATTCACCACCTGGCTCAGTCATCTCTGTACAGCGCTGCGGTCTATGTCAGAGCTATATACATGTATAATAATAATAGTGTCTGACTGTGGGGGAGGGGACATTAGAGTGTAAGCTCCTCTGGTACAGAGACTGATGTGACTGTGGGGGAGGGGACATTAGAGTGTAAGCTCCTCTGGTACAGAGACTGATGTGACTGTGGGGGAGGGGACATTAGAGTGTAAGCTCCTCTGGTACAGAGACTGATGTGACTGTGGGGGAGGGGACATTAGAGTGTAAGCTCCTCTGGTACAGAGACTGATGTGACTGTGAGGGGACATTAGAGTGTAAGCTCCTCTGGTACAGAGAATGATGTGACTGTGGGGGGACATTAGAGTGTAAGCTCCTCTGGTACAGAGATTGATGCAATTGGCTCAGTGATCTCTGTACAGTACTGCGGTATATGTCAGAGATATATAATATATAATAATAATAGTGTGTGACTGTGGGGGACATTAGAGTGTAAGCTCCTCTGGTACAGAGACTGATGTGACTGTGGGGGGGGGGGACATTAGAGTGTAAGCTCCTCTGGTACAGAGACTGATGTGACTGTGGGGGAGGGGACATTAGAGTGTAAGCTCCTCTGGTACAGAGACTGATGTGACTGTGAGGGGACATTAGAGTGTAAGCTCCTCTGGTACAGAGAATGATGTGACTGTGGGGGGACATTAGAGTGTAAGCTCTTCTGGTACAGAGACTAATGTGACTGTGAGGGGACATTAGAGTGTAAGCTCCTTTGGTAGAGTGTAAGCTCCTCTGGTAGAGTGTAAGCTCCTCTGGTACAGAGACTGATGTGATTGGCTCAGTAATCTCTGTACAGCACTGCGGTATATGTCAGAGCTATATAAATGTATAATAATAATAGTGTGTGACTGTGGGGTAGGGGACATTAGAGTGTAAGCTCCTCTGGTACAGAGACTGATGTGACTGTGGGGGAGGGTACATTAGAGTGTAAGCTCCTCTGGTACAGAGACTGATGTGACTGTGGGGGAGGGGACATTAGAGTGTAAGCTCCTCTGGTACAGAGACTGATGTGACTGTGGGGGAGGGGACATTAGAGTGTAAGCTCCTCTGGTACAGAGACTGATGTGACTGTGGGGGAGGGGACATTAGAGTGTAAGCTCCTCTGGTACAGAGACTGATGTGACTGTGGGGGAGGGGACATTAGAGTGTAAGCTCCTCTGGTACAGAGACTGATGTGACTGTGAGGGGACATTAGAGTGTAAGCTCCTCTGGTACAGAGAATGATGTGACTGTGGGGGGACATTAGAGTGTAAGCTCCTCTGGTACAGAGATTGATGCAATTGGCTCAGTGATCTCTGTACAGTACTGCGGTATATGTCAGAGATATATAATATATAATAATAATAGTGTGTGACTGTGGGGGACATTAGAGTGTAAGCTCCTCTGGTACAGAGACTGATGTGACTGTGGGGGGGGGGACATTAGAGTGTAAGCTCCTCTGGTACAGAGACTGATGTGACTGTGGGGGAGGGGACATTAGAGTGTAAGCTCCTCTGGTACAGAGACTGATGTGACTGTGAGGGGACATTAGAGTGTAAGCTCCTCTGGTACAGAGAATGATGTGACTGTGGGGGGACATTAGAGTGTAAGCTCCTCTGGTACAGAGACTAATGTGACTGTGAGGGGACATTAGAGTGTAAGCTCCTTTGGTAGAGTGTAAGCTCCTCTGGTAGAGTGTAAGCTCCTCTGGTACAGAGACTGATGTGATTGGCTCAGTAATCTCTGTACAGCACTGCGGTATATGTCAGAGCTATATAAATGTATAATAATAATAGTGTGTGACTGTGGGGTAGGGGACATTAGAGTGTAAGCTCCTCTGGTACAGAGACTGATGTGACTGTGGGGGAGGGTACATTAGAGTGTAAGCTCCTCTGGTACAGAGACTGATGTGACTGTGGGGGAGGGGACATTAGAGTGTAAGCTCCTCTGGTACAGAGACTGATGTGACTGTGGGGGAGGGGACATTAGAGTGTAAGCTCCTCTGGTACAGAGACTGATGTGACTGTGGGGGAGGGGACATTAGAGTGTAAGCTCCTCTGGTACCGAGACTGATGTGACTGTGGGGGAGGGGACATTAGAGTGTAAGCTCCTCTGGTACAGAGACTGATGTGATTAGCTCAGTGATCTCTGTACAGCACTGCGGTATATGTCAGAGCTATATAAATGTATAATAATAATAGTGTGTGACTGTGGGGGGACATTAGAGTGTAAGCTCCTCTGGTACAGAGACTGATGTGACTGTGGGGGAGGGGATATTAGAGTGTAAGCTCCTCTGGTACAGAGACTGATGTGATTGGCTCAGTGTTCTCTGTACAGCACTGCGGTATATGTCAGAGCTATATAAATGTATAATAATAATAGAGTGTGACTGTGGGGGACATTACAGTGTAAGCTCCTTTTTGGTAGAGTGTAAGCTCCTCTGTTACAGAGACTGATGTGACTGTGAGGGGACATTAGAGTGTAAGCTCCTCTGGTACAGAGACTGATGTGACTGTGGGGGGGGGGGGGGCATTAGAGTGTAAGCTCCTCTGGTACAATGGTACAAAGACTGTTGTGACTGTGGGGGAGGGGACATTAGAGTGTAAGCTCCTCTGGTACAGAGACTGATGTGATTGGCTCAGTGTTCTCTGTACAGCACTCTGGTATATGTCAGAGATATATAAATGTGAAATATTAATAGTATGTGACAGTGTGGGGGGGGGGGGCATTAGAGTGTAAGCAAAAATGTTATTGCCGTTTATAGCTATGCTAAGCTCATACAAGGGAGACACACAATCCTGTTTTGGAGGAACCATTGGCATGAGATGACCGTTGTTTAATTTGGATGTTTGTATCTGGTGATGGTTTGAGGTTGGTGGAACTTCCAAACGATGAAGTTTAGGATCAACAGCTGATCAGACAGGGTAGAAAATCTGCCCAATTGTTCTAGATTGCCCCTCTGATTTGTCTGTACAACTCCCCTATCCCGCTCTCTGCCCATTGGCACTACATAGACACTTTGCTCTCTAGAGCTCCATAGAGATGGATTGACCTGAAGCCTGTTGAGTTGACAGCCTCATGCGTATACGGGTAAATACTGTATAGTTGGTCATAAACCAATGTTGTTTTTCTGCCAATTTTGAAAACAGGACAGCATGGATCCTGAGCAATCTGCCCCCTCTAGTGTTAAATAGAATGACAAATTGAATAATTAAAATTCAATTCACGTTTACCAGAAAAGGGACGTTTTACCAGAATTGAAATGGTCCAAATTGATTTTCACAGCAGGTTTATTTTTTTGGTCGCTTGAAGCCAACAGATGATATTATTAGTAAGCGGAATGTTGCTGTGGCTGAAAGATGATGGGTAGAATGGTGATGCCAAGACGGCCAATGTCAAGATTTCTGACATGAGGACTTTTTTCTACAAAGATCCAAGAAATACCTTTCCAGATGGTATTACACTCCGCAATGAGTATATGAGATGTTCCCCAAGATGGGAGTTGATCCCCAAAATGGGTTAGATTAAGAGCGGAATTCATGAGTTTGGTGTCTAAAAATGAATCTAAATTTCAGTTTTATTTTTGGCAGTTCAGTTTCCAAAAAGCGTTCTGGGAGAACGGGACCAAAGGATGCTCCAAACACTGTTTCTGTCTTTTATCTCCTTCTGTTGTTCTCTGAGGACCCTTAGCTTGATTGCCAGTCCCACTGGGTTCCACCTTTCTGTATTAAAGTCCTTAATAGAATTTCTAAGGAAGTGGCTTAGACTATTGTTTGGTCCTATGATCCAGGGGCGGACTGGGCCAGGGGGCAATTGCCCCCTGGGCATCTCTGATGTCCCGTAAAAAGACTGCACCACTTTAGCTGCCTACATACCTAAAGACTTCCTGGTGAAAAGGAGTAAAAAATACCCACTGGTGTCTGGGATGAGGATGAGGACAAAGTGCAGGATGGTGTATGCTGGGTCTGAGCAGAGGCTGGCTCTGTGCCCACCTGAGGCTCTCCTTCCCCAGCCAGCCCTGACCAAGCAGCTACTGCTCCCCCCTGCCGGCCAGTTCGGGAACCCGGAATCTGTGCAGCAGGCACTGTCCAGCCCGACCCACCCAGTGAGCAGAGAGTACCTGGAGCAGAGCCTCAGCCTGGGATGGGGGTTGGGAGGAGGCAGAGAAGACGGAGAGCAGAAGGGGGGCAGAGTCGCTGCACCATGGGCGTATGGGTTGTACCTGTCCCCTGGGCCAAAAACTTTCAGACAGCCCCTGTGCCACGATCAGGGGTCAGGCTCAAGGACCAGTTGCTATAGCAGTGGAAGCTCACACAGGAACCAGCAGGATAGGAACACAGTCAGGTCACCCTGGCAGATGACGCAGGCTCACCTGAAGAGCGGAATCTAAGTACTGAGGTGTTCACCAGAGCTCCTGATGGTGGAGATGGTTTTTGCTGCATGTTAGCACCAGGTCGCGGTCCTGTAACGCTCCTGCGTTTTATGTATGATGTGGATTTACAGCTGCAGAAATATTCCACTTCAGTAGTCATGTAGAGAAACGCTGAGACACCAATCCCAACTCCCAAAGACTCATCATGTGTGGATGATCTCAATTCAGCAAGTAAATACACACACTCAATAAGATGTTCCTAGAGTGACTTATGTATATAGTAACACAGTGATGATAGGCTGAAGAGACAGGTTGGGTAGAGATGGTAGATGACAGACACTTGAAAGGAAATGTTTCTTGAAAGTAAGATAGTAGCAGATGGGATGCAGATAGGTTTAGCAATCATGTATGGTAGCAGATGATAGAATAGCAGGTGAACATACAGGAGAGACCAACCCAGTGCAAGAGCAGATGGTAGTAGGCTCAAGAGCTAGCAATCTTAGATAATGCAGATGTAATAATAGTCCTTAGTATGCAGAGCTAGATAGTGTAAGCTTTAGTATGAAGGTTATAGAGGTTTCCCCTGTACTTATCACTAGTAGCAATGTAGCAGAGGAGAGGTTCGGCAAGAGCGGATGATCCGGTAGCGGGATACAGGGATCAGCGCAGCGTGGTTCCGACAGCGAGGTATGCTTGCAAGCATGAGAGCTTCAAGACAGGTTAGCATCAAGGCACAAAGCAGGTTGAACGAACACATGTGAGTGAGAGCTAGTGATTTAAATAGCTGTTCAGTCCAGCGCTCAGTGATGACAGCATCAGTCTTAAAGGTGTATGCGCACCTTACCAAAAGAGAATGGTGGGGCGCATACACTTAGGAAAAGAGTAATTAGGGTACCCAAAGGTACCAGAACATTACAGTACCCCCCCCCCCTTAAGGCCGGCTCCTGAAGGCCTCTGGAGCTGGTTTGTCTGGGTACTTCGCATGAAAATTGCGGATTAATCTAGGGGCATGTATGTCAGAGGTGTTTAGCCAGGTGTCGTCTTGGGGCCCATAGTTCTTCCATCGAACTAAGTACTGAAGTCTTCTTCTGTGGATACGAGAATCCAGAATCTCTTTTATCTCATATTCTTCTCCACCTTCAACTTGTACAGGAGGAGGAGGTGGGATAGTAGGCCTTATTCCTTGGTCAGGAACATGGGGCTTCAGTAGTGACACATGGAAAATGGGATGTATTTTGAGGTCTATTGGCAATGTAAGCTGTACTGCAGCTTTTCCAATAAGTTTCTTGATTGGGAAAGGTCCCAAGAACAGAGGTCCAAGCTTTTTGCTAGGGATTTTCAGTCTTAAATTATTTGTTGAGAGCCAAACGAGGTCCCTGATAGCGTACTGAGGAGAAGGTCTTCTGCGAAGATCATAGTACTTCTTTTGTTGACTATGAGCGTGTGCAATGGTAGTATTAAGCAAACCCAGAGAGTCCTTTATTTGGGTAAGATAGTCTGAGGCTACTGGGTTATTTGAAGGAAGGATGCGTGGTGGAAAAATAGAGGGATGAAACCCATAGTTCAAGTAGAACGGACTCTGCTTGGTCGTACTGTGGGTTGCATTGTTGTAGGCAAATTCTGCCAGAGGGAGAAGATCCACCCAATCATCCTGTTGGTAAGAAGTGTAACAACGTAAATATTGCTCGATGCATTGGTTGACTCTTTCAGTCTGTCCGTTGGTCTGCGGATGGTAAGGAGAAGTGAGCTTCCGCTCAATCCGTAGTATGTGACATAGTTCTTGCCAGAACTTGGAAATAAATTGTGATCCACGGTCAGACAGAAGAGTTTTTGGGATACCATGTAATCTAAAGACATGTTTCATCAGGAGTTCTGCCGTTTGTTTGGACGAAGGTAGTCTGCGAATAGCAATGAAATGTGCCATTTTTGTCAGATGGTCCACTGACACTAAGATGGTATTAAATCCTTTGGAAGGAGGTAGTTTTACTATAAAGTCCAAGGACACAACTTCCCATGGAGTTTGGGGTATTGGTAGACTGCATAGTAGACCGGATGGTCTCGTAGCGTCAATTTTGGACCTGGCACAGACATTGCATGAAGAGACGAATTTCTGTATAGATGTTTTCATGTCAGGCCACCAGAATTGCCTGGTAATCAGATTAAGAGTCTTTGTCATACCCATATGTCCTGCCATAGGCACATCATGCGATAATTCCAAGATCTTGGTGCGTATGGTAGGTGGTATGTAAAGTTTTTGTCGTTGTAGTAGAGGAAGCCTTCTGCATCAGTATTTAGTTGTGGTGGGGGTGAATCCAAACTTATACCATGCAAAACCTCTTCCTTCAAGGAACGGACAACTCCAATAATGCGTTTGTGAGGTATTATAGGAACGGAAGGAATTTCAAAGTAGTTTTCTTCAGTTAGTCGTGATAGTGCATCCGCCTTTTTGTTCTTATCTGCAGGTGTGTAGGTCACTAGGAAGTTAAACCTTAGAAAGAATAGTGACCATCGTACCTGTCGGTGCGAGAGAGTTTTGTTAGTCTGAAGATATTGGAGATTTTTATGGTCCGTGTATATAAGTATTGGTAATTGGGTGCCTTCGAGTAGATGTCGCCAATTCTCCAGAGCCAATTTTATAGCAAGCAGTTCCTTTTCACCCACGGGGTAATTTACCTCTGGACTGCTTAGGGATTTAGAAAAAAAGGCGACTGGATGAAGTGGTGAAGTGTGAGTTGGTCGTTGGGAGAGTATTGCTCCTACTGCCATGTTTGAGGCATCTACTTCCAGAATGTATTGGAGGGATGGGTCTGGATGGCGTAGTATGGGAGCAGAAGTAAACCTTGTTTTTAACAGGTGAAAAGCTTTATTTGCTTCATCTGACCATTTGAATGGTTTTTTAATGCTAGTGAGCTGTGTGAGGGGTCTCACAATGGCAGAGAAGTTTCTGATGAACTTCCTGTAGAAATTCGAAAATCCAAGGAATCACTGTAGCGCCTTGCGTGTGGTTGGTGTAGGCCAATCCTGAATGCAGGATATCTTACTCATGTCCATCTTGATTCCTGTTTTGGATATGATGTAGCCTAGAAACAGTACCTCTTCTTTATGGAACAAGCATTTTTTCAGTTTCACATAAAGGTTGTGTGCAAGCAATCTCGATAATACAAGTCTTACATGTCTTATGTGTTCAGACAGGGATCGTGAATATATAAGTATATCGTCCAGATATACCACAACACAGACATCTAGTAAGTCTCTGAAAATATCGTCTATAAATCGTTGAAAGGCTGCAGGGGCGTTGCATAGCCCGAATGGCATTACAAGATATTCGAACAATCCGTATCTGGATCTGAATGCAGTCTTCCACTCGTCTCCATCACGGATTCGAATGAGATTGTATGCTCCTTTCAGGTCCAATTTTGAAAAATAGGTAGCTCCACGCACCTGCTCAATGAGCTCAGGGATAAGCGGTAGAGGATAGCGATCTTTTATTGTAATAGCATTCAATTGCCTATAGTCGATGATAGGCCTGAGACTTGAGTCCTTATTGCGGACAAAAAAGAGTCCTGCTGCTGTGGAAGTGGAAGGTCTAATAAAACCTTTTTTCAAATTCTCATCCAAATAGTCTTTGAGATGGGAAAGTTCATCCTGTGAAAGAGGATAAACATGACCGAACGGCAATTTGCTATTTGGGAGTAGATCAATGCTACAATCATAGTCTCGATGGGGAGGTAGTGCTTGAGCATTTTTCTCAAGAAAAACCTCAGAGAGATCCTGATAACATAGTGGTGCAATCTCATCTGTCACCACAGACAGGATCTTCCCGAAAGACGGGAGGTTACACGTACCCTCGCAATAGCAAGAGAGGAAGGCCAGGGTCCGTTCCTTCCAATCTATGGTTGGTTGATGTGTGTGTAACCAGGGAAGTCCCAAAACAATGGGAAAGTGGGGTGAAGGTATTAGATCGAAGGTAGTGGTCTCCATATGAGACCCGTTAGTAGTGACTAGGAGTGCCTGTGTCTGATCAGTGATCGGACCAGAGGATAAAGGAACACCGTTAATAAGACTCACTGAGACAGGTTTAGGTTTAGAAATAATAGGAACTTTATTTAAAGCAGCAAAACGTATGTCAATATAATTTCCACAAGATCCTGTGTCAATCATGGCCTTAGTAGTAATCCTGTTCTGGTCCCACTGTAATGTTAAGCAAACAAAAAGGTAAGGGTTAGTGAATGAAGTTGTCAATCCCCCTAGGAGGACATGTGAACACTCACCCTTCTTTTTGTAGACTAGGGGACAGACGTTTATCTTGTGATCCGGGGATGCACAGTACAAGCAGAGATTACCAGATCGTCTTCTGGCTCTTTCCATAGTTGATAGAGGTGGGCGTATGGTTCCTACCTCCATAGGAATGGGGTCAACGGCCAAAATCCGAGAAGAACTGGATAATGGCATTCCCATTTTCTCAGCCTTTCTTTCTCGTAGTCTTCTATCTATGGTGATACTGAGTTGTATCAATGCATCCAGGGTTTTTGGCAGATCCGCTCGGGCGAGCTCGTCTTTAACGGCCTCTGATAGGCCAAGCCTAAATTGGGTTTTCAGAGATGCATCATTCCATTCTGAATCAAGGGTCCATCTCTTGAATTCTGCGACAAAGTCTTCCACAGGTCTCCTACCTTGTTTCAAGGATCTTAATTGAAGATCGGCAGTACTCTGCCTATTGGGATCATCATATAGGCTAGTGAGTTCTGCTAGGAACAAGGCATAGGAGTTGAGAAGCTGATCGCTTTTCTCAAAAAGAGAGTCTGCCCAGGCCCGAGGATCGCCTGTTAGGTAAGAAATAATAGTACAAACCTTAATGTGATCAGTAAGGTAGGTACGGGGTTTTAGTAAGAAAAGTAACTCACATGCGTTTTTAAATTTGCGAAATTTTTTGCGATCGCCTGTAAATACCAAAGGAGGATTTATTTTGGGTTCAGGGGACTGAGCAGTGGTAAGTTGTGTCAGTCTAATTACCTGCTGCGACAGAGCCTGATTATCTTCTTTTAATTCAGCAAGTGCGTGTATTAACGCAGTTACTTGCTGTTTTAATTGTGGCACCTGAGTGGTTATTTCTGCTGAATCCATTTGAGGTTCGTTCAATCTGTAACGCTCCTGCGTTTTATGTATGATGTGGATTTACAGCTGCAGAAATATTCCACTTCAGTAGTCATGTAGAGAAACGCTGAGACACCAATCCCAACTCCCAAAGACTCATCATGTGTGGATGATCTCAATTCAGCAAGTAAATACACACACTCAATAAGATGTTTCCTAGAGTGACTTATGTATATAGTAACACAGTGATGATAGGCTGAAGAGACAGGTTGGGTAGAGATGGTAGATGACAGACACTTGAAAGGAAATGTTCTTGAAAGTAAGATAGTAGCAGATGGGATGCAGATAGGTTAGCAATCATGTATGGTAGCAGATGATAGAATAGCAGGTGAACATACAGGAGAGACCAACCCAGTGCAAGAGCAGATGGTAGTAGGCTCAAGAGCTAGCAATCTTTGATAATGCAGATGTAATAATAGTCCTTAGTATGCAGAGCTAGATAGTGTAAGCTTTAGTATGAAGGTTATAGAGGTTTCCCCTGTGGGGTACTTATCACTAGTAGCAATGTAGCAGAGGAGAGGTTCGGCAAGAGCGGATGATCCGGTAGCGGGATACAGGGATCAGCGCAGCGTGGTTCCGACAGCGAGGTATGCTTGCAAGCATGAGAGCTTCAAGACAGGTTAGCATCAAGGCACAAAGCAGGTTGAACGAACACATGTGAGTGAGAGCTAGTGATTTAAATAGCTGTTCAGTCCGGCGCTCAGTGATGACAGCATCAGTCTTAAAGGTGTATGCGCACCTTACCAAAAGAGAATGGTGGGGCGCATACACTTAGGAAAAGAGTAATTAGGGTACCCAAAGGTACCAGAACATTACAGGTCCTCAGCATCGCCACACCAGGAAATGAGCAAGCCAGGATCCAGTAGCATATACAGTATAGCGGGTAAGGATCAAGCAGAAGCGTAGTCGAGGAACAAGCCAAAGGTTGGTAAGGAATAGTTGCTGGTTGGGATTAAGCAGAAGCGTAGTCAAGGAGCAAGATACGGACGGAAGTAAGAGAGAAAAAAGCGAGATATTGGCTGGAGAAGGCACAATATTCTGGCAACCAGGAAATGCAGAGACATGGCATAAATCAGAAAGTTCATGGAAGTATCAAAGAGTTCAAGGTCCAAGGCAATTAAGATTCATGGCAGGATCATTCAAGGAATAGTCCAGGGAACTCTCCAGGTATGGGGTATGGTGTGGGGTAGGTGCGGGGGGGGGGGGGGTTAGGTATGGGGTGTCCAGGGAACTGTCCAGCATTCCAGGTGGCTAAGCAAGCAGAGACATTGCCAGACACAGCAGAGGTCCCAGGTTCAAGTCCAGATCCTGACACCCTGTTATGATCTCATCATGCTTCTAGGAGCTTTCCAAACCCTTCTGCACAAGTCTACGTTATATGATGCTCTGAGCCTGGCTTAGATTTCCTGTTGACTTCAGTGGGACCTCTGGTTTAAACATTTTTTTAATTTCAGAGGCTCGCAAATTTCTAAAAAGTTTGTTTGAACCACAACTCCTCTAACTTTTTACAAGTTCACTTTTCACTAGCAGAGACTAGATCTTCTCACTGGAGATAGGTACACTCATACATTTTTCTTGATTTCAGAAAACATCAATCTCATAGCTTCTGAATTCATAACATAAAAAAATAAAAATTATAAATGCTTAAATTCAATCAATGCACGCAAAACTAGTCCGTGCATACAGTGGGGAAAATAATAATTTGATCCCCTGTAAATTTTGTAAGTTTGCCCACTTACAAAGAAATTAAGGGTCTATAATTTTTTATCATAGATATATTTTATATGATAGTTTTATATGATATTTTATATGATAGAGACAGAATATCCACCAAAAATTCAGAAAAACACATGATACAAATTTTTCAAATTTACAAATATTTAATCCCTAAGCAAAACATGAATAAATACTTAGTGGAGAAACCCTTGTTGGGAAGCACAGAGGTGAGACGTTTCTTGTAGTTGGCGACCAGGTTTGCACACATCTCAGGAGGGATTTTGGTCCACTCTTCTTTACAGATCTTCTCTAAAACCTTAAGGTTTCTTGGCTGTTGCTTGGAAACTCGAAGTTTCAGCTCCCTCCATACATTTTCTATAGGATTTAGGTCTAGAGGCTGGCTAGGCCACTCCATGATTGTGCTTCTTCTTGAGCCACTCCTTTTGTTGCCTTGGTGGTATGTTTTAGGTCATTATCATGCTGGAAGACTCATCCACCACCCATCTTCGGTGTTCTGGCTGGGGGAAGAAGGTTCTCATCCAAGATTTTACAATACATGGCCCCGTCAATTGGCCCCTCAATGCAGCAAAGTCGGCCTGTACCTTTAGCAGAGAGACAGCCCCAAAGCATTATGTTTCCACCTCCGTGCTTGACTGTAGGGATGGTGTTTTTAGGGGCATAGTCAGCATTTTTCTTTCTCCAAACACAGCAAATCGAGTTAATGCCAGAGAGCTCAATTTTGATCTCATCCGACCACAGCACTTTCTCCTAATCCATCTCTGAATCATTTAGATGTTCATTGGCGAACTTCAGATGGGCCTGTACATGTGCCTTCTTGGGGGGGACCTTGTGGGTACTGTAGGATTGTTGTATTGGCGGTGTATTGTTACCAATAGTTTGTTTGGTGACTATGGTCCCAACTGCTTTTCATCGTGTTCATTCACAAGCTTCTTCCGTGTAGTTCTGGGCTGATCCCTCATGATCATCCTTACCCCATGAGGCAAAATCTTGCATGGAGCTTCAGACTGAGCGTGATTGATGGTTGTTTTGTATTTCTTCCATTTGCGAATAATCTCTTCAACAGTTGTCTCCTTCCCACCACTTGTAGCCCTTTACAGCCTTGTGCAGGTCTACAATCTTGTCCCTGACGTCCTTTGACAGCTCTTAGGTGTTGTCCATTATGGTGATGTTTGAATGGAAGAAAAAGATTCTGTGGACAGGTGTCTTTTATGTTTTGTTGTTAGGAGCACCTTCTTAAAGTGACAGGACCAGTGGCGGCTGGTGCTCAAAATTTTTGGGGGGGCGCAAACAGAATAATAGGCATTGCTTTGCGGCAAACAACGCTGTAAAAAATTGCGTGACTTTGAGGTCGCAAAAGTGTGAAAGGGGCCTTCAGTAATTAAGGTATAGTGCGCCCCCTTTCAATGCAGAGAGACCAGCGTGCCCCCTTTCAATGCAGAGAGACCAGCATGCCCCCTTTCAATGCAGAGAGACCAGCGTGACCCCTTTCAATGCAGAGAGACCAGCGTGCCCCCTTTCAATGCACAGTGACCCCCCTTTCAATGCACAGTGACCAGTGTGCCCCCTTTCAATGCACAGTGACCAGTGTGCCCCCTTCAAAACAGTGACCATCGTGCCCCCTTCAATGCAGTGACCAGCGTACATGCCCCTTTCAATGCAGTGACCAGCGTACATGCCTCCTTTCAATGCAGTGACCAGCGTACATGCCCCCTTTCAATGCTGTGACCAGCGTACATGCCCCCTTTCTATGTAGTGACCAGTGTACATGCCCCCTTTCAATGCAGTGACCAGCGTTCATGCCCCCTTTCAATGCAGTGACCAGCGTACATGCCCCCTTTCAATGCTGTGACCAGCGTACATGCCCCCTTTCTATGTAGTGACCAGTGTACATGCCCCCTTTCAATGCAGTGACCAGCGTACATGCCTCCTTTCAATGCAGTGACCAGCGTACATGCCCCTTTCTATGTAGTGACCAGTGTACATGCCCCCTTTCAATGCAGTGACCAGCGTACATGCCCATTTCAATGTAGTGACCAGCGTACATGCCCCCTTTCAATGCAGTGACCAGCGTACATGCCCCCTTCAATGCAGTGACCAGCGTACATGCCCCCTTTCAATGTAGTGACAAGCGTACATGCCCCCTTTCATTGTAGTGACCAGCGTACATGCCCCCTTTCAATGTAGTGACCAGCGTACATGACCCCTTTCAATGCAGTGACCAGCATACATGCCCCCTTTCAATGCAGTGACCAGCGTATATGCCCCCTTCAATGCAGAGACCAGCGCGCGTGCCCCCTTCAATGCAGTGTGCCCCCCCCCCCCAGACCAGTGCACTTACCTGGAGCCCTGGAGCAGCCGCGGCAGCGCCTTCTCCTCAGTGTCCCGGCGGCCGGGTTCTCTTCAATCCCCTGGCGTCTCCTCGAGTCCTCCCTCTCCTGCCTCCTCCTCAGCCAATGGCTTGGGGTTTGCCCTGCGGCCAATCAGGAAGCACGTATCGGATGCGCTCCCTGATTGGCCAGGAGGAGGATTCGTGTGACAATAGTGAATTTTCCTTCGCTATTGTCACACAATAGGTGGGCTCGGGACGCACTGCTCTGCATCTGCCTCTAATCAGGTGATGCCAAAAAAAATAAAAGCCCCATTGAACTCCATGCCCCTACATGCAGATTAGGGGGCTGGACGCATTCGATAGGGGGGCGACGCCCCTGCTCCCCAACGCACCGGCCGCCACTGGACAGGACTAATCTAAGTACCATATGAACACCTACTGTAGCTAGTCTGTGGGAGCCAGAATTGTTTTTGGTTAGTAGGGGATCAAATACCTATTTTACTCACTGAACTGCAACTCAATTTATACCATTTGTATCGTGTTTTTTCTTGATTTTTTTGGTTGATATTCTGTCTCTATCATTTAAAATACACCTGTGATAAAAATTATAAACTCTTAATTTCTTTGTGGGCAAACTTACAAAATCTCCAGGGGATCAAATAATTCCCCCCCCCCCCCCCCCCCGCTGTATATGTACCAAAAAATCATCCACACAACGTAAATAAAATGGTTGTTCTAAATAAATCTGTGCATTATTGCTTGTAAAGTCCCACAATGCTGTGCTTATAATCCAATTTGTGCTAATGTGCACCCTCCACCAGGTGTACTCTCACCTTAGACTCTGACCACACTTTTACATATGGTCAGAGACCACTTTTTTCCTTTGAATTAGGACTAGGTGTGCTCCATGAGCAGATAGACTCAGCCACAGAGTTTAGGCTCTCCTACCTCAAGCGGCAATGCTCCCATCCATCCAGACATGAAAAGAAGACTCTCTCGAAATTGTGCTTAATCCTTATAAAAAGTTTATTTCTTTTAAAAGCTCTTACAACTACACACTCACATTTTTGCGGTGCTTCCAGTGCAGCACACTATTAATCACATAGGTAAGATATGCTGCAATGCGTAACAAATCCTCATGCTGGTATAATTACCACTCGATGTATCTTGGAGAGCGTCATGATGTCATCAAAGCTCCTCCCCTACGCGTTATACCACAGAGTCGCATGACTTCCTCAGGGGGATAATTTTTTTTAAAAATCTTTTAACCATTGAAGTCCTCAGAAAAGGAGTGAGAGGGCCTCATGCGGTCCAGAGAACACTCACCAACCTTGCCTGGTCCCCACTACTCTACGGGCCATGGCTGGGGTGGACCATCCATTTGTCAGCCTTTTAGCTCCAGAGAATACTCGCCAACATTGCCTGGTCCCTACTACTCTAAGGGCCATGGCTGGGGTGAACCATTCAATTATAAGCCTTTTAGCTCCAGAGAATACTCGCCAACATTGCCTGGTCCCCACTACTCTACGGGCCATGGCAAAGGGGATTCACTCCAGAAATAAAGAGCTTATTCTCCCGCTCTACAAGACTCTGGTCCGGCCACATTTGGAGTATGCTGTCCAGTTCTGGGCACCGGTCCTCAGGAAGGATGTGCTGGAATTGGAAAGAGTCCAGAGAAGGGCAACAAAAATAATTAGGGGAATGGAGGACATCAGCTATGAGGAAAGACTACGAGCACTGAACTTATTCTCTCTGGAGAAGAGACGATTGAGGGGGGATATGATATCAATGTACAAATACTGTACTGGTGACCCTAGCATAAGGAACAAACTATTCAGAGAGAGGAGATACAATAAGACACGTGGCCATTCACTAAAACTAGAGGAAAGGCGGTTTAACCTTAAAATGCGTAAGGGGTTCTTCACTGTAAGAGCGGTAAGGATGTGGAATTCTCTTCCACAAGCAGTCGTATCAGCTGGGAGCATTGATAGTTTCAAAAAACTATTAGATGGGCACCTTGGAGACCACAACATACAGGGGTACACAATGTACGGTTAAAAGCAAACACACACATCATAGGTTGAACTGAATGGACTGATGTCTTTTTTCAACCTCTCTAACTATGTAACTATGTAACTATGTAATGGCTGGGGTGGACCATCCATTTGTCAGCCTTTTTGCTCCAGAGAATACTCGCCAACACTGCCTGGTCCCCACTACTCTACGGCCATGGCTAGGGTGGACCATCCAATTGTCAGCCTTTTAGCTCCAGAGAATACTCGCCAACATTGCCTGGTCCCTACTACTCTATGGGCCATGGCTGGAGTGGACCATCCAATTGTCAGCCTTTTAGCTCCAGAGAATGCCCGCCAACATTGCCTGGTCCCCACTACTCTACGAGCCATGGCTGGGGTGGACCATCCAATTGTCAGCCTTTTAGCTCCAGAGAATACTCACCAACATTGCCTGGTCTCTACTACTCCACGGGCCATGGCTGGGGTGAACCATCCATTTATAAGCCTTTTAGCTCCAGAGAATACTCACCAACATTGCCTGGTCCCCACTACTTTACGGGCCATGGCTGGGGTGGACCATCCAATTGTCAGCCTTTTAGCTCCAGAGAATACTCACCAACATTGCCTGGTCTCTACTACTCCACGGGCCATGGCTGGGGTGAACCATCCATTTATAAGCCTTTTAGCTCCAGAGAATACTCGCCAACATTGCCTGGTCCCCACTACTTTACGGGCCATGGCTGGGGTGGACCATCCAATTGTCAGCCTTTTAGCTCCAGAGAATACTCGCCAATATTGCCTGGTCCCTACTACTCCACGGGCCATGGCTGGGGTGAACCATCCAATTATAAGCCTTTTAGCTCCAGAGAATACTCGCTAACATTGCCTGGTCCCTACTACTCTACGGGCCATGGCTGGAGTGGACCATCCAATTGTCAGCCTTTTAGCTCCAGAGAATGCCCGCCAACATTGCCTGGTCCCTACTACTCCACGGGCCATGGCTGGGGTGGACCATCCAATTGTCAGCCTTTTAGCTCCGTTTATCTTTAAATTGTACAATATGTTTGCTGTGTGCCATCATCTGTCGGATTTTCACTACCAGTCTATCGATTGGCCCCCTGTGTTGGGGTTACTGTTTTATCCTACCTGTTCAAAATTTTTATTGCTGTTTTTCTTCCTGCGTGGAGCCAATCCTTACTAGCATTACATGGTACTTTGCATGTGATGGCTTTTGTGTTGCTCAAAAAAATATTTGAATATGAACACACTCGATCAGTCTTTCTCAACCTTTTCAACACAGAGGAACCATTGAAATAATTTTCTGGGCTCAGGGAACCCCCTGCTAAAAATGACCATATCCACAACGCATGATACATTAGTGTGATGGTCTGTGGGAAGAATGCTCCTTACACTTGTGGTCATTGGGAAGAATTCCCCCCTTACAGATAGCTAAAAAGATCAATGGTGTCAGTGGGAACTTACCTGAGAGGCAGAAATTGTTCATTGCTCAAGGAACCCCTAGCAACCTCTAGAGGAAGACTGCCTGTGACGGACCCCTGTACTCAAGAAGATTATGTCAGCTGTATAAGCTTCCCTTGCCTGGTACCAGCACAATCCAAGTGTAACAATCCTACAGGCTCACCTGAGTCAGAGGACTGCTGGCCGGAGGTAGGAGTGGAGCCCAGTGGCAAAGACCGCAGGCAGTTAGTAGGTGCTGGATACCGGATGGACACTGCGTAATACTCTGATGAGGACACGGGTTCACCTGAGGTGCGGAAACTAAGTGCTAGCTGGTTTTCACTAGAGCCCCAGATGGTGGGGATAGACTGCGCTGCAAGCTAACACCAGGACGCGGTCCTCAGGATCACCCAGCCAGGCAGAGTGTAGGTTCGGTCCGAAGGCAGAGGAGCAGACAAGGGATAACCAGAGAGAAGTCAGACGAGCCAAAGGTCGGGGCGGGCAGCAGTAAGCGTGGTCAGACAATCCGGATCGGCAACAGTTCAGTAGGTAGGGACAAAGCAGAAGAGTAGTCGGTAGTCAATTCCTGGTCAGCGTTGGATCTGTGGTAGTAGATAAGAGCAGCAGGTGAGGAGTAGCTTGATTAAGGCTCAGGAGCTCAATAATCAGCAAACTGGAGTGCAAGGGGCTGGACTTATATAGGGAAGTACCAGGTGTGGGGAATCAAGGGTGATGAGCAAGGCTTGGCAAGACTAAGGTTGAAATAATAGGCTTCAGGGAAGAATGTTCAGGGAGGAATGTTCAGAGCGGACGGTAGCCTAGTAAGCAGGGCTACCGCCTGGGATGTGGCTGGTCACAGGTTCGAATCCCAACACTACTCCCCCCCTTCCAAGGTGACCTCCGGGCACCGCAGGGGCAGGCTTATCGGGGTGCTGTTGGTGGAACTCTTTTACCAGTCTGGGGGCGTGGACATTTTCTTCTGGTTCCCACGAGTTATCCTCGGGAGGGTAGCCCTCCCACCCAATTAGGTATTGTAGTCTTCCCCGGTGGATCCTGGAGTCGAGGATCTTTGCGACAGCGTATTCTTCTTCACCCTGTACCCTCACGGGTGGTGGAGGGGGCGAGTGGCGGCCTGTGAAGGTGTTCTCCACGTATGGCTTGAGGAGGGAGCAATGGAAAACAGGGTGCACCCTAATGGAGTCCGGAAGATCGAGCCGGAACGTGACCTCGTTAATTTGCGCAGAGATCCGGAATGGACCCATGTATTTTTGGGCCAACTTTTTGGAGGGGACCTTCAATCTGAGGTTCCTGGTGGACAGCCACACCTTGTCTCCCACATGGAAGACCGGGGTGGGTCTGCGGCGTCTGTCTGCTCCCTGTTTAAAGCGGCTCTGGGCGAGCTGGAGGTTGTTTATAATGTTCTTTTGTGCCTCCTGTAGGGTTGTTAGGCGTTCGGCCACTGCTGGGAGAGTGGAGGCAATGGGTAGGTGGGGAATGAATACCGGGTGCGAGCCTGTGTTAGCAAAGAAGGGGCTGTGCTTGGTTGAGCTGTGCTCCGCATTGTTGTAAGCGAACTCAGCCGTGGAGAGATGGTCAAGCCAGTCATCCTGCAGGTGGGAGCTAAAACAGCGTAGGTACTGTTCTAGGGTCTGATTAGTTCTCTCCGTCTGCCCGTTTGACTGAGGGTGGAAGGCGGAGGACAGGTTCACTTTAACCCCGAGTGCCAGGCAAAAGTTCTTCCAGAACTTAGAGGCAAATTGTACGCCTCGGTCGGAGACCACGTCGTCCGGGATCCCATGCAGCCTGAAGACCTCTCTGAGAATAAGATCGGCCGTCTGTTTGGTGGTGGGTAGGCCTTTGTAGGGGATGAAATGGGCCATCTTGGTGAGGCGGTCGACTACGACCAGGATGGTGTTCATCCCTTTTGAAGGAGGAAGGTCTACCACAAAGTCCATGGAGATCGAGCCCCAGGGGCGGGAGGGAATCGGGAGAGGTTGTAACAAACCCACGGGAGAGGAACGAGGAGTCTTATTGCGGGCACAGACCGTGCACGAGGAGATGTACCTCTTGATGTCCTCCTTGTATGTTGGCCACCAGAAGGAGCGGGAGAGAAGCTCCTGGGTCTTTCTTGTGCCTAGATGGCCGGCCAGCTTGGAGTCATGGTTGAGTCTGAGTACTTCAAGCCGTGCGATTTCTGGTACATATAACTGTAGGTCCTGATGAAACCAATGACCGTTCTTAAACGTAAGGCTGACATTCCTTGTGGGATGGGCAAGGAAGGGGTCATTTTCGTATCCTTCTTTGATTGTGCCCAGGAGTTCTTTAGAGTAGGTGACCCCTACGACCCTTCTCTCGGGTAGGATGTTGTTTTGGCCCTTGTTACTCTGCGAGGGCTCGGAAAACATTCTGGAGAGGGCGTCAGCCTTAGCATTCTTTGATCCGGGGCGATAGGTGATGAGAAAGTTAAAGCGGGAAAAGAATAGGCTCCATCTGGCCTGTCTGGCTGAGAGTCTCTTAGCACTGCGGATGAACTCGAGGTTCTTGTGGTCAGTTAGTACGATTATGGGGTTGGTGGCTCCCTCCAGCAGGTGTCTCCACTCAGAGAAGGCATCCTTGATCTCCAGTAGTTCCTTGTTCCCGATGTCATAATTCTTCTCGGAGGGGGACATCTGGCGGGAGAAATATGCGCACGGGTGTAGTAGCATCTTCTCCCCTGTCCGTTGTGACAGAACAGCCCCCACCGCAGAGTCAGATGCATCCACTTCGACTGTAAATGGCAGCTCGGGGTTTGGGTGGATTAGGATTGGAGCAGAAGTGAAGAGGAGTTTCAACTTGGTGAAGGCCTCCTGTGCCTCTGGTGTCCAGGAGAAGGGGACTGATTTCTTGGTGAGTTGGGTAATTGGTGCTATGATCTTGGAGAAGTTCCGGATAAACTTCCGATAGAAGTTGGCGAAGCCAATGAATCTTTGTATCTCCTTCTCGTTTCTCGGAATGGGCCAGTTCATCACGGCTTGGACCTTCCCCGGGTCCATACTTAGGCCCTCTGGGGAGATGATGTATCCGAGGAACTGAGTGGTGGTTCGCTCAAACTCACATTTCTCTAGCTTGATATAGAGAGAGTTCTGTCGGAGTCTCTGCAGTACCCTGCGGACGTGTTCGCGGTGCTGCTCGAGGTCTTCGGAGAAGATCAAGATGTCCTCCAGGTAAACGACTACAAACAGATCGAGCATGTCCCTGAGGACGTCATTAATGAAGTGCTGGAAGGTGGCAGGAGCATTGCAGAGTCCGAAAGGCATGACTAGGTACTCGAAGTGACCATAACGTGTCCGAAAGGCGGTCTTCCATTCATCCCCAGGGCGGATTCGGACGAGGTTGTAGGCCCCTCGAAGGTCAAGTTTGGTGAAAATCTTTGCTGCCCGGAGTCTCTCGAGGAGTTCTGAAATCAGTGGAAGTGGATACCGGTTCTTTACGGTAATGTCGTTAAGCTTCCTGTAGTCAATGCAGGGACGCAGGGAGGAGTCTTTTTTCTCTACAAAGAAAAAGGGGGCTCCCGCAGGGGAGGTAGAGGGCCGGATGAACCCCTTCCTTTGGTCCTCGTCCAGGTACTCTTTCAAGGCCTTGAGTTCAGGCTCCGAGAGGGGGTAGATACTGCCAAAGGGTATTTCAGCCCCGGGCAACAGTTCTATAGGGCAGTCGTAGGGTCTGTGTGGTGGCAGCTTGTCTGCGTTTTTCTTGTCGCAGACATCCTGGAACTCGCGGTATTGAGGGGGTAGCAGATCCTTGACGGAAAGTTCAGAGATGGTGGTGTCTTCGGGTGGAAGGACGGGTTTGTGGGAGCAATTTAGCGAGCAGAACTCGGACGGGAACCGTATGCAGTGGGTTTCCCAGTCCACCGAGGGGTTGTGGGTGGCCAACCATGGGATGCCCAAGATCACCGGGAACTTCGGAGAGGCGATCAGCGAGAAGTGGATCTTCTCGTGGTGATCGGGTTCTATAAGGAGTTGTAGTTCGATGGTCTCGTGAGTCGCCGGCCCCGAGGAGAGTGGGGATCCGTCGACGGTTTCCAGGTCAACAGGGGCTGCCTTGATTGTCAGTGGAATGTTCTTTTCGCGGGCGAAGGTTAGGTCCATAAAGTTGCCTCCCGCCCCGGAGTCTAACATCGCAGAACAGGGGAGTTGTCGCCCCTCGATGTCGATGAGGATGGGGATGATGAAGTGGGATCCATGAGCCGTCGTGTTGTTATTTTCAGGGGCTGCTGGCGGGGTTGGAGTCTGTGATTGCTCCTTTAGCTCCGTGACGGCAATAGTTCTTCGAATCTTATTGGGACATTTGATGGCAAAATGACCCGGCTCTCCACAGTAGAGGCAGAGGTTTTCGGCCAGCCGTCTCTCCTTCTCAGCTGTGGATAGAGACCTCCGTAGTGCGTCGACCTGCATAGGTTCAGGTGCTGACTGTGGGTCGTGCTGGGTGGTAGAGGAGAAGGAGTAAGTGGGTCTGTGGTCCAAGGACCAGAATCTTTCCCTCTTCCTCTCGGAGAGTCTTTGATCTATCCGGATGCATACTTGAATAAAGTCATCCAGATCGTCCGGGGCTTCAACTCTGGCGAGTTCGTCTTTTATTGCTTCGGACAGGCCTCGCCGGAATTGGCTCCTCTGTGCTGCTGGGTTCCAGGTGGTGTCCGTGACCCAACGGCGAAATTCGGCGGTATATTCGGCGACGGAGCGTCTCCCTTGTCGCAGACTATGTAGTCGCGCCTCGGCCGTCGCACAGCGGTTGGGGTCATCGAAGACTAGGCTCATGGCAGTGATGAAGTTGGTTAGGTTGTCCAGGAGCAGATTGCTAGACTCCACGTATGGCGATGCCCATGCTAATGCTTCATCCGTCAAGAGATTGATCATGAATAGCACCTTCTTTTTATCGGTGGTGAACGGGGCCGGGTTCATCTGAAAATAGATGCGGCATTGGTTCAGAAATCCCCGATACTGGCGTCTGTCACCGCCGAATTTTGATGGGAGTGGCATGCGGGTGTCTGCGGCCGCGCCGCGGACGTCTAGGAGTTGCCTCTGTAGTTCAATAATCTCCTTCTGTTGGCTTTTGACTACTTCTTGGAGCTGGGCAAATTTCTCCTGATACGTAGTACCAAATTCTTGAAGTTCAGTGACCTGTCTACACAGAGTGGTCATTGCGGACTCCATAGTTGGGC
This sequence comes from Pelophylax lessonae, assembly GCF_965119305.1. NCBI lineage: Eukaryota > Metazoa > Chordata > Amphibia > Anura > Ranidae > Pelophylax > Pelophylax lessonae. The sequence continues at coordinate 738,805,316 of NC_138769.1, read as the reverse complement.
TGATTATTCTGTAACAATCCTACAGGCTCACCTGAGTCAGAGGACTGCTGGCCGGAGGTAGGAGTGGAGCCCAGTGGCAAAGACCGCAGGCAGTTAGTAGGTGCTGGATACCGGATGGACACTGCGTAATACTCTGATGAGGACACGGGTTCACCTGAGGTGCGGAAACTAAGTGCTAGCTGGTTTTCACTAGAGCCCCAGATGGTGGGGATAGACTGCGCTGCAAGCTAACACCAGGACGCGGTCCTCAGGATCACCCAGCCAGGCAGAGTGTAGGTTCGGTCCGAAGGCAGAGGAGCAGACAAGGGATAACCAGAGAGAAGTCAGACGAGCCAAAGGTCGGGGCGGGCAGCAGTAAGCGTGGTCAGACAATCCGGATCGGCAACAGTTCAGTAGGTAGGGACAAAGCAGAAGAGTAGTCGGTAGTCAATTCCTGGTCAGCGTTGGATCTGTGGTAGTATATAAGAGCAGCAGGTGAGGAGTAGCTTGATCAAGGCTCAGGAGCTCAATAATCAGCAAACTGGAGTGCAAGGGGCTGGACTTATATAGGGAAGTACCAGGTGTGGGGAATCAAGGGTGATGAGCAAGGCTTGGCAAGACTAAGGTTGAAATAATAGGCTTCAGGGAAGAATGTTCAGGGAGGAATGTTCAGAGCAGACGGTAGCCTAGTAAGCAGGGCTACCGCCTGGGATGTGGCTGGTCACAGGTTCGAATCCCAACACCAAGATCCCTTGTCCCCAGTCACCTGTTGAGACATCAGATATTGTAGCCACGATATACAAGTCTAGCCGAGAATAGCTTGTATCAGGTCTGGAACATTTATTGAACAAACTCACACCGAATATATACCACACAGGAGGACCTCCTGATCAGATTACCCCCACCAGGTCAGGTGCCTGATTACATTATCATATTCAAATGAAATTGTATACAGAAATATAATTAACCTGAGCTATTTACCTAGCCATCTGGACAGAAACAATATGTGAGTTCATTAACAATTAACAATGAGACAGACAAGCTTAACAGAAAACACATCTTACCCTAATACATAGACAATAGCAGGAGACCACCAGTAACAGACTGTCCATCTCTTACATTGAAGAACATGAAACAGAGGCCAATGTGACCAGCTCTTTCAATAAACATGTTCAGAATCAAACAGGCCAGGAATAGTCTTTAGGGCAAATACAAGAAAACAGTCCCTAAAAAAAAAGAAATATAGCAATAACAAATAGCATGGTGAATGTGGGCAGAAAAGGCCCTTGCAGCCAGTGTCTCTGACACTGCCCTATTGCCCATGCCAGTGGGATGAGGGACAGGGGCTGGGAGCGTTGAAGAGGTGGGCTCTGTAGAGTGCTTGAAGCTAAGAGGTGTCTAGGGGGCTCTGAAGGAAAGAAATGAAAGATCTAAGCAAGGGAGTGGGCGGAAGGGGCTCCTTTGGGGTTCTGAGAAGAAGGTCTCAGACTGAGTTGTCCCTCTTTTTCAGTGTGTGCCCCTCTTTAAATACATTTAAAGGACAATCTGCCCTTTTTCTCCTGTAAATGCCCACACTTCGAAGGAGGTCTGTTTTTAATGGGTAAACCTTCCTCATGCTCTTTTCCACCCATACGAAGGAGGGCAGAGAGAGTGGAATCCTCCCATCAGCAGCTATCTCGACATCACTGCCCTTACAAGGTAGAACTCCACTTCATTAATAGGAGATCACCTGAATCAAATATGCTTAATGACTAATGATGACTGGAGGTCTCTCGGGGGGGGGGGGGGGGTTCACATTCTCTTTCAACGCCTTCCTGGTTTGGGGATCCCTACAAATTCTGCAGTTACTCTACACTTAGTTTGATAACAGCCAGCAGTCTGGTCTTCTCCATCAAATGCAGGCCACTTGTCCTGCGTCGTACATGATTACGTTGATAAGGGGGCAACCACATAACCACCAATGAGGATGTGCGGCTACCAGAAGTTCCACTTTTAAGTATATACCATTTTTATTTTTATAAAGAATCATTTAATGCTTGAGAAAGAATTCCTTGAGCATCATGGTTTAGCTAAAGAGACAGCCTAGCATATGAAGCATGCTTTGCAGCTCCCTTTGCCTGATTGAAACTCCTACTGAGCTGCCGAATAAGGGTGAAGTCACTGCTGTATTGACTCATTGAGTTCTGTAAATGATAGACTTTCTTTAGCTTATCTGAGATTTTTTTTGTAACCTGTCTATAGGAGTCCATAGGGTAGTAGAGGGTAGTAGCGAGTGGTTGTAGGACCATAATACATGTGGCTTGTTCATTCTGAGTTTGTCTTATTTACGAGCAATCCAGCATAATGTGGTATTTTTTTTTTTTGCAAAGCAAAAGATATTTATAGTAATAATCTCTTGAACTTTTATCATCACCTATTTCCCAACATGCACTTAGATTAAACATCTTGCATGCCCTGGACTTTCCCAGACAGTCAATGTTTAACCTCCGAATGACTTAAGGTCTGATGATAGTTCCTTCCAAGGTCTAAATATTATTTATAGATACTTCTGTCTACTTCCTTCAAAAAGTGTGAACTTCATTTGATAGAGAATATATACAGTACAGTAGCAGCATAATTACATGAATGAACAGCTCCTACAGTACATTGCGAAAGTATTCGGCCCCCATTGAACTTTTCGACCTTTTGCCACATTTCAGGCTTCAAACATAAAGATATAAAATTGTAATTTTTTGTGAAGAATCAACAACAAGTGGGACACAATCATGAAGTGGAAGGAAATTTATTGGATATTTCAAACTTTTTTAACAAATAAAAAACTGAAAAATTGGGCGTGCAAAATTATTCAGCCCCTTTACTTTCAGTGCAGCAAACTCTCTCCAGAAGTTCAGTGAGGATCTCTGAATGATCCAATGTTGACCTAAATGACTAATGATGATAAATAGAATCCACCTGTGTGTAATCAAGTCTCCGTATAAATGCACCTGCACTGTGATAGTCTCAGAGGTCCGTTTAAAGCGCAGAGAGCATCATGAAGAACAAGGAACACACCAGGCAGGTCCGAGATATTGTTGTGGAGAAGTTTAAAGCCGGATTTGGATACAAAAAGATTTCCCAAGCTTTAAACATCCCAAGGAGCACTGTGCAAGCGATAATATTGAAATGGAAGGAGTATCAGACCACTGCAAATCTACGAAGACCTGGCCGTCCCTCTAAACTTTCAGCTCATACAAGGAGAAGACTGATCAGAGATGCAGCCAAGAGGCCCATGATCACTCTGGATGAACTGCAGAGATCTACAGCTGAGGTGGGAGACTCTGTCCATAGGACAACGATCAGTCGTATACTGCACAAATCTGGCCTTTATGGAAGAGTGACAAGAAGAAAGCCATTTCTTAAAGATATCCATAAAAAGTGTTGTTTAAAGTTTGCCACAAGCCACCTGGAAGACACCAAACATGTGGAAGAAGGTGCTCTGGTCAGATGAAACCAAAATCAAACTTTTTGGCAACAATGCAAAATGTTATGTTTGGTGTAAAAGCAACACAGCTCATCACCCTGAACAACCAATCCCCACTGTCACACATGGTGGTGGCAGCATCATGGTTTGGGCCTGATTTTCTTCAGCAGGGACAGGGAAGATGGTTAACATTGATGGGAAGATGGATGGAGCCAAATACAGGACCATTCTGGAAGAAAACCTGATGGAGTCTGCAAAAGACCTGAGACTGGGACGGAGATTTGTCTTCCAACAAGACAATGATCCAAAACATAAAGCAAAATCTACAATGGAATGGTTCACAAATAAACATATCCAGGTGTTAGAATGGCCAAGTCAAAGTCCAGACCCGAATCCAATCGAGAATCTGTGGAAAGAACTGAAAACTGCTGTTCACAAACGCTCTCCATCCAACCTCACTGAGCTTGCGCTGTTTTGCAAGGAGGAATGGGCAAAAATTTCAGTCTCTCGATGTGCAAAACTGATAGAGACATACCCCAAGCGACTTACAGCTGTAATCGCAGCAAAAGGTGGCGCTACAAAGTATTAACTTAAGGGGGCTAAATAATTTTGCACCCCCAATTTTTCAGTTTTTTTATTTGTTAAAAAAGTTTGAAATATCCAATAAATTTCGTTCCACTTCATGATTGTGTCCCACTTGTTGATTCTTCCAAAAAAACATTAAATAAAAGTACAGTTTTATATCTTATAAGCCTGAAATGTGGCAAAAGGTCGAAAAGTTCAAGGGGGCCGAATACTTTCGCAATGCACTGTATATAGCACTTCTAAAGGAAATAAAATCACAAACCCAACACAGGGCCCAGTGTCCCAAATCACATGGAGCCGCAGTAGTGGGTGTGAAGAACATCACCCACACCATCTCCCCTTCTGGAACACCCAGCAGGACACAGCCTGGCAAAGCCAGAATCACATGCCTGGTGAATTTAGTCTACAGTTCCTAGATGCTCATGACTTGGTGCCCATGCAGACAACAGAGGAGATCAGAGGAAGTAGGTGCCATCAAGGAGCTACCTGGTAAAGCAACTGGCAGGAACATTGGAACCCACGACATTCTGAAAGTGTGGTCCGAGACAGGAGGGGGTCAGCAGTTAGGAAGGCAGATAGTAGGCAGGGCAGAAGGCAGAGTCTTAGTCAGGAGGCAGGCCAAGGTAACACCGGAAGTTAGCAGAATCGTGGTCAGGAGGCAGGCAAAGTAAAACCAGGAAGTCAGCAGAATCGTGGTCAGGAGGCAGGGTAAAGTCACAATGGGTAGTCAGCAGAATCATAGTCAGAAGGCAGGCAAGGTAAACCCAGGAAGTCAGCAGAATCGTGGTCAGGTGGCAGGCAAGGTAACACCAGAAAGTCAGCAGAATCGTGGTCAGGAGGCAGGCAAGGTAAACCCAGGAAGTCAGCAGAATCGTGGTCAGGAGGCAGGCTAAAGTCAGAAGAGGTAGTCAGCAGAATCATAGTGAGAAGTCAGGCAAGGTAATACCAGGAAGTCAGCAGAATCCTGGTCAGGAGGCAGGCAAGGTAAAACTGGGAAGTCAGCAGAATCGTGGTCAGGAGGCAGGGTGAAGTCACAATGGGTAGTCAGCAGAATCATAGTCAGAAGGCAGGCAAGGTGAAACCAGGAAGTCAGAAGAATCATGGTCAGGAGGTGGGCAAGGTAACACCAGAAAGTCAACAGAATCGTGGTCAGGAGGCAGGCTGAAGTCAAAAGAGGTAGTCAGCAGAATCATAGTCAGAAGGCAGGCAAGGTAAACCCAGGAAGTCAGCAGAATCGTGGTCAGGAGGTGGGCAAGGTAAAACCGGGAAGTCAGCAGAATCGTGGTCAGGAGGCAGGCCAAAGTCACAATGGGTAGTCAGCAAAATCATGGTCAGGAGGCAAGTTCACACCATAAGGTCAGCAAAGGTAAGCCATTGACCTAGCTGAGGTTAAACCGGGAATGAGCAGAAAGAAGTCCAAGAGCAGACTGAGTCAGCAACGGCAAAGCAAATCTCAGGAAGAGGTTCAGGGTTCATGTTTCAGAATAACAGTTGAAGAACATCCAGAAACTTCTTGGCCCAGCTCTATTTCATAAATAGACTGTCTGGTGCCAAGATTGAAATCAAGTGTGAATGCCCATGCGTGCATTAACGTGCCTTTGTGTATTAACATGTCCTTGTAAATTAGAATGCATGGACAAATAATCATCTGGAAATGATTCTTGTTTTGCGTATTGGTGCACATTAATATCTTCTTCTGACGCCACAATGACAACCAGATTAACCAGCCCCACTACAGAACCCAGCAACTCTTTAGTGGTGACTGTCCTTTTTCCATCAATATGATTTCCCAAATGAATGATTGTCCATAGGGAATTGCCATTCCTTTTGATAGGAAGGTGAATTGTTTTCTTGTATACTCAAAGTTACAAAATCCAACATCAGACAAAGGTAGCTGTTTCTTCATGGTCATATACTTTGTATCTTCTAACATATGTATCAGTATTTCCAGTCATTGGGCCTGATGTGGCTCCGCCATTGTTACCGGTGACACTTCCAACACATTTAAGTTGTGAACCCAGGTGTGAGAATTGAGACAATGACCATACCGGCATCTATGGTTTGTTTTGTTTATTGTATTTTGGGGATGGGAGAAGGGAATGAGTGGGATACTCCTCTGGCTCAACTAGGTTTGACTGGGACTTTATACAAAAAAATTCCTCGTTGGCGCTGTCTTAACGCCAGCTGAATGCCGACCAGCGCTTCCTGGCCTTTAAAGATACTGTTATGCTGGACTTGTGCTAGAACTTCGACTTTAACTTGTTTGTTAACTCAGAAGATCCAGGACTGTAGAACTCTTGACTCCTGACACTCGATTTAGCTCAAAAGTCACTGAACAGCTCCCTTCAGCCCTTCACTGACCGAGGTAGCTCCTTGGCACTGCTTGTGCTGCTACAACTCTTAACTCTGTTCACTGCACACATCATCATCAGGGCCCAACTGCTGGCGCCCCCTCTACACTTCAGGGTCCTCTGACTAGGCACCCCCTCTTACACTTCAGGGTCCTCAGACTAGGCACCCCCTTTACAGCTAGCTGATTTCTGGATCCCTGGGACCTTCACTGGAGTGGTCCCCTCTACACTAGGCAGACCCCTGGGGGCAGTTCACAGTACTCATGACCTTGGGAGGCTTTCTTGGAACTGAACCCCTCTTCCTCCACTGGTCCTCGGCACACTGGATCCCCTCTGCAGCTCAGCTCAGCACTCTCTTTATTCCCAGGCAGCCACCCGAGACACCCGATCCTTCTGACAGGAGGAGAAACAGCCGTACTCTCCCTCCTGGGACTCTGCTTCCCGCCAAAGACGCTGCATCATGCGTTCCCCTCAAACTTATACCCACTCCCAGAATCCTCTGCAGCAGAATCTGCCTTCTGGGGTAGATACAGGCCTGAATGTGTCTCTGATTGTGTTTCCTCCACTGCCCAATGAGAATCCTCTGATGGAGCCAGTGGGGAGACCCCCTCTCAGCAGTCACACCTGAAAGACATGACAGCCCAGCTGAAATTATATCCCTGCTGTTAGGCAGCCAAGGCCCACTATACTTTTACCTAGCACCTACCCTGTAGGGTGCTACACAGAACAACTCCAACAACTCCAAGTGGGGAGTTCACACAGTTCAAATAGGCATCAAATAGTGTTCTTTTTCCTAAGAAAGGGTGAATGTTCTGCTGCCCTTCCATCCCCACCAGGGAGCAGTTTAAATGTTCCCCCATGAAATTGAGGTTCCTACTCAACTTCCTTCACTGGTCAACCCAACTGAACCCAACCCGGCTCCATCCACTTATCCTAAAATACCTCCAAGTAAATCAGAAAGATTGGCAGGAAATGCTGCCCAGCAACCATCTGGGGAGTACACCCAGTTTAGGGTTCCTACCTCTTCTACAAATATAATTCAACTTGGTAGAAACAAAAAAAAATCGGTTTAGTGATAGGTCGACTTTGTGTTGTTTCCAGTGGTGGGATTCAGCCGGTTCGCACCGGTTCCATAGAACCGGTTACTAACTTTCTGCAAGTTCGCAGAACCGGCTGTTCCCTCTGCGTGTCTAAGGACGCGCAGTACAATTGAATATCCCACGCTCGGAGCGCGCAGCCGCAGACGTGGCGGCCGGGGAGCAGAGCAGTGCGCCCCGACCCGCCCATTCTGTGACAATAGCGAATGAAAATTTGCTATTGTCACACGGATCCTCCTCCTGGCCAATCAGGGAGCGGGTCCTCCCGCTTCCTGATTGGCCGAAAGGCAAACACCGTGCCATTGGACGAGGAGGGCATGGGTCTGGTGGGGGGGATCGCTGGCACTCTGCAATCATTGGGGGCAATGCTGTGGGCACTCTGCAATCATTGGGGGCAATGCTGTGGGCACTCTGCAATGATTGGGGGCAATGCTGTGGTCACTGTGCATTGAAAGGGGGCACGCTGGTCTCTCTGCATTGAAAGGGGGGCACGCTGATCACTGTGCATTGAAAGGGGGGCACGCAGCGCTGGTCAGTGGTCACTGTGCATTGAAAGGGGGGCATGCTGGTCACTGTGCATAGAAAGGGGGCACGCTGGTCTCTCTGCAGTGAAAGGGGGGCACGCTGGTCACTGTGCATTGAAAGGGGGCACGCTGGTCATTCTGCTGGGAAAGTCGGAACTGGTTACTAAAATTTTTGAATCCCACCACTGGTTGTTTCTTATATATGTATTCACAACTCCCAAACTCCATTAATGGGGAGGTCAAAGTTTGCTAATATTGGTTCTGGTGGGAGGAGAAGATGGATTGTGGAAGGGGAGGTAGGTACTTGGATAGGTAGGGTTTTTCTTGGAGTTGCCCAAAATGTTGGCCAACTCAGCAACCCTTTAAGGATCTTCAGATTGGGCCAAAACGCCAATCGATGTGCGCATTCTGTATATGTGTGTGTGTGATATATTGTAATCACTTTCTGTAGGGAATGAAGGGATGCCTGCCGTCATCTGTTTTTGTATGACTCTGATCTGTCTGTGGTAAAATTCAGAGGAGGAGGGGGAGCCATGCTCCATGCTTGATTTTTATTTCCTTCATCTCATTGGCTGTTAGGGCACATTTACACTTGCTTTGACTTTAACTCACAATAAAGTGCTTTTTTAAAGTGATTTTTGGATGTGTTTTTGATGCTTCAATGAAGCTTTAAGGAAGCTTGGCAAATGCCCTGTGTGTGTTGATTTTCTATCTGTTTTAAAGGGGCCCAGTAGAACCCTGGCTCAGTAGTACCCCCACTCAGCAGATCCCCAGCTCCTTAGTAACCTCACTCAGCAGATCCCCAGCTTATTAATACCTTCACTCAGCAAATCCCCAGCTTTTAGCACCCTCGTTCAGCAGATCCCCTGCTTGGTAGTACCCCCAGCTCTGCTGATGCCCCAATCAGCAGATCCCTAGCTCATTTGTACCCCTGTTCAGTAGATCTCCAGCTTATTCATACCCTCATTCAGCATATCTCCAGCTTTTAGCACCCTTGTTCAGCAGATCCCTTGCTCAGTAGTACCCCCAGCTCTGCTGATGCCCCACTTGGCAGATCCTCATCTCATTTGTACCCCTATTCAGAAGATCTCCAGCTTATTCGTACCCTCATTCAGTGGATCCCCAGCTTTTAGCACACTCGTTCAGCAGATCCCCTGCTTGGTAGTACCCCCAGCTCTGCTGATGCCCCAATCAGCAGATCCCAAGCTCATTTGTACCCTTGTTTAGCAGATCCCCAGCTTATTCGTATCCTTATTCAGCTGATCCAGAGCTTTTAGCACCCTCGTTCAGCAAATCCCCTGCTCAGTAGTACCCCCACCTTGCTGATGGCCTACTCAGTAGTATCCCCAGCTTTGCTGATCCCCTACTCAGTAGTAACCCCTAGCTCTGCTGATCCTTCTTCCTCTCTGGACCCCCGCTCACCTCCCGCTATTTTGCTCCCATGCTACTCACCACGTGTGACATTGCTAGTTTCTTCTGCTTTGGTCTGCCAGCTCTGCTCATCCTCTGCCACTCAGTCCTCACTCTCCGGTCTCCGCTCATCATTCGCTATAGCATTCCCATGTTGTACACCATGTCTGCCGTCTGCTAGTTGCTCCGCTCCAGTCCAGATCCCGCTCGCCTTCCTGCTGCTTCACGCTGCACACCAGATGTGACGTCTGTATCAGACACTTCCAGAATATATACACCTTGAACTGGAAGTGGCTGCTGATGACTTCTTTTTGGTTCCACTGTTGGTTTCCCAGTGCATCCTGGGATATATCATACCTACCTCTAAATCAAAGCAAAGCTAAAGCTGAAATAAAAACCCCTCAAAAGCTTCAGGTGCTGTAAGCAAGCGTTGTCATAGACTTCTAAAGAGGCTTTGGAGATGCTTTGAAGCACCAGGAAAGTGACATGGGGTATCATTTTTGAAATGAAGCAAAGCAAAAGCAACATGTTATGGAAGTATGGAAGAGCCCTGGGGCCATCATAAAAAAAAGATTTCTGAGCTTGAAATTTTTTTTATTTTTTTTTACAGAATTCTGAGTTTGAAAGTCAGAATTCTGGTTTTGAAAGTCAGAATTCGGAGATTGAAAGTCCGAATTTTGACTTTTTATCTCAGAATTTTGACTTTTTATCTCAGAATTTTGACTTTGAAAGTCAGAATTCTGACTTTTTAAACTCAGAATTCTGACTTTGAAAGTCAGAATTCTGACTTTTAAACCCAGAATTCTGACTTTTAATCTCAGAATTGTGTTTAATAAATTTTAGCATGGTCCAAACTTGTAATCTCAGAATTCTGACTTTTAAACTCAGAATTCTGACTTTAAAAGTCAGACTTCTGACTTTTTAAATTCAGAATTCTGACTTCTGACTGTGAAAGTCAGAATTCTGACTTCTGACTTTTAAACTCAGAATTCTGACGTTTAAACTCAGAATTCTGACTTTTAAACTCAGAATTCTGACGTTTAATCTCAGAATTGTGTTTAATAAATTTTAGCATGGTCCAAACTTGTAATCTCAGAATTCGGACTTGCAAAGTCAGAATTATGACTTTTATTAGAATTCTGACTTTCAAACCCAGAATTCTGACTTTCAAACTCAGAATTCTGTAAAAAAAAAAAAATTTTCAAGCTCAGAAATCTTAAATTTTTTTTTATGATGGCCCCAGGGCTCTTCCATACCTTAGAGCCACGTGGACCCCCAAAACATTTTGCACACATAGAGGACTGTTGTCTTTTCTTGTATTGGGAGATTGCCAAGTTAAAAGTTTAATTCTAAGCACCACTTCCATCAGTTCTTCTTTAAATGTTTCAAGTAACTCCACCCCAGACTTCCCTTTTAACTTTTTAGGAGAAAATTACCATAAAATAAAATACAGATAAAAAAAATACATCTAAATAAATTTTAACATTACATTCATTTTTTTAATTATATTTTACCATTTCTATTATATTACATGAGCCCTTGAATTGCATAACATTGCTTACATCCTAATATCCTTGTGGCTGCAACCTCCTTCTAATTCTGCCTTTTGTTCCAGGTGTGGAGAAGGAGCAGTGATGAATTGAAGGTTGTCCACGATGTCTGACGGGTCCTATCTCCTTGTGTCCGAATGGCTCCAGACCCTAAAATTGGATCTGTACAGAGAGATCTTTGAGAAACATGACCTCCGCCTGGTCTCGGACCTGCGTCACCTGACCGATGACTATCTGCTGCACATCGGAATCCAACTTCCGGGACACCGCAAGCGCATATTGGCATCTATCCACAAGTCTGTTCCTCAGGACCCACTCTTGGAAAATGATGGTAGTAAGCCGGTCCCTAAGAAGAGGAACGTCTTCATTGCAAAGCCCCCCCAGCTTCAGTGCCCAGGACTCGACATGGAGCCAGCTGTTCCTCCAGAACCGCAAGAGAGTGCAAGTACCCTCCGCTCGCCACCTCCCATTCCACCAAGGGTCACGCGTGTTCCACCGCTAAAGTTCTCCACCACTCCACCCAAATCTGTCTCTCCAACCAGTTTGCTGGAAACTCAACCTACTGAGCAGGATCTCTCGAGCCCCACCATACCCAGCTTTTGTCCTTCTCCATTCACTCCAGATGCTTTTAGGTATATGGAAGACAATGAAGATGAGAAAGAGCCTCCGAAAATGGAGCCTCCGAAAATGGTGGCCCCACCTTTGCCACTGAAACGCCACAAGGTGCCAGAGCCCAAGAGTAGGACCCCTCCACCAATTCCAGTGCGACCTTCAAAACCCATGCCACCACTGCCTAGCAGGTAGGTGATTTTAGTTTAATGTGGGTGGTAGTGGGTTGAGCCTTTTAAAGGGAACTGGTCTATAGAAAATGTACTGGCAGCACAAGGTGCCATTCAGGGGCGGAACTTCTGAGATAGGCACGCGCTTTCTCTGCACCTCGACGATGGTGTCTCTATACTCCTCTTCCATGACAACCTCGACAATGGTGTCTCTATACCCCTCTGCCATGACAACCTCAACAATGGTGTCTCTATACCCCTCTTCCATGACAACCTCGATGATGGTGTCTCTATACCCCTCTGCCATGACAACCTCGATGATGGTGTCTCTATACCCCTCTTCCATGACAACCTCGACAATGGTGTCTCTATACCCCTCTTCCATGAGAACCTTGACGATGGTGTTTTTATAACGTTCTTCCATGACAACCTTGACGATGGTGTTTCTATACGCCTCTTCCATGACAACCTCGACAATGGTGTCTCTATACCCCTCTTCCATGACAACCTCGATGATGGTGTCTCTATACCCCTCTTCCATGACAACCTCGATGATGGTGTCTCTATACCCCTCTTCCATGACAACCTCGACAATGGTGTTTCTATACTCCTCTGCCATGACAACCTTGACAATGGTGTTTCTATACCCATCTTCCATGACAACCTTGATGATGGTGTCTCTATACCCCTCTTCCATGACAACCTTGACGATGGTGTCTCTATACCCCTCTTCCATCACAACCTCGACGATGGTGTCTCTATACCCCTCTTCCATGACAACCTCGACGATGGTGTCTCTATACCCCTCTTCCATGACAACCTCGACAATGGTGTCTCTATACCCCTCTGCCATGACAACCTCGACAATGGTGTCTCTATACCCCTCTTCCATGACAACCTCGACGATGGTGTCTCTATACCCCTCTGCCATGACAACCTTGACGATGGTGTCTCTATACCCCTCTTCCATGACAACCTTGACGATGGTGTCTCTATACCCCTCTTCCATGACAACCTCGACGATGGTGTTTCTATACCCCTCTGCCATGACAACCTCAATGATGGTGTCTCTATACCCCTCTGCCATGACAACCTCGATGATGGTGTCTCTATACCCCTCTTCCATGACAACCTCGACGATGGTGTCTCTATACCCCTCTGCCATGACAACCTTGATTATGGTGTCTCTATACCCCTCTGCCATGACAACCTCGATGATGGTGTCTCTATACCCCTCTTCCATGACAACCTCGACGATGGTGTCTCTATACCCCTCTGCCATGACAACCTCGACAATGGTGTCTCTATACCCCTCTTCCATGACAACCTCGACGATGGTGTCTCTATACCCCTCTGCCATGACAACCTCGACAATGGTGTCTCTATACCCCTCTTCCATGACAACCTCGACAATGGTGTCTCTATACCCCTCTGCCATGAGAAGCTCGACGATGGTGTCTCTATACCCCTCTGCCATGACAACCTCGACAATGGTGTCTCTATACCCCTCTTCCATGACAACCTCGACAATGGTGTCTCTATACCCCTCTGCCATGAGAAGCTCGACGATGGTGTCTCTATACCCCTCTGCCATGACAACCTCGACAATGGTGTCTCTATACCCTTCTTCCATGACAGTAGTAGGGACATACCTTCCAAATTCCCCAGCCTTTACATTCCTGTCCCATTATCAGCTAGCAATCCTAAAGCTGTCCCTTTATGACAATAGCTCCTCATGGGCGGTTTTTGTTGTAAACCAGTGGCTGATAATTTCTTCCTTCTGATTGGCTGATGTTTCAGACACAGGGGTTCATCTATCCCAACTACTGTAAAAACTTTAACTACTTCAATAAAGGGCACTTTCACCCCCTTTACTGCCCAGGCCAATTTTCAGGTTTCAGTGCTCTCACACTTTGAATGACAATTGCCCTGTCATGCTACACTGTACCTATATGAAAGTTTTATCATTCAGAAATAGAGCTTTCTTCTGATGGTATTTAATCACAGCTGTTTTTTTTTATTTCTTACAAAAAAGAAAAAAAGACAGAAAATTAAAAAAAAAAAAAAAGAAGTTTTTCTTGTTTTCTGTGAGTAAATTTTGAAAATAAGTCAAGTTTTCTCCTTCACTGATGTGCGCTGATGAGGCGGCACTGATAGGCTGCACTGATGAGGTGGCACTTATGGACACTGATGAGGTGGCACTGATGAGGAGGTAGTAATATGCCGAACTGATGGGCACTGATAGGTGGCACTGATAGGTGGCATTGATAGGCAGCACTGATGAGCACTGAAAGGCGGCACTGATGGGCACTGAAAGGCGGCACTGACGGGCGGCACTGATGGGCACTGACGGGCGGCACTGATGGGCACTGATAGGCTGCATTTATGGGCACTGATGAGGTGCCACTTATGGGCACTGATGAGGTGGCACTGATGAGGAGGTACTAATATGCCGCACTGATGGGCACTGATAGGTGGCACTGATAGGTGGCATTGATAGGCAGCACTGATGAGCACTGAAAGGTGGCACTGATGGGCACTGAAAGGCGGCACTGACGGGCGGCACTGACGATCAGCACTGATGGGCACTGATAGGCTGCACTTACGGGCACTGATGAGGTGCCACTTATGGGCACTGATGGTGGCACTGATGAGGAGGTACTAATATGCCGCACTGATGGGCACTGATAGGTGGCACTGATAGGCAGCACTGATAGGCAGCACTGATGGGCACTGAAAGGTGGCACTGATGGGTACTGATAGGTGGCACTGATGGGCGGCACTGATGGGCACTGATAGGCGGCATTGACGGGCGGCACTGATGGGCACTGATGGGCGGCACTGATGAGCACTGACAGGTGGCACTGATGGGCATTGAAAGGTGGCACTGATGGGCACTGATAGGTGGCACTGACGGGCGGCACTGATGAGCACTGACTGGCGGCACTGATGAGCACTGACGGGTGGCACTGATGGACAGCACAGATGAGCAGGGACTGATTGGCAACACTATGGGCACTGATTGTGGCCACTGATGGTGGGCACTGTGCGCACTGTTTTTGAGCTTTTTTGTAATCAGGGCACTGATGATCAATGCCCTGATTACTTTTCCTAGGTTCCCCTTTCAGGAGGAGCCGCTGATCGGCTCTCCTCGCCACACACTCTGACAATTTGAGGCGAGGAGAGCCGAATAACGGCACTTCCTCATTTACATGTGACCGGCTGTCACATCAAAATCAAGGACAAGATCAAGTACACGCCGCACTGCACGCCCCCCTGTGGGCATGCGAGAGAGGCTGTTCTGGTGCGCTGTCATTTGACGGTGGGCGGGCGGGAAGTGGTTAAGGAGCGCCATCACACTGACTGCAAATAATAGCTGTCTGATGTCACCCCTGCTATAAAAAAGACTCAATTCCCCAGCACAGCCCCCTCTCTTGTTGCAAATCAGGAGAGTGTAAGTACTGTCTGTGTTGGCCCAGCTACTATGCCCCGCCCCTTACCTCCCTACATAAACTTTTATGTAGCTGCTGGGGTGAAGGGGGAATTCTATAGAGCAGCCAACAGGGCTCCTCCAGGAACAGCTAGGAGTTCCTTGAGCTCAAAAAGTTTGCAGGACCGCATCCTGCTTGTGGTGGATTTTAGAGACAGTTATATTATTCTAAAAAAATATTTGTATTAAATATCATATAAAACAGATAGGCGCCGTAAGTAATTAGATAAAAAAAAAACACACATATGCATATCAGTGACAGATTCCGTGGCATGTACATTGACATCTGGACACAATTGTCTCACAATAGAGGTATCTGATAAACGTTGATGGTCGACGCGTTTCGCTTCGTGCTTCTTCAAGACCAACCGCAAAGATGCCCCAATCAACTAATTTCAAAACAAATATTGTCATTAATTTTACATTAATAATAAATACATGATACAAATATTTTACTTTATTTCCCTTTTAGATTCTATTTGATGATGATCACTTACACGCTACGGTCATATACGCCTGGGGGGGCGGACACAGGGGACAAGCAACCAAATGGGGCTCAACTTAAGTACCTTTTCCCTATAAGAACTGTGTATAACAGATCAAAAAAGAAATAAATAAATACGACACTGAATCCTTGTCTCAACCATGTATCCATATATCATAATATTGTGCAAAAAAAAAAAAAAGGGATAAAATTGGAAATTTGCAACATAATACAACTCAGGGGCGTAACTACAGGGGTTGCAGGGGTTGCAATTGCAACCGGGCCCCATGCTCCAGGGGGCCTGTGCGGCTCCCCTGTACACCTGGATAGGAGGGTCGGTGGGGGCGGCATGTAGAGAAATCACTGTCCTCCTTTTTCCTCCTGTAGCTGCAGGAGGAAAATGGAGGAGATTGGTTCCTCTGTATGCTGCCCCCACCACTCCTCCTATCCAGTTCACTTGTGTTCTGGTGTCTCTGGGCCCCTGTGTGCCCCCCCCACTGTGCTCCCTCCCCTCTCCTGCCGGCTGCCACAGGGGATGTGTCACAATAGAGAACCAGGAAGGGGTCGGTAAATATGTAATTTACCAGCTCCTTCCTTTTCTGAATGGACAGAGTCATAGTCAGTCACATTGTAAATAAAATAAAATAAAATGATAAAAAATAATACAATTTAAATTCCCAAAAATTAAAAACTACTGACACCAGTGGGTGAACTTTCAGGATCGCAAAGGTCACACTTGCGACCGGGCCCTGGCATTCCACCACCGTGGGGAGGCCCCAAGATGGCAGGAAGGGGGCCCACTGCAGAACTTGTGAAAGGGTCCTGTTGCGGGACCGTAATAAAGGGCCCCGCAACGAGTAAAAGGGCCCCAGGATCAGTGGGAAGAGCTCCAGGCTTGAAGGGAAGGGGACCGGCCAGGGGTCCGGGAGGCCCTTAATGGTTTCTTGCACCGGGGCCCTGAAGGTTCTAGTTACTCCTCTGATACAACTACTTTATACATAGGTATAAGAAAACCATATTGCCCTTTTATAGGCATTACTTCCAATGTGGACCCACCGTCATGGACCTATATTGATCTACTATCATAAATATCAGAAGTGTTTTTTTTTTTTTCGCACAGCATTATGATCTATTGATATATGGTTGAGGCACGGGTTCAGTGTTGTATTTATTTATTTTTTGATCTCTTATATACAGTTGTCAGAGGCAAAAAGGTACTTAGGTTCAGCCCCAACCAGCTGCATGTCCGCCCCCCCCCCCCCCCCCCAGGCGTATATGACCTTAGCGTGTAAGTGATCATCATCAAATGAAATCTAAAGGGGAAATAAAGTAAAATATTTGTATCATGTTTTTCTTATTAATGTAAAATTAATGGCAATATTTGTTTTGAAATTAGTTGATTGGGGCATCTTTGTGGTTGGCCTTGAGGAAGCATGAAACGAAACGCGTCGACCAGCAACAGATACCTTTATTGTGAGACAATTGTGTCGAGATACCAATTTGAATTCCACAGAATCTATCATTGATATCTATATGTGTGTTTTTTAACCACTTCTGGACCGGAAGGATTTCCCCCCTTATTGACCAGATCATTTTTTGCGATTCGGCACTGCGTTACTTTAACGGACAATTGCACATGTGACGCTGTTCCCAAATAAAATTGACGTCCTTTTTTTCCCGCAAACAGAGCTTTCTTTTGGTGGTATTTGATCACCTGTGCGATTTTTATTTTTAGCGCTATAAACAAAAAAAGAGCGACAATTCTGGAAAAAAAAAACAATATTTTTCACTTTCTGCTATATAACATTCCCAATACAATTTAAAAATCAAATTTTTTCATCCTTTTAGACCAATTTGTTTTTTGCTACAAATTTTTGGTAAAAAAAAAAATCACAATAAGTGTATTTTGATTGGTTTGCGCAAATGTCTTCGCATCTACAAACTAGGGGAAAGATTTACGTAATTTATTTTTGCTTTTACTAGTAATGGCGGCGATCTGTGATTTTTAGTGGGACTGCGACATTGCGGCGGACAGATCGGACCTCTAACTGACATTTTTTACACTTTTTGGGGGGACCAGTGACATTACTACAGTAATCAGTGCTAAAAGTATGCACTGTCACTGTACTAATGACACTGGCAGGGAAGGGGTTAACCTAGGGGTGATCAAAGGGTTAAGTGTGAGCCTACGGGGTGTTTTCTAACTGTATGGGATAGGGACTTGTGAAATGATCATAGAGACCTGTGATCCTATATAGAAGGATCACAGGCGCTCTGTATTCATTTCAGAGAGAAGAACGGTCAGCTGTGCTACAACAGCAGACCGTCGTTCTCTCTCAACAATGAGCGATCGCAGGTGTCCTGTGGATCGGCATCCCTGCTGCCTTGGGGGGGCAAGCGGCGTGCCCCCAGGAGCGCTCCCGCGAACCGCCGTTTCTGATCGCGCAGCCGAGCCAGCCTGCGGCGGGCGGTCAGCAAGTGGTTAAATCTGCAGCACTCGTTGAAATGATCCTTGGTGATCCTGCCATTAACATCAAGGTTCAGACACTTCCTGTTATGAGGTGACAACCCTCTGTCCCAGTCTCCTATTTCTGCTCCCGTGTTCTCCTGATGGAGACATTGTACGCTGTTGTCCCCATCAGGAGACCTGAGAAATGCCCTGCGGCCGTCGCTGGAGGGGGTGTGGTCAGAAAATGGTCACTAAGAGGCTTCAGTAATATTGGGAGGCAACAGAAAAACTGGATTTTCTACAACAAAATAAATGGCAGTTGTCTGCGATTGGCAGGAACTCCTTCATTATGTATAATTTCTGCACACAGCCAACCTCCAGGAAAAACTTTATTAATACAGTGACAGCAACTGCTGTACATGATAGCAAACAGGGTGCAGTGGTCAGGAGCATTTCATATACAGCCCAGTGTACAGAGTCCATTGGTCAGGAGCATGTCATACAGTGGGTACGGAAAGTATTCAGACCCCCTTAAATTTTTCACTCTTTGTTATATTGCAGCCATTTGCTAAAATCATTTAGGTTCATTCTTCTTCCTCATGAATGTACACATAGCACCCCATACTGACAGAAAAACACAGAATTGTTGACATTGTTGCAGATTTATTAAAAAAGAAAAACTGAAATATCACATGGTCCTAAGTATTCAGACCCTTTGCTGTGACACTCATATATTTAACTCAGGTGCTTTCCATTTCTTCTGATCATCCTTGAGATGGTTCTACACCTTCATTTGAGTCCAGCTGTGTTTGATTATACTGATTGGACTTAATTTGGAAAGCCACACACCTGTCTATATAAGACCTTCCAGATCACAATGCATGTCAGAGCAAATGAGAATCATGAGGTCAAAGGAACTGCCTGAAGAGCTCAGAAACAGAATTGTGGCAAGGCACAGATCTGGCCAAGGTTACAAAAAGATTTCTGCTGCACTTAAGGTTCCTAAGAGCACAGTGGCCTCCATAATCCTCAAATGGAAGACGTTTGGGACGACCAGAACCCTTCCTAGAGCTGGCCGTCCGGCCAAACTGAGCTATCGGGGGAGAAGAGCCTTGGTGAGAGAGGTAAAGAAGAACCCAAAGATCACTGTGGCTGAGCTCCAGAGATGCAGTCAGGAGATGGGAGAAAGTTGTAGAAAGTCAACCATCACTGCAGCCCTCCACGAGTCGGGGCTTTATGGCAGAGTGGCCCGACGGAAGCCCCTCCTCAGTGTAAGACGCATGAAAGCCCGCATGGAGTTTGCTAAAAAACACCTGAAGGACTCCAAGATGGTGAGAAATAAGATTCTCTGGTCTGATGAGACCAAAATAGAACTTTTTGGCCTTAATTCTAAGCGGTATGTGTGGAGAAAACCAGGCACTGCTCATCACCTGTCCAATACAGTCCCAACAGTGAAGCATGGTGGTGGCAGCATCATGCTGTGGGGTGTTTTTCAGCTGCAGGGACAGGACGACTGGTTGCAATCGAGGGAAAGATGAATGCGGCCAAGTACAGGGATATCCTGGACAAAAACCTTCTCCAGAGTGCTCTGGACTTCAGACTGGGCCGAAGGTTTACCTTCCAACAAGACAATGACCCTAAGCACACAGCTAAAATAACGAAGGAGTGGCTTCACAACAACTCCGTGACTGTTCTTGAATGGCCCAGCCAGAGCCCTGACTTAAACCCAATTGAGCATCTCTGGAGAGACCTAAAAATGGCTGTCCACCAACGTTTACCATCCAACCTGACAGAACTGGAGAGGATCTGCAAGGAGGAATGGCAGAGGATCCCCAAATCCAGGTGTGAAAGACTTGTTGCATCTTTCCCAAAAAGACTCCTGGCTGTATTAGATCAAAAGGGGGCTTCTACTAAATACTGAGCAAAGGGTCTGAATACTTAGGACCATGTGATATTTCAGTTTTTCTTTTTTAATAAATCTGCAACAATGTCAACAATTCTGTGTTTTTCTGTCAGTATGGGGTGCTATGTGTACATTCATGAGGAAGAAGAATGAACCTAAATGATTTTAGCAAATGGCTGCAATATAACAAAGAGTGAAAAATTTAAGGGGGTCTGAATACTTTCCGTACCCACTGTATATGGCCCAGTGTACAGGGTGCAGTATTCAGGAGCATTTCATATATAGCCCAGTGTATAGGGTGCAGTGGTCAGGAGCATGTCCCATACAGCCCAGTGTACCGAGTGCAGTGGTCAGGTGCATGTCATATACAGCCCAGTTTTACAGGATGCAGTGGTCAGGAGTATGTCATATACAGCCCAGTGTATAGCGTGCAGTGGCCAGGAGTGTGTCATATATAGCCCAGTGTACAGGGTGCAGTGGTCAGGAGCATGTCACATACAGCCCAGTGTACAGGGTGCAGTGGTCAGGAGTGTGTCATATACAGCCCAGCATACAGACTGCAGAAGTCAGGAGCATGTCATATACAGCCCAGTGTACAGAGTGCAGTGGTCAGGAGCATGTCATATAAAACTCAGTGTACAGGGTGCAGTGGTCAGGAGCATGTCATATACAGCCCAGCTTACAGGGTGCAGTGGTCAGGAGCATGTCATATACAGCCCATTGTACAGGGACCAGTGGTCAAGAGCATGCCATATACAACCCAGCCTACAGAGTGCAGTGGTCAGGAGCATGTCATATACAGCTCAGTGTACAGGGTGTAGTGGTCAGGAGCATGTCATATACAGCCCAATGTACAGGGTGCAGTGGTCAGGAGCATGTCATATACAGTCCATTGCAGTGGCGGCTGGTGAAGTTTTAAGATGGGGGAGCGCAAGACCCCGCCCTTCCATTTTGACCCCTCCCATTTCTCAGAAGCCCCACCCCTTATAGACTCCATCCATTTTGTCCCCTGTATTTTGCTTGCGTGAACCAATTCTCCCAATATATCACATATTAAGGGGTCCATCAGTACTAGTATATCCCATAATAGGGAACAGGGGCCCTATTATGGGATTTACTGTGAGAGACATCCTATTATGGGATACATGGACTGAGAGTAGCACAAACCCCACAGTACAGACCCCCCCAGCACAAACCTCACAGTACAGACCCCCCAGCACAAACCTCACAGTACAGACCCCCCCCAGCACAAACAACTCAAGCACAAACCCCACAGTACAGGCCCCTAGCACAAACCCCACAGTACATGCCCCCTTCAATATAGTGACCAGTATAAATGCCCCTTTCAATGTAGTGACCAGCATACATGTTCCCAATGCAGTGACCAGTATACATGTCCCCAATGCAGAGCTATGCGTGCGTGCCTCCAATGCAGTGACCACCAGTGTACATGTCCCCAATGTAGAGATATGCGTGCGTGCCTCCAATGGAGTGACCACCAGCGTACATGTCCCCAATGCAGAGCTATGCGTGCGTGCCTCCAGTGCAGCCAGTGACCACCAGTATACGTCCCCCAATGCAGAGCTATGCGTGCGTGCCTCCAGTGCAGCCAGTGACCACCAGTATACGTCCCCCAATGCAGAGCTATGCGTGCGTGCCTCCAGTGCAGCCAGTGACCACCAGTATACGTCCCCCAATGCAGAGCTATGCGTGCGTGCCTCCAATGCAGCCAGTGACCACCAGTATACGTCCCCCAATGCAGAGCTATGCGTGCGTGCCTCCAGTGCAGCCAGTGACCACCAGTATACGTCCCCCAATGCAGAGCTATGCATGCGTGCCTCCAATGCAGCCAGTGACCACCAGTATACGTCCCCCAATGCAGAGCTATGCGTGGGTGCCTCCAATGCAGCCAGTGACCACCAGTATACGTCCCCCTAATGCAGAGCTATGCGTGCGTGCCTCCAGTGCAGCCAGTGACCACCAGTATACGTCCCCCCAATGCAGAGCTATGCGTGCGTGCCTCCAATGCAGCCAGTGACCACCAGTATACATGTCCCCCAATGCCGAGCTATGCGTGCGTGCCTCCAATGCAGCCAGTGACCACCAGTATACGTCCCCCAATGCAGAGCTATGCTTGCGTGCCTCCAATGCAGCCAGTGACCACCAGTATACGTCCCCCAATGCAGAGCTATGCGTGCGTGCCTCCAATGCAGCCAGTGACCACCAGTATACGTCCCCCAATGCAGAGCTATGCGTGCGTGCCTCCAATGCAGCCAGTGACCACCAGTATACGTCCCCCAATGCAGAGCTATGCGTGCGTGCCTCCAATGCAGCCAGTGACCACCAGTATACATGTCCCCCAATGCCGAGCTATGCGTGCGTGCCTCCAATGCAGCCAGTGACCACCAGTATACGTCCCCCAATGCAGAGCTATGCGTGCGTGCCTCCAATGCAGCCAGTGACCACCAGTATACGTCCCCCAATGCAGAGCTATGCGTGCGTGCCCGACAGAGCAGTGCACTTACCTGGAGGCTGGAGCCCTGTGAGTCACGGCGGCTTCTCCCTTTCCTCTTCTCCGGTCTCCTCTCCGCTCCGCTCTCTGCAATGCCGGTCCACGCGAC
The DNA here is from genome assembly GCF_965119305.1 of Pelophylax lessonae. Taxonomy (NCBI): domain Eukaryota; kingdom Metazoa; phylum Chordata; class Amphibia; order Anura; family Ranidae; genus Pelophylax; species Pelophylax lessonae. Next base: position 738,782,634 of record NC_138769.1, on the reverse strand, counting down.
GTCAGCATGGGGCCATGGGATGTCCTGGATGATGATTGGTCCAGGCTGTAGACTGGACCGATCACAGCCAGGATATCAGGAAAGTGGGGGTGCCCAAGCGCAATGACTTGCGACCAGGTTACGCCCCCAGAAGGCAGCCAATCGGCGCCTCTTCTGGGTCGTAAACCCCCCCCCCCCCCCCCCATAGCCACCACATTGGCCGGTGTAGCGGCGAACACAATTTTTTTTTTCAAAACTTTATTTGTTCGTTTTGTAATTTTTTTTTCTTTTTTTAAGGGGTAGGGGGGGGGGCGGCGCCCTTGCGCCCCCTATGCATGGGCCGCCACTGGTCCACCTATCAGTGCTTATCAGTGCCGCCTATCAGTGCCACCTATAAGTGCCCATCAGTGTGGCATATTAGTACCTCCTTATCAGTGCCACCTCATCAGTGTCCAAAAGTGCCACCTCATCAGTACCTATCGGTGCCCATCAGTGCTGCCTCATCAGCGCACATCAGTGAAGGAGAAAAATTACTTATTTTCAAAATTTACTGACAGAAAATAAGAAAAACTTTTTTTTTTTTTCAAAATTTTCTGTCTTTTTTCTTGTTTTTTTTTTTTTTTTTTTTTTTTTAGTAAGAAATAAAAATCCCAGCGGTGATTAAATACCACCAAAAGAAAGGTCTATTTGTGTGAAAAAAAAGATAACATTTTTATTTGGGTACAGTGTTGTATGACCGCGCAATTGTCATTCAAAGTGTGACAGCGCTGAAAGCTGAAGATTGGCCTGGGCAGTAAGGAGGTGAAAGTGCCCCGTATTGAAGGAGTTAATCTCTCCAAAAATGCAAAAAATAAAAAATAAAGTTTTGCCTATAGTTCTACTTTGAGTTTATCGCCTCAAACTCACCCCGCACTGCACTGTCCGGGTACTCTGATTTTCCCACACATATTCAGCAAGGGAGCTGACTGCACTGTCTGCAAAAGATACAGACATTGGGGGAGGAGCAAGGAGGAGACACCATGGAAATGGACTTCCAGTAAATGTGACATCAATGGGACTGGAAATTCTCCTCCACTTCTCTCCTCTGACGGTGCTCAGCGACGGGAACAGGAAGTGTTCATCATAAATGTCTCTTCCCTCCACCCAAGAGTAATGGTTACTTATTGGTGGAACCTGGGGGGTCCTTGGGTACTTCAGGGATGGTGGAACCCCTCATAATGGGCACAACAGGTGTACAGACTCAGGAACTCAGCACAGGGATGGTGGGAACCCCTCATAATGGGCACAGCAGGTGTACAGACCCAGGAACTCTGCACAGGGATGGTGGGAACCCCTCATAATGGGCACAGCGGGTGTACAGACCCGGGAACTCAGCACAGGGATGGTGGGAACCCCTCATAATGGGCACAGCAGGTGTACAGACTCAGGAACTCAGCACAGGGATGGTGGGAACTTCTCATAATGGGCACAGCAGGTGTACAGACCCAGGAACTCACCCAGGGATGGTGGGAACCCCTCATAATGGGCACAGCAGGTGTACAGACTCAGGAACTCAGCACAGGGATGGTGGGAACCCCTCATAATGGGCACAGCGGGTGTACAGACCCGGGAACTCACCCAGGGATGGTGGGAACCCCTCATAATGGGCACAGCAGGGGTACAGACTCAGGAACTCAGCACAGGGATGGTGGGAACCCCTCATAATGGGCACAGCGGGTGTACAGACCCGGGAACTCACCCAGGGATGGTGGGAACCCCTTATAATGGGCACAGCAGGGGTACAGACCCGGGAACTCAGCACAGGGATGGTGGGAACCCCTCATAATGGGCACAGCAGGTGTACAGACCCAGGAACTCAGCACATGGATGGTGGGAACCCCTCATAATGGGCACAGCAGGTGTACAGACCCGGGAACTCAGCACAGGGATGGTGGGAACCCCTCATAATGGGCACAGCAGGTGTACAGACCCAGGAACTCAGCACATGGATGGTGGGAACCCCTCATAATGGGCACAGCAGGTGTACAGACCCGGGAACTCAGCACAGGGATGGTGGGAACCCCTTATAACGGGTACAGTAGGTGTACAGACCTGGGAACTCAGCACAGGGATGGTGGGAACCCCTTATAACAAGTACAGTAGGTGTACAGACCCGGGAACTCAGCACAGGGATGGTGGGAACCCCTTATAACAAGTACAGTAGGTGTACAGACCCGGTTCGGAGTCGTGTCTGATAATGCCTGAGCTCAGCCATACTCAACAGAAAAGGGTTTAACATTCAGGTCTTCAGAAATGAGAAAAAATAAAAGTTGAGAAAAAATAAAAAGCTGCAGTATTTCATCTGACCAGTAGATGGCGCTCAGCATTCAGTTTGTTATTCTGGACTGAGCAGATCTGGGAAGTCCTCATATCAATGATCTCTGTTCATAGTGAGAACTGTCAGTATTTACTAACATGGAGGCTGGAGAGAGATGAGAGGAGGAATGTGAAACTAAATCAGAGAGGAGCACAGAAGAGACTTTCCTGGTAATTGCATCATTTGTCAAAAAATTAAAATAGAAACTTGATTGATCAGTATTGGTAACAGTTTGTCTTTTCTCTCTACTTCTTATAAATGGAGCCTGATCTCTGCCTGATCTCTGCCTGATCTCTGCCTGATCTCTGCCTGACCGCTGCCTGACCTCTGCCTGACCTCTGCCTTATCTCTGCCTGAACTTTGCCTGACCTCTGCCTGATCTCTGATCTCTGCCTGACCTCTGCCTGGTCTTTGCCTGACCTCTGCCTGATCTCTGATCTCTGCCTGACCTCTGCCTGGTCTCTGCCTGACCTCTGCCTGATCTCTTCCTGACTACTGCCTGATCCCTGCCTAACCTCTGCCTGACCTCTGCCTGATTTCTGCCTGACCTCTGCCTGACATCTGCCTGGCCTCTGCCTGACCGTTGCCTGACCTCTGCCTGACCTTTGCCTTATCGCTGCCTGACCTCTGCCTGAACTCTGCCGGACCTCTGCCTGAACTCTGCCTAATCTCTGCCTGACCTCTGCTTGATTTCTGCCTGATCTTTGCCTGAACTCTACCTGACCTCCGCCTGATCTCTACCTGACCTCTGCCCTAACTCTGCCTGACCTCTGCCTGAACTCTGCCTAATCTCTGCCTGATCTCTGCTTGATCTCTGCCTGATCTTTGCCTGAACTCTGCCTGACCTCCGCTTGATCTCTGCCTGACCTCTGTCTGATCTCTGCCTGACCTCTGTCTGATCTCTGCCTGACCTCTGTCTGATCTCTGCCTGACCTCTGTCTGATCTCTGCCTGACCTCTGTCTGATCTCTGCCTGACCTCTGTCTGATCTCTGCCTGACCTCTGCCTGACCTCTTGTGTAGAGCTTAACAGTGTATTACAATGCTATGGCACTGGTCTCCTTCTACCCGCACCACCATCTGGACTGCATGTCCCCCTCCCCCCTCAATGGTCATTGGTCTGTGGGTGATGGACAGTATGGAGGATGGGTATGGCGATGGTGTAGGAGCACTGCGCCATGATGACATTAATATCATTATCTGGGCTTTACTTTATAATGGTACGGAGCACACAGCCTCATGGGGGGGGTTCTGGACTTTACTTTATAATGGTACGGAGCACACAGCCTCATGGGGGGGTTCTGGACTTTACTTTATAATGGTACAGAGCACACAGCCTCATGGGGGAGTTCTGGACTTTACTTTATAATGGTACTGTGCACACAGCCTCATGGGGGAGTTCTGGACTTTACTTTATAATGGTACTGTGCACACAGCCTCATGGGGGGGTTCTGGGATTTACATTATAATGGTACGTTGCACACAGCCTCATGGGGGGGTTCTGGACTTTACTTTATAATGGTACAGAGCACACAGCCTCATGGGGGGGTTCTGGGCTTTACTTTATAATGGTACGGTGCACACAGCCTCATGGGGGAGTTCTGGACTTTACTTTATAATGGTACTGTGCACACAGCCTCATGGGGGGGTTCTGGGATTTACATTATAATGGTACGTTGCACACAGCCTCATGGGGGGGTTCTGGACTTTACTTTATAATGGTACAGAGCACACAGCCTCATGGGGGGGTTCTGGGCTTTACTTTATAATGGTACGGTGCACACAGCCTCATGGGGGGGTTCTGGGCTTTACTTTATAATGGTACAGTGCACACAGCCTCATGGTGGGGTTCTGGACTTTACTTTATAATGGTACGGTGCACACAGCCTCATGGGGGAGTTCTGGGCTTTACTTTATAATGGTACGGAGCACACAGCCTCATGGTGGGGTTCTGGACTTTACTTTATAATGGTACGGAGCACACAGCCTCATGGGGGGTTCTGGACTTTACTTTATAATGGTACAGTGCACACAGCCTCATGGTGGGGTTCTGGACTTTACTTTATAATGGTACTGTGCACACAGCCTCATGGGGGAGTTCCCGGGCTTTACTTTATAATGGTACGGAGCACACAGCCTCATGGGGGGGTTCTGGGCTTTACTTTATAATGGTACGGAGCACACAGCCTCATGGTGGGGTTCTGGACTTTACTTTATAATGGTACGGTACACACAGCCTCATGGGGGAGTTCTGGACTTTACTTTATAATGGTACGGTACACACAGCCTCATGGGGGAGTTCTGGGCTTTACTTTATAATGGTACGGAGCACACAGCCTCATGGGGGGTTCTGGACTTTACTTTATAATGGTACGGTGCACACAGCCTCATGGGGGAGTTCTGGGCTTTACTTTATAATGGTACTGTGCACACAGCCTCATGGGGGGGTTCTGGGCTTTACTTTATAATGGTACGATGCACACAGCCTCATGGGGGAGTTCTGGGCTTTACTTTATAATGGTACGGTGCACACAGCCTCATGGGGGGGTTCTGGGATTTACATTATAATGGTACGTTGCACACAGCCTCATGGGGGGGTTCTGGGATTTACATTATAATGGTACGTTGCACACAGCCTCATGGGGGGTTCTGGACTTTACTTTATAATGGTACAGTGCACACAGCCTCATGGTGGGGTTCTGGACTTTACTTTATAATGGTACAGTGCACACAGCTTCATGGGGGGGTTCTGGGCTTTACTTTATAATGGTACGGTGCACACAGCCTCATGGGGGAGTTCTGGACTTTACTTTATAATGGTACGGTGCACACAGCCTCATGGGGGGGTTCTGGGCTTTACTTTATAATGGTACGGTGCACACAGCCTCATGGGGGAGTTCTGGGCTTTACTTTATAATGGTACTGTGCACACAGCCTCATGGGGGGGTTCTGGGCTTTACTTTATAATGGTACTGTGCACACAGCCTCATGGGGGAGTTCCCGGGCTTTACTTTATAATGGTACGGAGCACACAGCCTCATGGGGGGTTCTGGACTTTACTTTATAATGGTACAGTGCACACAGCCTCATGGTGGGGTTCTGGACTTTACTTTATAATGGTACGGTGCACACAGCCTCATGGGGGAGTTCTGGGCTTTACTTTATAATGGTACTGTGCACACAGCCTCATGGGGGGGTTCTGGGCTTTACTTTATAATGGTACTGTGCACACAGCCTCATGGGGGAGTTCCCGGGCTTTACTTTATAATGGTACGGAGCACACAGCCTCATGGGGGAGTTCTGGGCTTTACTTTATAATGGTACGGAGCACACAGCCTCATGGTGGGGTTCTGGACTTTACTTTATAATGGTACGGTACACACAGCCTCATGGGGGAGTTCTGGACTTTACTTTATAATGGTACGGTACACACAGCCTCATGGGGGAGTTCTGGGCTTTACTTTATAATGGTACTGTGCACACAGCCTCATGGGGGAGTTCCCGGGCTTTACTTTATAATGGTACGGAGCACACAGCCTCATGGGGGGTTCTGGACTTTACTTTATAATGGTACAGTGCACACAGCCTCATGGTGGGGTTCTGGACTTTACTTTATAATGGTACGGTGCACACAGCCTCATGGGGGAGTTCTGGGCTTTACTTTATAATGGTACTGTGCACACAGCCTCATGGGGGGGTTCTGGGCTTTACTTTATAATGGTACGATGCACACAGCCTCATGGGGGAGTTCTGGGCTTTACTTTATAATGGTACTGTGCACACAGCCTCATGGGGGGGTTCTGGGCTTTACTTTATAATGGTACTGTGCACACAGCCTCATGGGGGGGTTCTGGGCTTTACTTTATAATGGTACGATGCACACAGCCTCATGGGGGAGTTCTGGGCTTTACTTTATAATGGTACGGTGCACACAGCCTCATGGGGGGGTTCTGGGATTTACATTATAATGGTACGTTGCACACAGCCTCATGGGGGGGTTCTGGGATTTACATTATAATGGTACGTTGCACACAGCCTCATGGGGGAGTTCTGGGCTTTACTTTATAATGGTACGGTGCACACAGCTTCATGGGGGGGTTCTGGGCTTTACTTTATAATGGTACGGTGCACACAGCCTCATGGGGGGGTTCTGGGCTTTACTTTATAATGGTACGGTGCACACAGCCTCATGGGGGGGTTCTGGGCTTTACTTTATAATGGTACGGTGCACACAGCCTCATGGGGGAGTTCTGGGCTTTACTTTATAATGGTACTGTGCACACAGCCTCATGGGGGAGTTCTGGGCTTTACTTTATAATGGTACGGTGCACACAGCCTCATGGGGGGTTCTGGGCTTTACTTTATAATGGTACGGTGCACACAGCCTCATGGGGGAGTTCTGGGCTTTACTTTATAATGGTACGGAGCACACAGCCTCATGGGGGAGTTCTGGGTTTTACTTTATAATGGTACAGTGCACACAGCCTCATGGGGGGGTTCTGGGCTTTACTTTATAATGGTACGTTGCACACAGCCTCATGGGGGGGGTTCTGGACTTTACTTTATAATGGTACGGAGCACACAGCCTCATGGGGGAGTTCTGGACTTTACTTTATAATGGTACGGTGCACACAGCCTCATGGGGGAGTTCTGGGATTTACTTTATAATGGTACGGTGCACACAGCCTCATGGTGGGGTTCTGGACTTTACTTTATAATGGTACGGTGCACACAGCCTCATGGGGGAGTTCTGGGCTTTACTTTATAATGGTACTGTGCACACAGCCTCATGGGGGGGTTCTGGGCTTTACTTTATAATGGTACTGTGCACACAGCCTCATGGGGGAGTTCCCGGGCTTTACTTTATAATGGTACGGAGCACACAGCCTCATGGGGGGGTTCTGGGCTTTACTTTATAATGGTACGGAGCACACAGCCTCATGGTGGGGTTCTGGACTTTACTTTATAATGGTACGGTACACACAGCCTCATGGGGGAGTTCTGGACTTTACTTTATAATGGTACGGTGCACACAGCCTCATGGGGGGGTTCTGGGCTTTACTTTATAATGGTACTGTGCACACAGCCTCATGGGGGAGTTCCCGGGCTTTACTTTATAATGGTACGGAGCACACAGCCTCATGGGGGGTTCTGGACTTTACTTTATAATGGTACAGTGCACACAGCCTCATGGTGGGGTTCTGGACTTTACTTTATAATGGTACGGTGAACACAGCCTCATGGGGGAGTTCTGGGCTTTACTTTATAATGGTACTGTGCACACAGCCTCATGGGGGGGTTCTGGGCTTTACTTTATAATGGTACGATGCACACAGCCTCATGGGGGAGTTCTGGGCTTTACTTTATAATGGTACTGTGCACACAGCCTCATGGGGGGGTTCTGGGCTTTACTTTATAATGGTACTGTGCACACAGCCTCATGGGGGGGTTCTGGGCTTTACTTTATAATGGTACGATGCACACAGCCTCATGGGGGAGTTCTGGGCTTTACTTTATAATGGTACGGTGCACACAGCCTCATGGGGGGGTTCTGGGATTTACATTATAATGGTACGTTGCACACAGCCTCATGGGGGGGTTCTGGGATTTACATTATAATGGTACGTTGCACACAGCCTCATGGGGGAGTTCTGGGCTTTACTTTATAATGGTACGGTGCACACAGCTTCATGGGGGGGTTCTGGGCTTTACTTTATAATGGTACGGTGCACACAGCCTCATGGGGGGGTTCTGGGCTTTACTTTATAATGGTACGGTGCACACAGCCTCATGGGGGGGTTCTGGGCTTTACTTTATAATGGTACAGTGCACACAGCCTCATGGGGGAGTTCTGGGCTTTACTTTATAATGGTACTGTGCACACAGCCTCATGGGGGAGTTCTGGGCTTTACTTTATAATGGTACGGTGCACACAGCCTCATGGGGGGTTCTGGGCTTTACTTTATAATGGTACGGTGCACACAGCCTCATGGGGGAGTTCTGGGCTTTACTTTATAATGGTACGGTGCACACAGCCTCATGGGGGAGTTCTGGGTTTTACTTTATAATGGTACAGTGCACACAGCCTCATGGGGGGGTTCTGGGCTTTACTTTATAATGGTACGGTGCACACAGCCTCATGGGGGAGTTCTGGGCTTTACTTTATAATGGTACGGTGCACACAGCCTCATGGGGGAGTTCTGGGCTTTACTTTATAATGGTACTGTGCACACAGCCTCATGGGGGGTTCTGGGCTTTACTTTATAATGGTACGGTGCACACAGCCTCATGGGGGAGTTCTGGGATTTACTTTATAATGGTACGGAGCACACAGCCTCATGGGGGAGTTCTGGACTTTACTTTATAATGGTACGGTGCACACAGCCTCATGGGGGAGTTCTGGGATTTACTTTATAATGGTACGGAGCACACAGCCTCATGGGGGAGTTCTGGGCTTTACTTTATAATGGTACGGGGCACACAGCCTCATGGGGGAGTTCTGGGCTTTACTTTATAATGGTACGGTGCACACAGCCTCATGGGGGGTTCTGGGCTTTACTTTATAATGGTACGGTGCACACAGCCTCATGGGGGAGTTCTGGGCTTTACTTTATAATGGTACGGAGCACACAGCCTCATGGGGGAGTTCTGGGCTTTACTTTATAATGGTACGGTGCACACAGCCTCATGGGGGGTTCTGGGCTTTACTTTATAATGGTACGGTGCACACAGCCTCATGGGGGAGTTCTGGGCTTTACTTTATAATGGTACGGAGCACACAGCCTCATGGGGGAGTTCTGGGCTTTACTTTATAATGGTACAGTGCACACAGCCTCATGGGGGGGTTCTGGGCTTTACTTTATAATGGTACGGTGCACACAGCCTCATGGGGGGGTTCTGGGCTTTACTTTATAATGGTACGGTGCACACAGCTTCATGGGGGAGTTCTGGGCTTTACTTTATAATGGTACAGTGCACACAGCCTCATGGGGGGGTTCTGGGCTTTACTTTATAATGGTACAGTGCACACAGCCTCATGGGGGGGTTCTGGGCTTTACTTTATAATGGTACAGTGCACACAGCCTCATGGGGGAGTTCTGGGCTTTACTTTATAATGGTACGGTGCACACAGCCTCATGGGGGGGTTCTGGGCTTTACTTTATAATGGTACGGTGCACACAGCTTCATGGGGGGGTTCTGGGCTTTACTTTATAATGGTACAGTGCACACAGCCTCATGGGGGGGTTCTGGGCTTTACTTTATAATGGTACAGTGCACACAGCCTCATGGGGGGGTTCTGGGCTTTACTTTATAATGGTACAGTGCACACAGCCTCATGGGGGGGTTCTGGGCTTTACTTTATAATGGTACGGTGCACACAGCCTCATGGGGGGGTTCTGGGCTTTACTTTATAATGGTACGGTGCACACAGCTTCATGGGGGGGTTCTGGGCTTTACTTTATAATGGTACCGTGCACACAGCCTCATGGGGGGGTTCTGGGCTTTACTTTATAATGGTACGGAGCACACAGCCTCATGGGGGGGTTCTGGACCTTACTTTATAATGGTACAGAGCACACAGCCTCATGGGGGGGTTCTGGACCTTACTTTATCATGGTACCGTGCACACAGCCTCATGAGTGGGTTCTGGACTTTGCTTTAGAATGGTGCACAGCCTCATGGGGGAGGTCTGGACTTTGCTTTAGAATGGTTCACATCCTCATGACGGTGTTCCTATATTATGCAATTCAAGGCAAAGCAATTTTATTGAACCCGCAGTAAACATGAATGTGTTGTCTAGGCACTGATAATGATTATTGATTTGGGAAATTCTCAGGTCTGTAAATTCCACCAACTAATCAGTGATCGGAAAGGTCATCACCTGCTGGGTTCATTGTGTTAAAGTGGAACTCCGGGCAAATTCAAACTTGACAAATACAACGCAGTCTGTCAGTGGCATCAACACAGTTTTTCTGAGTCCCCCCGGTGACATAGATTTATTACTTGTTGATCCCGCCATTAGATCTATTCATTTACCAGTTCTATTACCAGGCCAAGCTGGCCAGTAAATGCAGTTACATGGGTTGGGACGAAACAATTTTCACCGCCGTCGGTGCCTACAACGGTTGGGTTTTATTCCGATGGTTTAAACGTTTTTTTCCAAATTAAAGAGTGACCCCCCACCCCCGTCTCCTTCCATCTGTGTGGCCCCCATCCAAGATTTCAATCAGAGAAAGTAAGCCAGGTGGCAGGAAGGAAATTTCTGCTCAGCTTTGTTTTAGGATAATCCATGGTGCTCTGGGGATCCTACGTCGTATATAAAATGTTTACTTAAATAAAAAAAAATAGATTGTTTATAAAAGTAAATAAATACAATTTGTTACAAATTATAATCTAGACGGGTCTGTAGATGGAGATTGGAGCTTTATGTGACTCAGAGAGGAGAGACGTGTCATGAGATCAGAGATCTGTCCTATCTAATCAAACCAATGGGAGGGCGGGATCACAGTGGGCGGGCGGGATCATATCTTTCTGTTCTTTTTTCTTTATTGCTGCACCGAAAACTTTCAATGCAGAATAAATATAATATTTAATATTTACCAATGTCACCGCTCTCTAGTGATTGGATAGGCTGCATTCTCAGTGATGTCACCGCTCTCTAGTGATTGGATAGGCTGCATTCTCAGTGATGTCACCGCTCTCTAGTGATTGGATAGGCTGCATTCTCAGTGATGTCACCGCTCTCTAGTGATTGGATAGGCTGCATTCTCAGTGATGTCACTGCTCTCTAGTGATTGGATAGGCTGCATTCTCAGTGATGTCACTGCTCTCTAGTGAATGGATAGGCTGCATTCTCAGTGATGTCACCGCTCTCTAGTGAATACATAGGCTGCATTTTCAGTGATGTCACCACTCTCTAGTGATTGGATAGGCTGCATTCTCAGTGATGTCACCGCTCTCTAGTGATTGGATAGGCTGCATTCTCAGTGATGTCACCGCTCTCTAGTGAATGGAAAGGCTGCATTCTCAGTGATGTCACCGGTCTCTAGTGAATGGATAGGCTGCATTCTTAGTGATGTCACCGGTCTCTAGTGAATGGATAGGCTGCATTCTCAGTGATGTCACCGCTCTCTAGTGAATGGATAGGCTGCATTCTTAGTGATGTCACCGGTCTCTAGTGAATGGATAGGCTGCATTCTCAGTGATGTCACCGGTCTCTAGTAATTGGATAGGCTGCATTCTCAGTGATGTCACCGCTCTCTAGTGATTGGATAGGCTGCATTCTCAGTGATGTCACCGCTCTCTAGTGATTGGATAGGCTGCATTCTCAGTGATGTCACCGCTCTCTAGTGATTGGATAGGCTGCATTCTCAGTGATGTCACCGCTCTCTAGTGATTGGATTGGCTGCATTCTCAGTGATGTCACTGCTCTCTAGTGATTGGATAGGCTGCATTCTCAGTGATGTCACTGCTCTCTAGTGATTGGATAGGCTGCATTCTCAGTGATGTCATCGCTCTCTAGTGATTGGATAGGCTGCATTCTCAGTGATGTCATCGCTCTCTAGTGAATACATAGGCTGCATTTTCAGTGATGTCACCACTCTCTAGTGATTGGATAGGCTGCATTCTCAGTGATGTCACTGCTCTCTAGTGATTGGATAGGCTGCATTCTCAGTGATGTCATCGCTCTCTAGTGAATACATAGGCTGCATTTTCAGTTATGTCACCACTCTCTAGTGATTGGATAGGCTGCATTCTCAGTGATGTCACCGCTCTCTAGTGATTGGATAGGCTGCATTCTCAGTGATGTCTCCGCTCTCTAGTGATTGGATTGGCTGCATTCTCAGTGATGTCTCCGCTCTCTAGTGAATGGATAAGCTGCATTCTCAGTGATGTCACCGGTCTCTAGTGAATGGATAGGCTGCATTCTCAGTGATGTCAACGCTCTCTAGTGATTGGATAGGCTGCATTCTCAGTGATGTCAACGCTCTCTAGTGATTGGATAGACTGCATTCTCAGTGATGTCACCGCTCTCTAGTGAATGGATAGGCTGTATTCTCAGTGATGTCAACGCTCTCTAGTGATTGGATAGGCTGCATTCTCAGTGATGTCACCAGTCTCTAGTGAATGGATAGGCTGCATTCTCAGTGATGTCACCGCTCTCTAGTGAATGGATAGGCTGCATTCTCAGTGATGTCACTGCTCTCTAGTAATTGGATAGGCTGCATTCTCAGTGATGTCACCGCTCTCTAGTGAATGGATAGGCTGCATTCTCAGTGATGTCACTGCTTTCTAGTGATTGGATAGGCTGCATTCTCAGTGATGTCACCGCTCTCTAGTGATTGGATAGGCTGCATTCTCAGTGATGTCACCGGTCTCTAGTGAATGGATAGGCTGCATTCTCAGTGATGTCACCGCTCTCTAGTGATTGGATAGGCTGCATTCTCAGTGATGTCACCGCTCTCTAGTGATTGGATAGGCTGCATTCTCAGTGATGTCACCGCTCTCTAGTAATTGGATAGGCTGCATTCTCAGTGATGTCACCGCTCTCTAGTGATTGGATAGGCTGCATTCTCAGTGATGTCACCGCTCTCTAGTGATTGGATAGGCTGCATTCTCAGTGATGTCACCGGTCTCTAGTGAATGGATAGGCTGCATTCTCAGTGATGTCACCGCTCTCTAGTGATTGGATAGGCTGCATTCTCAGTGATGTCACCGCTCTCTAGTGATTGGATAGGCTGCATTCTCAGTGATGTCACCGCTCTCTAGTAATTGGATAGGCTGCATTCTCAGTGATGTCACCGCTCTCTAGTGATTGGATAGGCTGCATTCTCAGTGATGTCACTGCTCTCTAGTGATTGGATAGGCTGCATTCTCAGTGATGTCACCGGTCTCCAGGGCAGCCATCAGGGGGGGAAAGCCCATACACATGTAGGGGGCCCAGGGGTTCCAAGGGGCCCAGCCGCCCAGGCCCCAACCAACAAGACCGAGTTGTTACTGCTGTAGTAACTAGCAATTGCTGAAGCATGGCAGTTGCAGCGTAAGCCGATGCAGCTGAAGGGATGTCTCTTTGCTGGATTGCGCTGTCTCTTTGCTGAATATATGAGGCTGTCTCTTTGCTGGATTGGGATGTGCATTTTTTGACTATATGAGGCCGTCTCTTTACTGGATTGGGATGTCTCTTTGCTGAATATATGAGGCCATATCTTTGTTGGATTAGGATGTCTCTTTGCTGAATATATGTGGTTGTATTTTAGCTGGATTGGGATGTCTCTTTGCTTAATATATGAGGGATGTCTCTTTGAAGGATTGGATTCATTTTCATTCTTTATGCTGTAAGGGTGTTAAAATAGAAATGGGTGCACTGACGGACTCGGTGGGATGGCCACTGGGCAGATTCGGTGGGCAGGCCAGAGGGTGGGCCCTGCGGTATGTTGGTGTTCAGGCCCAGGCCAAAAGCTGTGTAAGGGGCCCCAAAATTTCTGATGGCTGCCCTGCCGGTCTCTAGTGAATGGAAAGGCTGTATTCTCAGTGATGTCACCGCTCTCTAGTGATTGGATAGGCTGCATTCTCAGTGATGTCACCGCTCTCTAGTGATTGGATAGGCTGCATTCTCAGTGATGTCACCGCTCTCTAGTGATTGGATAGGCTGCATTCTCAGTGATGTCACCGCTCTCTAGTGATTGGATAGGCTGCATTCTCAGTGATGTCACCGCTCTCTAGTGAATGGATAGGCTGCATTCTCAGTGATGTCACCACTCTCTAGTGATTGGATAGGCTGCATTCTCAGTCATGTCACCGCTCTCTAGTGATTGGATAAGCTGCATTCTCAGTGATGTCACTGGTCTCTAGTGAATGGATAGGCTGCATTCTCAGTGATGTCACCGCTCTCTAGTGATTGGATAGGCTGCATTCTCAGTGATGTCACCGCTCTCTAGTGATTGGATAGGCTGCATTCTCAGTGATGTCACCGCTCTCTAATGAATGGATTGGCTGCATTCTCAGTGATGTCTCCGCTCTCTAGTGAATGGATAGGCTGCATTCTTAGTGATGTCACCGCTCTCTAGTGAATGGATAGGCTGCATTCTCAGTGATGTCACCGCTCTCTAGTGATTGGATAGGCTGCATTCTCAGTGATGTCACCGCTCTCTAATGAATGGATTGGCTGCATTCTCAGTGATGTCTCCGCTCCCTAGTGATTGGATAGGCTGCATTCTTAGTGATGTCACCGCTCTCTAGTGAATGGATTGGCTGCATTCTCAGTGATGTCTCCGCTCTCTAGTGATTGGATAGGCTGCATTCTCAGTGATGTCACCGCTCTCTAGTGAATGAATAGGCTGCATTCTCAGTGATGTCTCCGCTCTCTAGTGAATGGATTGGCTGCATTCTCAGTGATGTCTCCGCTCTCTAGTGAATGGATAGGCTGCATTCTTAGTGATGTCACCGCTCTCTAGTGAATGGATTGGCTGCATTCTCAGTGATGTCTCCGCTCTCTAGTGATTGGATTGGCTGCATTCTCAGTGATGTCTCCGCTCTCTAGTGAATGGATAGGCTGCATTCTCAGTGATGTCACCGGTCTCTAGTAATTGGATAGGCTGCATTCTCAGTGATGTCACCGCTCTCTAGTGATTGGATAGGCTGCATTCTCAGTGATGTCACCGCTCTCTAGTGATTGGATAGGCTGCATTCTCAGTGATGTCACCGCTCTCTAGTGATTGGATAGGCTGCATTCTCAGTGATGTCACCGCTCTCTAGTGATTGGATTGGCTGCATTCTCAGTGATGTCACTGCTCTCTAGTGATTGGATAGGCTGCATTCTCAGTGATGTCACTGCTCTCTAGTGATTGGATAGGCTGCATTCTCAGTGATGTCATCGCTCTCTAGTGATTGGATAGGCTGCATTCTCAGTGATGTCATCGCTCTCTAGTGAATACATAGGCTGCATTTTCAGTGATGTCACCACTCTCTAGTGATTGGATAGGCTGCATTCTCAGTGATGTCACTGCTCTCTAGTGATTGGATAGGCTGCATTCTCAGTGATGTCATCGCTCTCTAGTGAATACATAGGCTGCATTTTCAGTTATGTCACCACTCTCTAGTGATTGGATAGGCTGCATTCTCAGTGATGTCTCCGCTCTCTAGTGATTGGATTGGCTGCATTCTCAGTGATGTCTCCGCTCTCTAGTGAATGGATAAGCTGCATTCTCAGTGATGTCACCGGTCTCTAGTGAATGGATAGGCTGCATTCTCAGTGATGTCAACGCTCTCTAGTGATTGGATAGGCTGCATTCTCAGTGATGTCAACGCTCTCTAGTGATTGGATAGACTGCATTCTCAGTGATGTCACCGCTCTCTAGTGAATGGATAGGCTGTATTCTCAGTGATGTCAACGCTCTCTAGTGATTGGATAGGCTGCATTCTCAGTGATGTCACCAGTCTCTAGTGAATGGATAGGCTGCATTCTCAGTGATGTCACCGCTCTCTAGTGAATGGATAGGCTGCATTCTCAGTGATGTCACTGCTCTCTAGTAATTGGATAGGCTGCATTCTCAGTGATGTCACCGCTCTCTAGTGAATGGATAGGCTGCATTCTCAGTGATGTCACTGCTTTCTAGTGATTGGATAGGCTGCATTCTCAGTGATGTCACCGGTCTCAAGTGATTGGATAGGCTGCATTCTCAGTGATGTCACCGCTCTCTAGTGATTGGATAGGCTGCATTCTCAGTGATGTCACCGGTCTCTAGTGAATGGATAGGCTGCATTCTCAGTGATGTCACCGCTCTCTAGTGATTGGATAGGCTGCATTCTCAGTGATGTCACCGCTCTCTAGTGATTGGATAGGCTGCATTCTCAGTGATGTCACCGCTCTCTAGTAATTGGATAGGCTGCATTCTCAGTGATGTCACCGCTCTCTAGTGATTGGATAGGCTGCATTCTCAGTGATGTCACCGCTCTCTAGTGATTGGATAGGCTGCATTCTCAGTGATGTCACCGGTCTCTAGTGAATGGATAGGCTGCATTCTCAGTGATGTCACCGCTCTCTAGTGATTGGATAGGCTGCATTCTCAGTGATGTCACCGCTCTCTAGTGATTGGATAGGCTGCATTCTCAGTGATGTCACCGCTCTCTAGTAATTGGATAGGCTGCATTCTCAGTGATGTCACCGCTCTCTAGTGATTGGATAGGCTGCATTCTCAGTGATGTCACTGCTCTCTAGTGATTGGATAGGCTGCATTCTCAGTGATGTCACCGGTCTCCAGGGCAGCCATCAGGGGGGGAAAGCCCATACACATGTAGGGGGCCCAGGGGTTCCAAGGGGCCCAGCCGCCCAGGCCCCAACCAACAAGACCGAGTTGTTACTGCTGTAGTAACTAGCAATTGCTGAAGCATGGCAGTTGCAGCGTAAGCCGATGCAGCTGAAGGGATGTCTCTTTGCTGGATTGCGCTGTCTCTTTGCTGAATATATGAGGCTGTCTCTTTGCTGGATTGGGATGTGCATTTTTTGACTATATGAGGCCGTCTCTTTACTGGATTGGGATGTCTCTTTGCTGAATATATGAGGCCATATCTTTGTTGGATTAGGATGTCTCTTTGCTGAATATATGTGGTTGTATTTTAGCTGGATTGGGATGTCTCTTTGCTTAATATATGAGGGATGTCTCTTTGAAGGATTGGATTCATTTTCATTCTTTATGCTGTAAGGGTGTTAAAATAGAAATGGGTGCACTGACGGACTCGGTGGGATGGCCACTGGGCAGATTCGGTGGGCAGGCCAGAGGGTGGGCCCTGCGGTATGTTGGTGTTCAGGCCCAGGCCAAAAGCTGTGTAAGGGGCCCCAAAATTTCTGATGGCTGCCCTGCCGGTCTCTAGTGAATGGAAAGGCTGTATTCTCAGTGATGTCACCGCTCTCTAGTGATTGGATAGGCTGCATTCTCAGTGATGTCACCGCTCTCTAGTGATTGGATAGGCTGCATTCTCAGTGATGTCACCGCTCTCTAGTGATTGGATAGGCTGCATTCTCAGTGATGTCACCGCTCTCTAGTGATTGGATAGGCTGCATTCTCAGTGATGTCACCGCTCTCTAGTGAATGGATAGGCTGCATTCTCAGTGATGTCACCACTCTCTAGTGATTGGATAGGCTGCATTCTCAGTCATGTCACCGCTCTCTAGTGATTGGATAAGCTGCATTCTCAGTGATGTCACTGGTCTCTAGTGAATGGATAGGCTGCATTCTCAGTGATGTCACCGCTCTCTAGTGATTGGATAGGCTGCATTCTCAGTGATGTCACCGCTCTCTAGTGATTGGATAGGCTGCATTCTCAGTGATGTCACCGCTCTCTAATGAATGGATTGGCTGCATTCTCAGTGATGTCTCCGCTCTCTAGTGAATGGATAGGCTGCATTCTTAGTGATGTCACCGCTCTCTAGTGAATGGATTGGCTGCATTCTCAGTGATGTCTCCGCTCTCTAGTGATTGGATAGGCTGCATTCTCAGTGATGTCACCGCTCTCTAGTGAATGAATAGGCTGCATTCTCAGTGATGTCTCCGCTCTCTAGTGAATGGATTGGCTGCATTCTCAGTGATGTCTCCGCTCTCTAGTGAATGGATAGGCTGCATTCTTAGTGATGTCACCGCTCTCTAGTGAATGGATTGGCTGCATTCTCAGTGATGTCTCCGCTCTCTAGTGATTGGATTGGCTGCATTCTCAGTGATGTCTCCGCTCTCTAGTGAATGGATAAGCTGCATTCTTAGTGATGTCAACGCTCTCTAGTGATTGGATAGACTGCATTCTCAGTGATGTCACCGCTCTCTAGTGATTGGATAGGCTGCATTCTCAGTAATGTCACCGCTCTCTAGTGAATGGATAGGCTGTATTCTCAGTGATGTCAACGCTCTCTAGTGATTGGATAGGCTGCATTCTCAGTGATGTCACCACTCTCTAGTAAATGGATATGCTGCATTCTCAGTGATGTCACCGCTCTCTAGTGAATGGATAGGCTGCATTCTCAGTGATGTCACCGCTCTCTAGTGAATGGATAGGCTGCATTCTCAGTGATGTCACTGCTCTCTAGTAATTGGATAGGCTGCATTCTCAGTGATGTCACCGCTCTCTAGTGAATGGATAGGCTGCATTCTCAGTGATGTCACTGCTTTCTAGTGATTGGATAGGCTGCATTCTCAGTGATGTCACCGGTCTCTAGTGATTGGATAGGCTGCATTCTCAGTGATGTCACCGCTCTCTAGTGATTGGATAGGCTGCATTCTCAGTGATGTCACCGGTCTCTAGTGAATGGATAGGCTGCATTCTCAGTGATGTCACCGCTCTCTAGTGATTGGATAGGCTGCATTCTCAGTGATGTCACCGCTCTCTAGTGATTGTATAGGCTGCATTCTCAGTGATGTCACCGCTCTCTAGTAATTGGATAGGCTGCATTCTCAGTGATGTCACCGCTCTCTAGTGATTGGATAGGCTGCATTCTCAGTGATGTCACCGCTCTCTAGTGAATGGATAGGCTGCATTCTCAGTGATGTCACTGCTCTCTAGTGAATGGATAGGCTGCATTCTCAGTGATGTCACCGCTCTCTAGTGAATGGATAGGCTGCATTCTCAGTGATGTCACCGCTCTCTAGTGAATGGATAGGCTGCATTCTCAGTGATGTCACCGCTCTCTAGTGATTGTATAGGCTGCATTCTCAGTGATGTCACTGCTCTCTAGTGAATGGATAGGCTGCATTCTCAGTGATGTCACCGCTCTCTAGTGATTGTATAGGCTGCATTCTCAGTGATGTCACCGCTCTCTAGTAATTGGATAGGCTGCATTCTCAGTGATGTCACCGCTCTCTAGTGATTGGATAGGCTGCATTCTCAGTGATGTCACCGCTCTCTAGTGATTGGATAGGCTGCATTCTCAGTGATGTCACTGCTCTCTAGTGAATGGATAGGCTGCATTCTTAGTGATGTCAACGCTCTCTAGTGAATGGATAGGCTGCATTCTCAGTGATGTCACCGCTCTCTAGTGAATGGATAGGCTGTATTCTCAGTGAGGTCACCGCTCTCTAGTGAATGGATAGGCTGCATTCTCAGTGATGTCACCGCTCTCTAGTGATTGAACAAGGCTGCATTCTCAGTGATGTCACCACTCTCTTGTGAATGGATAGGCTGCATTCTCAGTGATGTCAACGCTCTCTAGTGAATGGATAGGCTGCATTCTCAGTGATGTCACCGCTCTCTAGTGAATGGATAGGCTGCATTCTCAGTGATGTCACCGCTCTCTAGTGAATGGATTGGCTGCATTCTCAGTGATGTCACCGCTCTCTAGTGATGGATAGGCTGCATTCTCAGTGATGTCACCGCTCTCTAGTGAATGGATAGGCTGCATTCTCAGTGATGTCAACGCTCTCTAGTGAATGGATAGGCTGCATTCTCAGTGATGTCACCGCTCTCTAGTGAATGGATAGGCTGCATTCTCAGTGATGTCACCGCTCTCTAGTGAATGGATAGGCTGCATTCTCAGTGATGTCACCGCTCTCTAGTGAATGGATAGGCTGCATTCTCAGTGATGTCACCGCTCTCTAGTGAATGGATAGGCTGCGCTCTCTAGTGAATGGATAGGCTGCATTCTCAGTGATGTCACCGCTCTCTAGTGATTGGATAGGCTGCATTCTCAGTGATGTCACCGCTCTCTAGTGAATGGATAGGCTACATTCTCACTGCTGTCACCGCTCTCTAGTGAATGGATAGACTGCATTCTCAGTGATGTCACCGCTCTCTAGTGAATGGATAGGCTGCATTCTCAGTGATGTCACCGCTCTCTAGTGAATGGATAGGCTGCGCTCTCTAGTGAATGGATAGGCTGCATTCTCAGTGATGTCACCGCTCTCTAGTGATTGGATAGGCTGCATTCTCAGTGATGTCACCGCTCTCTAGTGAATGGATAGGCTGCATTCTCACTGCTGTCACCGCTCTCTAGTGAATGGATAGACTGCATTCTCAGTGATGTCACCGCTCTCTAGTGAATGGATAGGCTGCATTCTCAGTGATGTCACCGCTCTCTAGTGAATGGATTGGCTGCATTCTCAGTGATGTCACCGCTCTCTAGTGATGGATAGGCTGCATTCTCAGTGATGTCACCGCTCTCTAGTGAATGGATAGGCTGCATTCTCAGTGATGTCAACGCTCTCTAGTGAATGGATAGGCTGCATTCTCAGTGATGTCACCGCTCTCTAGTGAATGGATAGGCTGCATTCTCAGTGATGTCACCGCTCTCTAGTGAATGGATAGGCTGCATTCTCAGTGATGTCACCGCTCTCTAGTGAATGGATAGGCTGGATTCTCAGTGATGTCACCACTCTCTAGTGAATGGATAGACTGCATTCTCAGTGATGTCACCGCTCTCTAGCGAATGGATAGGCTGCATTCTCAGTGATGTCATTGCTCTCTAGTGAATGGATAGGCTGCATTCTCAGGGATGTCACCGCTCTCTAGTGATTGGATAGGCTGCATTCTCACTGCTGTCACCGCTCTCTAGTGAATGGATAGGCTACATTCTCAGTGATGTCACCGCTCTCTAGTGATTGGATAGGCTGCATTCTCAGTGATGTCACCGCTCTCTAGTGAATGGATAGGCTGCATTCTCAGTGATGTCACCGCTCTCTAGTGATTGGATAGGCTGCATTCTCAGTGATGTCACCGCTCTCTAGTGAATGGATAGGCTGCATTCTCAGTGATGTCACCGCTCTCTAGTGAATGGATAGGCTGCATTCTCAGTGATGTCACCGCTCTCTAGTGAATGGATAGGCTGCATTCTCAGTGATGTCACCGCTCTCTAGTGAATGGATAGGCTGCATTCTCAGTGATGTCACCGCTCTCTAGTGAATGGATAGGCTGCATTCTCAGTGATGTCACCGCTCTCTAGTGAATGGATAGGCTGCATTCTCAGTGATGTCACCGCTCTCTAGTGAATGGATAGGCTGCATTCTCAGTGATGTCACTGCTCTCTAGTGATTGGATAGGCTGCATTCTCAGTGATGTCATCGCTCTCTAGTGATTGGATAGGCTGCATTCTCAGTGATGTCACTGCTTTCTAGTAAATGGATAGGCTGCAGTCTCAGGGGAATTCTCTTTGTTATACCTCGTGTCTATAAAGATTGGATAATATCATGTTTCAGATGACTTTGTCAGATATGGGCACTGTGATGGTGTCACAGATCTGCCGTTTTCTCGGGAAGGTCCGCGATGGTTAGAAGTCGGAAGGAAAGGTGACTCCAGCCCGCAGAATGAGTTATCATCTTGTCCCCTTCCTGTCAGGAAGTCAGCTGCCGTATGTTGTGTTATGAGATGACAGAACATTGATCTGCTGAGGGCATGGAGGCTGAGAACCGTCACACGTCACTATACCATGGAAATCGCTGTCAGTAACAGGAATGGACTGTGGAAGGGACCTAAAGGTTCAGGAATTGGGACTTCAATACCTCTCTGATCACTGCCTTGGAACAAGGATTTTGAGTTAAACCCTGGCATTGTTTTCACTTCTGGTTTACTATAAGATTGGTTCCCTTTGGGTATGGCATGTGAAAGGAGGAAGTCTCAGAAGATGCCGTTTCTGTGAAGTTCTGTGGTTTGCTGTTCAGGAGAGATGACTCGGAGAGGAAAGAAAACCCTCGTCTGTCACATCTCACACTCTGCCTTGTAGAACGGGACCAGATGATTCCATTTCACCCTCATACACCTTACAATCTGGTTGTAAGATTTCCTGCTTCGCTCCGATTGTTGTATGTCATCCCAGAGTTCTCCAAGGTATAGTTGTTGGACCATTGGCTGATCTTTATCATCAATCTCTCCTAACAGGAGAAGTTCCCCCATGACTGGTGGGCAACTAATATGGAACCTATTTATAGGAAGAAGCTGACAATTACAGGCCAGTGAGTTTACCATCTGTAGTAATAACATGAATGAAATCACTAGGAAGAAGGATTATTGATCAATGAAAAATACACAACTTGTTGGACTCAAAGCAGCATGGCTTTACTTCAGGCAGATCATGGCCGACTATAACTAGAGGGGTCACCAGCAGGAGGAAGGAGGTCCTGATTCCTCTATATAGATCTTTATATCACTAGAGGGATCACCAGCAGGAGGAAGGAGGTCCTGATTCCTCTATATAGATCTTTATATCACTAGAGGGATCACCAGCAGGAGGAAGGAGGTCCTGATTCCTCTATATAGATCTTTATATCACTAGAGGGATCACCAACAGGAGGAAGGAGGTCCTGATTCTTCTGTATAGATCTTTATATCACTAGAGGGGTCACCAGCAGGAGAAAAGAGGTCCTGATTCCTCTATATAGATCTTTATATCCCTAGAGGGATCACCAGCAGGAGGAAGGAGGTCCTGATTCCTCTATATAGATCTTTATATCCCTAGAGGGATCACCAGCAGGAGGAAGGAGGTCCTGATTCCTCTATATAGATCTTTATATCCCTAGAGGGGTCACCAGCAGGAGGAAGGAGGTCCTGATTCCTCTGTATAGATCTTTATATCACTAGAGGGGTCACCAGCAGGAGAAAAGAGGTCCTGATTCCTCTATATAGATCTTTATATCCCTAGAGGGGTCACCAGCAGGAGGAAGGAGGTCCTGATTCCTCTATATAGATCTTTATATCACTAGAGGGGTCACCAGCAGGAGAAAAGAGGTCCTGATTCCTCCATATAGATCTTTATATCACTAGAGGGGTCACCAGCAGGAGAAAAGAGGTCCTGATTCCTCCATATAGATCTTTATATCACTAGAGGGGTCACCAGCAGGAGGAAGGAGGTCCTGATTCCTCTATATAGATCTTTATATCACTAGAGGGATCACCAGCAGGAGAAAAGAGGTCCTGATTCCTCTATATAGATCTTTATATCACTAGAGGGGTCACCAGCAGGAGGAAGGAGGTCCTGATTCCTCTATATAGATCTTTATATCACTAGAGGGGTCACCAGCAGGAGGAAGGAGGTCCTGATTCCTCTATATAGATCTTTGTGTCACTAGAGGGGTCACCAGCAGGAGGAAGGAGGTCCTGATTCTTCTGTATAGATCTTCATATCACTGCCAGCAGGAGGAAGAAGGTCCCGATTCCTCTATATAGATCTTTATATCACTAGAGGGGTCACCAGTTGGAGGAAGGAGGTCCTGATTCCTCCATATAGATCTTTATATCACTAGAGGGGTCACCATTTGGAGGAAGGAGGTCCTGATTCCCCTATATAGATCTTTATATCACTAGAGGGGTCACCAGTTGGAGGAAAGAGGTCCTGATTCTTCTATATCAGAGCAGTGCTGTATCTAGGCCTAGGCCAACAAGGCCCAGGCCTAGGGCAGCACTTTGCAGGGGGGGCAGCAAAAAAGCTGATGGGGCTGCACTGATATGCTGCCCTGATGGGCACTGATATGTTGCACTGATGGCCACTGATGAGGCAGGACTGATAAGCTACACTGATAGGGCTGCACTGATAGGGCAGCACTGATGGGCACTGATATGATGCACTGATAGGCTGCACTAATGGGCACTGAGAGGCTGCACTGGTGGCCACTGATGGGGCTGTACCGATGGCCACTGATAAGGCTGCACTGATGGGCATTGATGAAGATGAACTTATGGGAACTGATGAAGCTGCACTGATGGGCACTGATAGACTGTGGTTGTGGTCTGTGGTTTACAGATGACAGGGCGCGTCATAAACAGGAAAGGGTGTGGCCTTTACAGGAAGGGGGGGTCGTATTTAAATTAGGAGTGCCCAAGTTTAGTCAGGCCTAGGGCAGCACAAACCCTAAATACACCACTGTATCAGAGGTGTCAAACTCAATTTTTATTGTGGGCCGCAACAGCATTATGCTCACCCTCAAAGGGCCAGTTGTATCTCTAAGACTAGATGTCCACAGCACCCCCCCCCCCTTAACTCAGATGTCAAGAGCCACCCCACCATCAGAAGCCATGAGTCCCCCACCCTCCCTTACATTACAGTGCACCCCCCCCACCTTGTTCTGCTGCCGGGAAGAAGTTGGTTGTGGAGCTGGAAGGAGAATACAAGCGCCACTCTAAGTGTAGTAGGAAGGGTTTATTAGAATAAAATTCATATGTAAGGGTACTCACAAACGAGCAAGTAAAAGGAGGATAGGGGCATCCATAATGTAAAGGTCCGTCAGTCCGGTGCAGTGATTCAGGATGGTTCGATCGGTTACGGCTCCTACTGCAAAAGCCTGTGGTTACCGGCACTTCCTGGTGTCTGGAACGCACAGAGGGCTCTCCTGACGTCACTTCCCGGATGTGACGTATAGGCGCAGGCTTTTTTTTTTTTTGTTTCCTGAGCCTATACGTCACATCCGGGAAGTGACGTCAGGAGAGCCCTCTGTGCGTTCCAGACAGCAGGAAGTGCCGGTAACCACAGGCTTTTGCTGTAGGAGCCGTGACCGCTCGAACCATTCGGAATCACTGCACCGGACTGACGGACCTTTACATTATGGATGCCCCTATGCTCCTTTTACTTGCTCGTTTGTGAGTACCCTTACATATGAATTTTATTCTAATAAACCCTTCCTACTACACTTTGAGTGGCGCTTGTATTCTCCTTACAGCTGTTTTCAAGTTCCTTCTTACTTTCCACCAGAGCAGCCTTCAGTGTACATGGAGAATATGTATGGACTTTTTTTATATGGACTACTGATTGGTATTTTATAGAGATTGACATCCCTTATTTAGGTCCCTAGTGTGGAACCTGTGGGTCCCATATTTTTCCTACCTTGCGCCAGTATTTATGCATTTTTTTTGGTTGTGTAGCTGGGAAGTAGAAAGTGCAGGGTCTGGAGGAGGACCAGAGGAGGGCTGGAGTCTGCTGAATACTGAGACCAAGGGAAGGTGGAGACGAGGGGGTGCTGCGGTGGCCCAGAGAGTCATAGAATCTGTAAAAGGAGTTCTGTACTACTCTCTGCTGCTGACTGCTGAGACGGAGAAGGGGGTGGGGGGCAGAGACGAGCCTCAATGGGGCTGCAAGGAGAAGCTTAAGATCTGGCGTAGGAGTTCTTTCCTCCTCTCTGCTGTTGACTGATGAGACATGGTGGGGGCAGAGACAATGGGGTTGCTGAGGTTGCAGGAGAGGTGTGAGGGCCATATGAAATTACCTGGAGGGCCAGATTCGGCCCAAGGGCCTTGTGTTTGACTCATGTGTTCTATATAGATCTTTATAGCACTAGAGGGATCACCAGCAGGAGGAAGGAGGTCCTGATGTCTCTGTAATGATCTTCAGTGAATGGATAGGCTGCATTCTCAGTGATGTCACCGCTCTCTAGTGATTGGATAGGCTGCATTCTCAGTGATGTCACCTCTCTCTAGTGAATGGATAGGCTGCATTCTCAGTGATGTCACCTCTCTCTAGTGAATGGATAGGCTGCATTCTCAGTGATGTCACCGCTCTCTAGTGAATGGATAGGCTGCATTCTCAGTGATGTCACCGCTCTCTAGTGAATGGATAAGCTGCATTCTCAGTGATGTCACCGCTCTCTAGTGAATGGATAGGCTGCATTCTCAGTGATGTCACCGCTCTCTAGTGAATGGATAAGCTGCATTCTCAGTGATGTCACCGCTCTCTAGTGAATGGATAGGCTGCATTCTCAGTGATGTCACCGCTCTCTAGTGATTGGATAGGCTGCATTCTCAGTGATGTCACCACTCTCTAGTGAATGGATAGGCTGCATTCTCAGTGATGTCACCGCTCTCTAGTGAATGGATAGGCTGCATTCTCAGTGATGTCACCGCTCTCTAGTGAATGGATAGGCTGCATTCTCAGTGATGTCACCGCTCTCTAGTGATTGGATAGGCTGCATTCTCAGTGATGTCAACGCTCTCTAGTGATTGGATAGGCTGCATTCTTAGTGATGTCACCGCTCTCTAGTGAATGGATAGGCTGCATTCTCAGTGATGTCACCGCTCTCTAGTGATTGGATAAGCTGCATTCTCAGTGATGTCACCGCTCTCTAGTGAATGGATAAGCTGCATTCTCAGTGATGTCACCGCTCTCTAGTGAATGGATAGGCTGCATTCTCAGTGATGTCACCGCTCTCTAGTGATTGGATAGGCTGCATTCTCAGTGATGTCACCACTCTCTAGTGAATGGATAGGCTGCATTCTCAGTGATGTCACCGCTCTCTAGTGAATGGATAGGCTGCATTCTCAGTGATGTCACTGCTCTCTAGTAATTGGATAGGCTGCATTCTCAGTGATGTCACCGCTCTCTAGTGAATGGATAGGCTGCATTCTCAGTGATGTCACTGCTCTCTAGTAATTGGATAGGCTGCATTCTCAGTGATGTCACTGCTCTCTAGTAATTGGATAGGCTGCATTCTCAGTGATGTCACCGCTCTCTAGTGATTGGATAGGCTGCATTCTCAGGGATGTCACCGCTCTCTAGTGAATGGATAGACTGCATTCTCAGTGATGTCACCGCTCTCTAGTGAATGGATAGGCTGCATTCTCAGTGATGTCATCGGTCTCTAGAGATTGGATAGGCTGCATTCTCAGTGATGTCACCGCTCTCTAGTGATGGATAGGCTGCATTCTCAGTGATGTCACCGCTCTCTAGTGATTGGATAGGCTGCATTCTCAGTGATGTCACCGCTCTCTAGTGAATAGATAGGCTGCATTCTCAGTGATGTCACCGCTCTCTAGTGAATGGACAGGCTGCAGTCTCAGGGGAATTATCTTTGTTATACCTCGTGTCTATAAAGATTGGATAATATCATGTTTGAGATGACTTTGTCAGATATGGGCACTGTGATGGTGTCACAGCTCTGCCGTTTTCTCGGGAAGGTCCGCGATGGTTAGAAGTCAGAAGGAAAGGTGACTCCAGCCCGCAGAATGAGTTATGATCTTGTCCTCTTCCTGTCAGGAAGTCAGCTGCCGTATGTTGTGTTATGAGATGACAGAACATTGATCTGCTGAGGGCATGGAGGCTGAGAACCGTCACACGTCACTATACCATGGAAATCGCTGTCAGTAACAGTAATTGGCTTTACTTCAGGCAGATCATGGCAGACTATAACTAGAGGGATTACCAGCAGGAGGAAGGAGGTCCTGATTCCTCTATATAGATCTTTAAATCACTAGAGGGGTCACCAGCAGATAAAAGTAGGTGCTGATTTCTTCTATATTGATCTTTATATCACTAGAGGGATTATCAGCATGAGGAAGCAGGTCCGAATGTCTCTATATACTGTAGATCTTTCATACCTGCCAACTGTCCCGTTTTTCCCGGGACAATCCCGGCAAATAGGAGCCTGTCCCGGGTATTTTACAGTGTCCCTGTTAATCAGGGACAATGTAAATCATTTTGTGCCACACAGTGTCGCTCTCACCCCAGCTAGGAGTTGTAGTTCTGGCAGCAGGTTGTCTCTCTCTCTGTGCCCGCTCACTCTTCCCGCCTGTCGCAAATTTAACGTGTCACCGGAGGCAGGGTGTCAGCATGGTGCACTTTCCAAAATCCGCCAGCAGGGGGAGGCAGAGCACCTTCCGACAAGCTGGAGGCCTCACACTCCATTAATTACTACTATTAATAATGTTTTTTTATAGATATAATTTTTACACCTGTTAATTGATACATATATATATAGTTTTCTAGCTCTAGATAAATGTGTGTACATATCAGTGTATGTGTATATGTGTGCATATATATATATATATATATATATATATATATATATATATATATATATTGCTCAAAAAAACATAAAACAGACCTCAATCCTCAATGGGAAAAATCTCATGCTGGATATCTATACTGGTATGGACTTGGTATGTGTTAGGATAATATGGACTGGGTAATGTGTTAGGATCTATACTGGTATGGACTCTGTAATGTGTTAGGATCTACACTGGTATGGACTGGGTAATGTGTTAGGATCTATACTGGTATGGACTGGGTAATGTGTTAGGATCTATACTGGAATGGACTGGGTAATGTGTTAGGATCTATACTGGTATGGACTGGGTAATGTGTTAGGATCTATACTGGTATGGACTGGGTAATGTGTTAGGACCTAAACTGGTATGGACTGGGTAATGTGTTAGGACCTATACTGGTATGGACTGGGTAATGTGTTAGGATCTATACTGGTATGGACTGGGTAACGTGTTAGGATCTATACTGGTATGGACTGGGTAATGTGTTAGGATCTATACTGGTATGGACTGGGTAATCTGTTAGGATTTATACTGGTATGGACTGGGTAATGTGTTAGGATCTATACTGGTATGGACTGGGTAATGTGTTAGGATCTATACTGGTATGGAATGGGTAATCTGTTAGGATCTATACTGGTATGGACTGGGTAATGTGTTAGGATCTATACTGGTATGGACTCTGTAATGTGTTAGGATCTATACTGGTATGGACTGGGTAATGTGTTAGGATCTATACTGGTATGGACTCTGTAATGTGTTAGGATCTATACTGGTGTGGACTGGGTAATGTGTTAGGATCTATACTGGTATGGACTCTGTAATGTGTTAGGATGGTATGGAATAATTTCAGTCTCAGAAAATATGGTCTCCCAAGGGAAGCAGAGTCCACATGTAGAGGAATCATAATATGGGAGCCCATTACTGATCTGTGGACTCCCGCACTTTCATCTTGATCTTGGAATCACCACCCGGTAAACCCTTGACCTGGGACTATCATGCGACAAGTGAAGTCTGACAGACCTGAACTTCTGAATACGTTCGTTTTCTTCTATATCATGAGAAAGGCCGTTTAGTATCAGAATTGTTTCTAAACTGAACAAGTATGATTGAATTAAAATTGTTACTCACATTAAATGTTTCTCTTGCAGTCCATCACCAGCGACGGATGAAGCAAAGGTTTCTGAAGATCTACCGGGCTTTCCATTGTTCTCTGTCCCGAAGCCGCTACCTCGTGTGTTTCCCCGGGATCCGCCCTCTGCTCCTGTACAGCCCCCGCCCCGTGACGGTAAGAGGAGTCTTAAGATATGAACTTGCAGCTCAATGAAAGTGTAGTGAGGTCAACTTCTGTTCAGTGAGGGGGATAAAATGTCATCCCAGCCATTGGTGTTTGATGCGGTGGGGTTGTGTGACATCACTAATGGACACTGTCAGGGGCAGTCAGACACTATAGATGCCCTGTAATAGCTTTATTAGATAGAATAGCCTCCTTTGTGTGCCTGTCTGAAACCAGTTTTACTTTATTACTTGGGTCTGACTTCCCTGCTTCCCTAACCCCACCGGGTTTTTATATCATTTTTTGGTTACAGGTGGAGTTTTCCTTTACATTTCACAGTGGGTCTTTTTTTTTTTCTCTTTTTACTGATTCTGGATTTTCTTTAGTATTTTCAGGTTTCCACAGGCCGGAAATCATGGATTACGACATGGGGAGCATCTATGAATTTAACAAAGATGTGAGTACTGCTCTTTATTCGGCAAATGTGACGTCATAGAAGGACCTGGATGAGATCGATTATTCCAGAAAGGCTGCTTGGTTCACCAAGCTGGCCACACACACCATACATTTTGATTGTACAATCACTATACGATCTCCTTAAAATATACTAGAACTTTGTGATATGAAGACAAACCCGAACAATCTATTTAACCACTTTACCACCGGAGGATTTTGCTGTCTTACGTCCGGGCCACTTTTTGCGATTCGGCACTGTGCGACTTTAACTGACAATTGCGCGGTCATGCTACGCCGTACCCAAAGGAAATTTACGTCCTTTTTTCCCCACAAACAGAGCTTTCTTTTGGTGGTATTTAATCATCTCTGCGATTTTATTTTTTGCGATATTAATAAAAAAATGCAACAATGTTGAAAAAATAACACAATTTTTCTACTTTAACAGTTAAAAAATATCCAATATATTCAATTTTTGACATATATTTAGGCCAAAATGTATTTAGCTACATGTCTTTGACAAAGAAATTCTCAATCCGCTTTAAGACCGGAAGATTTTTTCCCATTCTAGACCAGGCCATATTTTGCGATTCAGCACTTCGTTAATTTAATGGACAATTGCGCGGTCGTGTGAGGCTGTACCTAAACTAATGTGACGTCCTTTTTTCCCCCACAAACAGAGCTTTCTTTTGGTGGTATTTGATCACCTGTGCGATTTTTACTTTTTGCGCTATAAACAAAAAAAGAGCGACAATTTTGAAAAAATAACAATATTTTTCACATATTTTATATGAAATTCCCCCCAAAAAAACGTAAAAATCCAAATTTTTTATCATTTTAGGCCAATTTGTTTTCTGCTACATATTTTTGGTAAAAAAAATCGCAATAAGCGTATTTTGATTGGTTTGCGCAAAAGTTATTGCGTTTACTAACTAAGGGAAAGATTTCTGTCATTTTTGGTGCTTTTTTTTTTAACGAGTAATGGCGGCGATCTGCGATTTTTTTTTTGCGCGACTGCGACATTGCGGCGGACAGATCGGACCCTTGACTGACATTTTTGACACTTTTGGGGGTACCAGTGACATTACTACAGTAATCAGTGCTATACATATGCACTGTTACTGTAAAAATGACACTGGCAGGGAAAGGGTTAATTTTTATTGGCGATCAAGGGGTTAATGTATGCCTGGTGCTTACTGACATGTGTGGGGGGAGGTGACTGAGTGACACAGGGACAGATCGCATGTTCAGTTATGCTGGACCCTGCAATCTGACCCTGTCTGTCACTTAGTAGATCCGGCCGCTTTGTTTACACAAGCGGGCAGATCTCCAGACTCGATTCCCCAACGATCGGGGAAGAGCGGCGGTGATCACCGCCGCTCCTCCCCTGGCCCGACTCCCGCTGTGACGGAATACAGCAGGAGCGAGCCTCCGGCGGCGCGCGCGAGGCTCCGGCGGCGCGCGCGCGCCACCCACAAGGGGAGGAGTCCAGCGACGTAGGTCTACGTCGCTGGACGATAACTAACCACTTTGCCGCAGTACAGTCAACGTGACTGGTCGGCAAGTGGTTAATTTGTATCCAGTCAGAAAGAGCATTGCACTATATAGTCATTAGAGTTGAACTCATTCATACAATCAGATTGTAATGTGTGTGGCCAGCATAAGACTCCCTATGGCATATTTTATGATTATTTCTGCTCTTCCACCCACTTTGGTCCAAGATCAGGATCTACTCCCTCACCACCCTTCATAGTTACATAGTTGGTAAGGTTGAATAAAGACACCTTGGTCCAAGACCAGGATTTGCTCCCTCAATGGCTCAAGATTAGGTTCTGATCTCCTTTCCCTCTCGATCCAAGATCAGGTTCTGCTTCTTCATCACCTTTTGTTTAAGATCAGGTTCTGCACTTTGATCCGTCTTGATCCAAGATTAGGTTTTGCTTGCTCACCCCTCTTGGTCCAAGATTAGGTTCTCCTCTATCACCCTCCTTGGTCCAAGATCAGGTTTTGTTCTCTCACTCCTCTTGGTCCAAGATTAGGATCTGCTTCCTCACCCCCCTTTGTTCAAGATCAAGTTCTGATGCGTCAAACCTGTTATTCCAAGATCAGTTTCTTCTCTCTTGATCCAAGATCAGGTTCCGTCTTGATCCAAGATCAGATTCTGCTTCCTTACCCCTCTTGGTCCAAGATTAGTGTAGCACCACCCCCGCAGGAGCTGCTGATTAGATTATTGGGTCTACGTCCTGCCTAACAACCCACAGAATTGGCTCGAACCCTCCCTAGGCACAACTGACCCAGAATAGGACTGGAATACCAAATGGCTACACAGATTGGAATATAACACTTCAATAAATAATAATGACCTGTTACCTCTCTCCAGCTGCAGTCCTTCTGGGTAATACAAGGTGACCACACACAAGCTTGCTTTTAAACAGGAAAGTTATTTACTGTGAATCAAATAAACAGTTTCGATACAGTAAAATATGACTTTGTAAAAGGATATACTAATTAATTAATCAAAGATAAGATAAATACTGTGATATCACTCCTCAAGGGCACATTAATTGTTTCAGGAAATGTCTCAGAGCCTATAGGACCGCCATCTTAATCACTATTATACTTTTGGAGATAAGGCTCAGCATTCAGTTAGACACAGTATCAGAATGTCAGACCTATCTGAGTCCGCTGTTTCTTCTCTATATCTTCGCTAGCAACGTTGGTGCACTCGCAATTTGTAATCCACATTGAGGATGGGTGATCAATAGAGAGAATGGCAGCAAACAGTTAGTAATCACCGCGGGGTGTCTGTGCAGGATTGCCGGTAAAACTTCTGTGAGAGATGTACTGGGCCACCTGGTATATTGCCTTCTACTACTCTAAGGCTAATCCTGACTAAAGTTACTTCTTTGATAGATAGAGTCAGTTTTTGGGCAGGTGCCCTCTCACCAACAGGACTGTCTCCCAGGAAGCCTCCGCTGCTGTCTCAGTCTCCGGCCTCTGTCACCAGCCGCGCTAGGTATTTGGGGTGGATGAGTCTGGTCTCTGTAGAACATCGATGGGACCTCCAGGAGGGATCCTCTACTGGAGATGAAACACTGCAACTTAGTCACTTAAGGCCCAGGAGTTTCGGCCTAGCATACAGCATCAGCCCACAGCACTGGCATCCTGCTTGTCTCACTGTGTCTTTCCCAAGAGAGTGAGCCTGGCTCCTCCCTTCCTTTATAAAGCTTCCCCCAGAAGGCTGTGCGGTGCAGCAGTGCACCCTGGTATTCTCAAAGCACTATGGGCGATGAAGACTGCTCAACTTCCTGAAAGGAAAATAACATCAAAAGACATTCCATAGCCGCTGCAATGTGTCCTTTTGGCCACTAGATGGAGCCGAGTTCCTCTCAAATGTCAAGCAGCAGTCTTTTAGAACTTGTATAATGGAAGACCCCGCTACACACTCCCCCCACTTGAGAAACTTTGGTCCCCAAAGAGGACAACAGCATGTACTCCAGTGCATATGTTGGCAGTACACAAAAAAAAAAACATTAACATATGCATAACAGGGAATCATCTTCCTTTTCATAAGCAGAGTTCAAACTTAACAACTGCATATTACAACACAGGTTCGACATAGGAACCTCCCACCAATTGTCAGGGGAGGGAAGGTAATTCTGTTCACAGACCCCTGACACTTGAGTGGCTTGTACAGATGTGCCTGGGGGTGAGCTAGGGTTGTCCTCCACCAAATCTGCGGTGGAAGAACTAGGCTGATCAAGAGTTCGTTTGGAAGTAAAGATAGCCTCTTCTGAGCATTCACCCAATTGGTCATAGGTCAGTCTTTTGGGCGGGTGAATGACTCTTCTTTCCCTCTGTTCTTTGGGATGCACGATCTCAGAGGTACTAGGACCAGCCACTTCTGGGGATTCTTCAATGTCCTCCTCCTCATGTTCCAACACACAGGAATCTGATGCTTCAAGAGCGGTCAGTTCTTCTTCAGAGGAAGGTGCAACCTCCTCCTCAGGATCTTCATCATCAACTACTTCTTCTGGAAGCATGTGGAAAGGTATGAATTCGGGGGCTTCCGCCCGAAGGGTTCCTCTGTCAGCCAATTCGGATGAAGACAGGGAGGCAGGTGTGGGTTCTGGTAACTGAGACGACCACATCCAGTCAGGTACCTCCTCTTCATCTTCCAGATCTTCAGATGAAGAATTTCCCTCCCTCACATCTGGGAGTGTCGACTGAGATCTGGTGACTGGTCTGGACAGGCGAGAGGTCGAAGGGGTCTCTGGCGAATCTACGACAGGAGGCATGCGAACTGCTTCAGAGAGAGGCAGTAAATGGTTCCTATGCCAAGTCTTCAATGGACCCACACTTCCTTCAGGCCGAATTTGATACACAGGGAGGTTTGGTAGTTGCTTGCAGATAACATAAGGTTGGGACTTCCAGCGGTCTGCCAACTTGTGTTTTCCCGGGACACCCAAGTTCCTCAACAATACCCTGTCCCCTGGTTGCAAGTCTTGGATCCGAACTTTTAAGTCGAAATTCCTTTTATTCCTCAGTCCACGTTGATCAGATGTGGCCTGAGCTTTATCATAGGCCGATTTCAGACTCTTCCGCAGTCGGTCCACATATCCCTTGTGCGATGCTGAAGAGGTGTGATCGGGCGAGATGCCAAAGGCCAAATCCACTGGCAATCGAGCCTCTCGTCCAAACATTAGACGATAAGGGGAATATCCAGTAGCATCACTGACAGTACTGTTGTAGGCATGCACAATGGCAGCTACATGTTTGCCCCAATGCTGTTTCTTCTCTGAGCTTAAAGTCCCCAACATGTCCAAAAGAGTCCTGTTAAATCTTTCCGGCTGGGCATCCCCTTGTGGATGGTAGGGAGTAGTTCTAGTCTTTTGGATGCCTAACAGATCCAACAGTCTCTTGATCAGTCTGCTTTCAAAGTCTCTTCCCTGATCTGAATGGAGGCGTTGTGGTAACCCATAGTGTACAAAGAACTTTTCTACAAGAACTTTGGCTACTGTAGAGGCCTTCTGATCCCTTGTTGGGAATGCTTGGGCGTATCTGGTAAAATGGTCTGTTACCACAAGGACATTCCCTTGGCCACTCAGATCAGGCTCTAGGCAAAGGAAATCAATGCACACCAGTTCCATGGGTCCCTGGCTTTGCAGATGGCCCATTGGGGCTGCTTGACGTGGCAGAGTCTTCCTTTGTATACATCGGACACAAGAATGACAGTATCCTTCAACTTCGGCCCTCATACAGGGCCAGTAGAACCTGTCTCTGACAAGCTGAAAAGTTCTTTCAGGTCCCAGATGGCCATGATTATCATGAAGAGCAGCCAGAACTCTCTCCCTGTATTTAGCTGGTAAGAACAGTTGCCACTTCTCCTCCAGATCTTCAGATGGGCCTCTTCGGTAGGCCACCCCTTCTCGGATCTGTAACCGGGTCCACTCTCTATGCAACAGACGGGCCCCCTGAGGAGAGTCGGTGAGAAGCAACTCAGGGCGCTGGATCTCCAAGGCTTCCAAAAGAAGTTTTCCCAGAGGGTCTTCCAGCTGCTCCTTCCTCAAGTCCCTTTTGGACAGCCGGGGTAAATCTTCCCCTTCAACCTGGGTCACCCTGCAATAGTATTTGGGTACTCCGACAGCCGAAACCCCAATCTCTTCGGCTCTTGATCCTCCTCTGGATCGAAGTTCAGTTCCCTGATATAGGGCACGCACCCCTTCTGGAGCCAAATGGGTCCATTCTTCATCAGGTTCGTGTGGTGCATGCAACCTTCTGGATAGGGCATCTGCATCCCTGTTCCCGATTCCTGGCCGATACTTCAGGCTGAAGTTGAAGCTAGAGAGGGCAGCCAACCATCTGTGTCCTGTTGCATCCAGCTTAGCTGTAGTCAACAGATAGGTAAGGGGATTATTATCCGTCTTGACAATGAATTCAGCTCCGTACAGGTAATCTTTCAGTTTGTCGACCACTGCCCACTTTAAGGCCAGGAATTCAAGTTTGTGGGTAGGATAATTCCTTTCAGCAGGTAGTAGACTCCTGCTCACGTAGGCTACGGGTCGCAGGTGGCCCCCATGTTCCTGGTAGAGTACCCCACCCAGCCCATCTCGGCTGGCATCGACATGTAGTTCATATGGTTTCGTGGGGTCTGCGTAGGCCAACACAGGGGCAGTGGTTAGATTCTTTTTCAACTGAATGAAAGCCCCTTCACATTCTGGGGTCCACTGATCCTGGATGGACTCCTTGGCCTTCCGGGGTCCCATGGTGGACTTCATTGGCTTGACCAGTTCAGGAACGTCATCTTCTTCGTTCTTTAGTAACTCATTGAGGGGTCGGGCAATCTTGGCGAACCCCTCTACAAACCTCCTGTAATAGGAGCAAAAACCCAGGAACGACCGAAGTTCGGTCACATTTGTAGGTCTCGGCCAGGAGGCGACAGCATCCAGCTTGTCCGGGTCGGTGGCCACCCCTTCTTCAGACACGATGTGGCCCAGGTAATGGACCGAGGACTGATAGAATTGGCACTTCTCAGGAGAAAGTTTCAGGCCTTCTTCATGTAGCCTCTTCAGGACCTTTTCCAACCTCTCCTCGTGTTCTTCCAAAGTTCTGCCAAACACGATAACATCATCCAAGTATACCAGTACCTCTATCAAATTCATATCTCCAACGGTCCTTTCCATCAGCCTTTGGAAGGTAGCAGGGGCCCCTGACAATCCCTGAGGCATGCGATTGAACTCAAAGAACCCCACAGGGGTGATGAAGGCTGTCTTCTCCCGATCTTCAGGGTGCATGGGGATCTGATAATACCCACTCTTTAAGTCCATCACACTGAACCACTTCGCCCCTGACAGGCTCTGTAGGGCGTCTTCGATTCGAGGAGTGGTATACTGGTCTGGGATGGTTCTTCTGTTCAGTGTTCGGTAGTCGATACAAAGCCTCAGAGATCCGTTTTTCTTCCGGACTACCACTATCGGAGAAGCATATGGGCTCCTGGATTCTCGAATAACCCCAGTCTTCTTGAGTTCCGCCAGCTGCTGACGTAGATCTTCTAAGTCACCTAAGGGAACTCGCCGGACTCTTTCTCGGAAAGGTTTGTCCTCACTCAGGCGGATCTTATGAGTGGCACTCCTGGCGCATCCCACGTCGAACTCAGCCCTAGAAAATATTCCTCGCCATCCAGCAAGTTGTGCCTTGGCCCTCTTCACCCATTCTGGTGGGAGGGCAGCGTTTCCAGAGCAGAGCTCTTCTATAACATCTTCACCCCTTCCCTCCTCTTTAAGATCAGATGGGACAACTGGGGTAGCCGGGTTAACTTGGCCCAACAGCACTCTGGCCGGTACCTTCACCGGTGTAGTAGAGGTGTTTCTGACACTCACTAAAACCCTTCCATGGTTTTTCTGTAACACCTTCAAAGGGATCACTTCAGGGATTACTTCTATCCCTCTCTCCTCTTCCTGTGGACCTGATTCAAAGATGATAAAAGGGCCCGGCTGTTTCCATGTGAGTTTAACGGAAGCTTTCAGACAAGCCACCTCTCCTGGCTGCAAGACCTTTTCCGTTCTGTCCAACTTCCAGAGTCTTCCAACTCCTTCTGCAGGAGTCTCTTGCTCCAATACTAATCGTTGATAGGCCTGCCGTAGCATGGGGTGAATCCTTGGCGCTGGAGCATCCTGTCCCTGGACCAGTTGTGTCAGGAGGCGCCTTACTAGGTCAGTGTTGGTCCCTACGATGAGAGAGCTTTTGTTGGCCCCTGGCGGACGAGGACAGACCACCGCTAGGGTGTCGAAGGTTTCAGCTTCACCAGCCACTGATGGGTCAAAGGTCAACTTGATTGGCAGATACCCGTCATAGGGAAAACTTTGAGTCCCGATACCCCATATCTCCAGATCTTCCAACTTCTGCAGAGGTAGATGGGTAAGGTGTTTATCATAGAAGTCTCTATACAGAAGAGTCACTTGGGCCCCAGTGTCAAGGAGGGCTCTTGTGTAAATTCCTTCTACCTGGACAGAGACTACAGGGGAAGGCCCGACCAAGTTAGTTGGGAATTCTCTTGAAGTGGCCTTGTTGTCTGATTCAGTTCTCTGCACCCAGGCTCTTTTCTTTTTTTTTCTTCTGGACTTCAGTCCCCTCTGGGCCCGGTGTGCATTGATTTTCCTTCTCTCAGTAGCCTGGAGTATAGAACTAGGGGCGTTGTACCTGGATCTGACTCCCTGACTCAGATTCCCTGAATCATTGAGTCTCTTGGATTCCCTTGAAACTGGCGGGCACCCGGTCGACTCCTTCACGGGTGCCCTCTGAAGTTTTTCCGCTGGCTTGCGAGGTTCTGAGGCGACATTTCCTGGGCTGGGACATACTCCTCTAACATGTCCTACTCCCCCACAGTTGAAACAAGTTAGCGATCTCCTAGGTCTCGGTTCCGGGTCTACTCTAAGGTTAGAAGGTTTATCCGGCTTCTCTGACACGTTCCCATCAGGTAGAGTAGATGCCTGACTAGTCAGGATGGACACCATTTCTATCAACTGGGACACCTGGGTCTTTAGGAGTTCAACTTGCGAGTCACTTTCTTTTGCACTTATCACTCTGACACGAGCAGTTGAGTCAAACTGCCGACTCTTCCTTTTGTTGTCTAACATGACCTCTTCTTCTCTGACCATTCGGATCAGGTCAGGGTATTCCAGAATGCCACCATCTTGGCGAGTTCGCAACAGTATGGCAATGGGATCTAAGGGTTGAGCCCCTCTCAGCACCTGCCGTGCACGAGTCTCATCTACCTTCCGGGGGTCTATCCCTTTCTTTATCAAGATCTGGTGGATGATCTTATCTAGGCGTCTAATAAATTCGGACAACTTCTCTTCCTCTTCTTGGTAACAGTGGTCTAACTGGTAAAGAAGTTCAGCCACGTTCTCCGTCCGACCAAATACATCTTGTAGAATGTCTAGATAATCCTGTGCAGTACAGTTCTTTTTGCTTAGCTTGAGATTACGTACGGCCTCTAGTGCAGGTCCCTTTAAACTTTCTGTGATTCTCTGTTTCTTGTGCTGTTCTGGTACCTCCCACTCTTCCAAAGCCTGAGTGGCGGTATCTAACCACTCTTCAAACCCATCTTCTGTCGAAGGCACAGGCTGTTTCCCAGAGAATGTCCTGAGCTTCCTATATTCAGTCATCAGATAGTTTGGGGAGTCCTTACTACATTTTGCTACGATTTCCCCAAGAACAGCACACAGTTCTGAGCTAAAGGTAGACAAAGGTGGTGACTCTGGACTCCCTTCTTGGACACCTTTTTCTTTGCTGGATCCCCCAGGAGTGGTGGATGAGGGACCTTCAGTAAGGACTTCTGGATGTATTAAGAAAAGTTCTGTTTGGTCAGTAGTCTTTACACTGGTTCCCTTAAAGTAATCAGGGACCCCCTTCCTCCACTCACACAATGCATACGTGTGTGGAACGGTGGTGTCTGTCTTTATGTCAGTCACCCAGAATTTCCTGTCTGTGGACAGTGCCCTTAAAACTGGGAGGAGTTTTTCCTCAGTCCAGACCTCTCCCTTGATTTCAACCACCAGGCCATTTTCCACTACGACATTCTCTTCCCTGCACCACTCGGCTGCAGCGGTAGGGTCCATTTCTGCGTTGAGGGGGATTCTGTGGCTGAGAGGGTTGTGTTGCAGGACTGTAGATCATCCCGGACGAGCCCCCACGTGTAGCACCACCCCCGCAGGAGCTGCTGATTAGATTATTGGGTCTACGTCCTGCCTAACAACCCACAGAATTGGCTCGAACCCTCCCTAGGCACAACTGACCCAGAATAGGACTGGAATACCAAATGGCTACACAGATTGGAATATAACACTTCAATAAATAATAATGACCTGTTACCTCTCTCCAGCTGCAGTCCTTCTGGGTAATACAAGGTGACCACACACAAGCTTGCTTTTAAACAGGAAAGTTATTTACTGTGAATCAAATAAACAGTTTCGATACAGTAAAATATGACTTTGTAAAAGGATATACTAATTAATTAATCAAAGATAAGATAAATACTGTGATATCACTCCTCAAGGGCACATTAATTGTTTCAGGAAATGTCTCAGAGCCTATAGGACCGCCATCTTAATCACTATTATACTTTTGGAGATAAGGCTCAGCATTCAGTTAGACACAGTATCAGAATGTCAGACCTATCTGAGTCCGCTGTTTCTTCTCTATATCTTCGCTAGCAACGTTGGTGCACTCGCAATTTGTAATCCACATTGAGGATGGGTGATCAATAGAGAGAATGGCAGCAAACAGTTAGTAATCACCGCGGGGTGTCTGTGCAGGATTGCCGGTAAAACTTCTGTGAGAGATGTACTGGGCCACCTGGTATATTGCCTTCTACTACTCTAAGGCTAATCCTGACTAAAGTTACTTCTTTGATAGATAGAGTCAGTTTTTGGGCAGGTGCCCTCTCACCAACAGGACTGTCTCCCAGGAAGCCTCCGCTGCTGTCTCAGTCTCCGGCCTCTGTCACCAGCCGCGCTAGGTATTTGGGGTGGATGAGTCTGGTCTCTGTAGAACATCGATGGGACCTCCAGGAGGGATCCTCTACTGGAGATGAAACACTGCAACTTAGTCACTTAAGGCCCAGGAGTTTCGGCCTAGCATACAGCATCAGCCCACAGCACTGGCATCCTGCTTGTCTCACTGTGTCTTTCCCAAGAGAGTGAGCCTGGCTCCTCCCTTCCTTTATAAAGCTTCCCCCAGAAGGCTGTGCGGTGCAGCAGTGCACCCTGGTATTCTCAAAGCACTATGGGCGATGAAGACTGCTCAACTTCCTGAAAGGAAAATAACATCAAAAGACATTCCATAGCCGCTGCAATGTGTCCTTTTGGCCACTAGATGGAGCCGAGTTCCTCTCAAATGTCAAGCAGCAGTCTTTTAGAACTTGTATAATGGAAGACCCCGCTACATTAGGTTCACCTCTATCACCCTCCTTGGTCCAAGATCAGGTTTTGTTCTTTCACTCCTCTTGGTCCAAGATTAGGATCTGCTCCCCCCCCCTTTGTTCAAGATCAGGTTCTGATCCGTCAACCCTGTTATTCCAAGATCAGTTTCTTCTCTCTTGATCCAAGATCGGGTTCTGTCTTGATCCAAGATCAGGTTCTGCTTCCTCATCGCTCTTTGTCCAAGATTAGGTTCTCCTCTATCACCCTCCTTGGTCCAAGATCAGGCTTTGTTCTCTCACTCCTCTTGATCCAAGATTAGGATCTGCCCCCCCCCCTTGTTCAAGATCAGGTTCTGATCCGTCAACTCTGTTATTCCAAGATCAGTTTCTTTTCTCCTGATCCAAGATCAGGTTCCGTCTTGATCGTGTTATGCTTCCTCACCCCTCTTGGTCCAAGATCAGGTTTTCTCCCATCCAAGATCAGGTTTTCCCCCATCCAAGATCAGGTTTTGCTCTCTCATCCATCTTGGTCCAAGATTCGTTCTGCTCCATCACCCCCTCGGTTCAATATCAGGATCTGATTCCTCACCCCCAGTTCCCTCACACCCAATGGTCCAAGATTAGGTTCTGCTCTCGTTACCCCCACTTGGTCCAAAGCCAGATTCTGCTAATCTCCCTTGGAGTGGTCTTGTTTCTAATTCAAGGCCATGTCTCCCCAAAACACACAGACTCTGGGAATCTAGGTCCAGGATCCATACATATGGCCTAGATGCCCCATTACCAGCAATGACTACTTTCGATTGTGATGCTCAGAGCAGATGTTAATATCATCAGCTCAAAGAAACCTGATTCTTGAGGTCTCCTGCTATAATATGTTAAAGGCTCCATTCACACTTGTACAACTCCAAAGTTACGCTGATTTTGGAGTGCAACTTTGATGCAACTTTGACTCAACTTTGAAACAACTTTGGATGGGTGCAACTTGGATACGACTTTGGCTTTGACCAGTGGTAATGGACAACTATTGCACACAAGTTGTATTGTATAACATTCATGTATGACTTTCATGCAACTTCTGAGTGTTAACATTGAAGTCTATGGCCCTAAAGTTGCATGAAAGCCAGACCACAGCAGTGCATGAACTACTTTTTTTTTTTTTAACAGAAAAGTTTTATTGATAAAAAACAGCAATACATCAGATACAACCATCAAGGTACATTATCCAAAATGGAAACAAGACAGCATAAACTTATATCATGTCATGTGCACAAATGCAAGTATGTTATGCAAACATCAAAAACTAGAATAGGACGTTATCAAAGAGTGTCAGACATAAGTAAAACGCAACATTAACCAATTCCCAAAGCCATTGAAACCCAGGGTCTCCCAGGGAGGAGCGGGTGTCGGGCCAGAGGACCGAGGTATGGGGCGCCACCACCGTGACTCCCCCCTCCTCAATCCTCCAGGGGGAATTATAACCAATACATCCCCCAGGAACATAAAGGAGTAGAACATCTCCCCCGCCACCAAGATAAGCCCCAGAGATCTAGAGTTGTAGAGACCTAGCCCCAGGCCACGGGTCCCATATCTTCCCAAACTTTTGAGGGCATTGACGTCCCATATAAGTTAGTTTATACAGCGGAAGGGCCGAGTCCACCAACGCCCGCCATTGGGCGACCGTCGGAGAAGCCGACCCCCTCCAGTTTTGCAATAGAGCCTTCCTGGCATAAAAAGACAAATAAAACAGTAACAATTTCAGATACTTGGCCTGCGTCGCCAAACCACCCATGCCCAAAAGAAGTATCCTAGGATCAAGGGGTATCTGTATGGCCGTCACTGCACTCATCTCAGCCACCACCTCCCTCCAGTACTCCTGGATCCTCGGACAGTCCCACACAACACGAAAGAAGGTCCCAACCGCCTGCTGACACTTATGACACAGCTCCGAACACGAAGGATAGATCCTGGCCAAGTGCTGGGGGGGTATAATACGCTCTGTGCAGAAAGATTTAGTTTAGATGAACCTATCTCTGGCCAAAATCATTGTGGGCAGGTATTGCTGAATCCCTGGACCCCAGTCTTCCTCAAGAAGAGCAGGAACGTCCTGCCGCCAGCGCCCGAACAGGAATGGATCCCCATCCGGGTGACCACACGTAAGGCGTAGATAGACGGAAGACAGAATCTTATCCGCATTACGCGTGGTCAGGAACCTCTCCACTCTATGGGGGGCAATGACTATTGGAGCCGAAAACTGCGACTGCACCGCATGTCGCAGCTGCAGGTACCTAAATAGCATCCGAGACGGAAGTCTAAATTTCTCCCGCAGCTCAGGGAAGGGTAGTGCATGAACTACTTTTAAGTTGCTCCAACTTTAAGTCGAACATATATGAATAGGTATCATTGAAAAACATGAAGAATAACTTGTCGTGCAAGTTCGATGTCCAAAGTTGCATGACAAGTTGCACAAGTGTGAATGGAGCCCAAGGTGTTATGCGTCTTTGTCCCATTGTATCATTTCCCCATTATGTGCCTCCTCTGTGTGCATTCCCGTTTTTTTTATTGTTTCTGTCTGTCTGATCATCTCTTGGAGATGAGATTAATCTTGTGAACACTTTAACTTGTTATGGAACTATTGTGAGATGTTATGTGTTTATACTTATGATAATGTGTAATGTACTTTGTGAGCTTGGTGCCGGGCAGTCTGACCTGGAGTGGGATCTCTGATTAATCACAACATTATGTGAGTGGGCACTGAGTCATCTAGGTGGCTAGTTGTTTAATTAGCTTAATGTTTATAGCAGGGGTCTTCAAACTATGACCTTCCAGTTGTTCAGGAACTACAATTCCCATCATGCCTAGTCATGTCTGTGAATGTCAGAGTTTTACAATGCCCCATGGGATGTGTGGTTCCACAACAGCTGGAGGGTCGTAGTTTGAGGATCCCTGGTTTAAAGTATATGTTGGCTGTTGTTTAGCTATGTTAATTATATTCCTGTGCACAGTTTGTATTGTTAGGGTAATATGATCAGGAGGGGAATGTCCTCCTGTCGGATATAAAGTATGTGTCTGCGTTTCAACAAACAGTCATTCTTTTGGTTCTATCTTAACATATTGTCTGTGTACAATGCGTTGGGTAAAAGGATGGTATTAGCTTGGTCTGCTCGGAACAGTTTGGAGGGCAAGGGCACTATTTGGCGGAAGGAAGCACCTAAGCGGGGTGCCAAGCAGTTACATCACAACCCTCTTGGTCCAAGATTAGGTTTTCCTTTGTCACTCTCCTTGGTCCAAGATCAGGTTCTGTTCCCTTACTCCTCTTGGATCAAGATCAGGTTCTGCTCCCTTACTACCCTTGATCCAAGATCAGGGTCTGCTTCTTCACTACCCTTTGGTAATATTAGGTTCTGATCCCTCATCTCTGTTGGTCTAAGATCAGATTCTGCTCTCTGATCTGACTTGATCCAAGATCAGGTTCTGCTTGCTCACCCCTC
Source organism: Pelophylax lessonae (assembly GCF_965119305.1). NCBI lineage: Eukaryota > Metazoa > Chordata > Amphibia > Anura > Ranidae > Pelophylax > Pelophylax lessonae. The sequence goes on along the minus strand of NC_138769.1, from coordinate 738,738,447 downwards.
TTGGTCCAAGATTAGGTTCTCCTCCATCACCCTCCTTGGTCCAAGATCAGGTTCTGTTCCCTTACTCCTCTTGGTCCAAGATCAGGTTCTGCTCCCTTACTACCCTTGATCCAAGATCAGGTTCTGCTTGCTCATCCCTCTTGGTCCAAGATTAGGTTCTCCTCCATCACCCTCCTTGGTCCAAGATCAGGTTCTCCTCCATTACCCTCCTTGGTCCAAGATCAGGTTCTCCTCCATCACCCTCCTTGGTCCAAGATTAGGTTCTCCTCCATCACCCTCCTTGGTCCAAGATTAGGTTCTCCTCCATCACCCTGCTTGGTCCAAGGTCAGGTTCTCCTCCATCACTCTCCTTGGTCCATGATCAAGTTCTGCTCCCTCACCCCCCTTGGTCCAGGATCAGGTCCCTTACTCTCCTTGGTTCAAGATGAGGTTCTCCTCTCCTCCCTAAGTGGTACAAGTTCCGTTCAGCTCTCCCTCACCTTCCCTCTGATCCATATTCAGGCTTTTTCTTCCCTTCCAAGCCCAAGATCAGGTCATCCTTCTTACATCGGTCCACAATCCCGCTTGATCCAGGATCTGGACCCCCTTAGTGCAGCACAAGGTTCCTCAACACTGAGGTAATTCAGGCTGCATCGATTCATTGCAGTGTGTTACCATATGCGTGTGAGAAAGTGATGTTTGTCCTTTAGAATACGTTTCAAACCTCAGATCAATCCCAAGCCCTGAACCTTTAGGAATGCTGTAGGTGGGTGCGCTCATATCCTCAGCCACATTTGGGGTTTCAGTGAGGCCAGAGAGGTGGATGGGCCAGGCTGCCAATGGCAGCGGGTACCTGGGCTGAGAAGAAGTGGATTGAATGGTGCTGGCCATCAGGCTGAGGGCGTTTTTTTAATTTTATTTTAGTCTGGAGTTCTGCTTTAATGGTCACCACTCATTTTTCTACACTTTTATGCCAAAGATGTACTTTATGCAATACAAAGCCCGCGGGGCGTGTCCTCTGCTCTCCACCCACCTGATTGAACCTAAACTCCATTTTTTTTCTTTTGATGTACAGATAGACACGATTGCCCTCACTGGATTCCGGCGGCTGAAGACGGAGGACGACGTGATAGACAACAGTGCCGAGGACTACGATGACGCCCAGTCCTTGTAAGTCTGGCCAGTTTTTTTACTTTTACTTGGTGTATCGGTGAAGGTCCGGTGTCCCCGGCGTGGGATAACCAGCAGTAGTTGGTCACCATTGGACTTCTGTTTTGTGATGCTGAAGATGTTTGGTGACTCATCAGAAGACCTTCCTTAGTTCTGAACATAGAAACATTTTTAGTGTGATGGAAGACGGCCAATGGATTGCCTCCAATACTACCGGGAGGTTTATTTGGTCTTTTTCCGTTATTTCACACAATCGGCATCAAAAATATAAAGAATTCACCGCACAACCGGACTGTGAAAAACCCATGCAGTATCCTGCTGGTCTCTAATAGTCTCTTGTCTCTGAAATTCTTATGTAGTATCTTGGTGGTCTCTAATAGTCTCATGTAATATCTGGGGGTCTCTAATGGTCTCTTGCAGGAGCTCAGTGGTCTCTAATGGTCTCTTGCAGGAGCTCAGTGGTCTCTAATGGTCTCTTGCAGGAGCTCAGTGGTCTCTAATGGTCTCTTGCAGTATCTCAGTCAGTGGTCTCTAATAGTCTCTTGGGTTATCTTGTTATTATTTTTTGTAGTATCTCAGTGGTCTTTAATGGCTCCTTATAGTATCAGGGGTCTCAGTCTCTTGCAGGAACTCAGTAGCCTCTCATTGTTTCTTGCAGTACCTCAGTGGTCTCTAATAGTCTCTTGCAGTACCTCAGTGGTCTCTAATAGTCTCTTGCAGTAACTCAGTGGTCTCTAATAGTGTCTTGTAGTAACTGAGTGGTTTCAAATAGTCTCTTGCAGGAGCTCAGTGGTCTCTAATAGTGTCTTGTAGTAGCTCAGTGGTCTCTAATAGTGTCTTGTAGTAACTGAGTGGTTTCAAATAGTCTCTTGTAGCTCAGTGGTCTCTAATAGTGTCTTGTAGTAGCTCAGTGGTCTCTAATAGTGTCTTGTAGTAGCTCAATGGTCTCTAATAGTCTCTTGCAGGAGCTCCGTGCTCTCTTATAGTGTTTTGTAGTAGCTCAATAGTCTCTTATAGTCTCTTTCAGGAGCTCAGTGGTCTCTAATAGTCTCTTGCAGGAGCTCAGTGGTCTCTAATAGTCTCTTGCAGGAGCTCAGTGGTCTCTAGTAGTCTCTTGTAGTAGCTCAATGGTCTGCATTGGTCTCTTATAGAAGCTTATTTGTCTAAAATAGTCTCTTGCAGGAGCTCAGTGGTGGCTAAGAGTGTCTTGTAATAGCGGTCTCTAATCGTCTCTTGCAGTATGATGGTGGTTTCTAAGTCTATTGCAGTATGTTGGCAGTTTCTCATAGTCTCTTGCTGTATGTCGGAGGTTTCTAATAGTCTCTTGTAGTAGCTCAGTGTTCTCTAATAGTCTCTTGCAGGAGCTCAGTGGTCTCTAATAGTCTCTTGCAGGAGGTCAGTGATTTCTAATAGTCTATTCTAGTAGCTCAGTGTTCTCTAATAGTCTCTTGCAGGAGCTTGGTGGTCTCTATTAGTCTCCTGTAGTAGCTCATTGGTCTTTAATAGTCTCTTGCAGCAGCTCAGTGGTCTCTAATAGTGTCTTGTAGTAACTGAGTGGTTTCTAATAGTCTCTTGCAGGAGCTCCGTGCTCTCTAATAGTGTCTTGTTGTAGCTCAGTGGTCTCTAATAGTCTATTGAAGGAGATTGGTGGTCTCTAATAGTCTCTTGCAGGAGCTTAATGGTCTCTATTAGTCTCTTGTAGTAGCTCAGTGGTTTCTAATAGTCTCTTGCGGGTGCTCAGTGGTCTCTAATAGCATCTTGCAGGTGCTCATTGGTTTCCAATAGTCTCTTGCAGTATCTCAGTGGCCTCTCATTGTCTCTTGCAGTACCTCAGTGGTCTCTAATAGTCTTTGGCAGGAGCTCAGTGGACTCTTATAGTCTCTTTCAGGAGCTCTGTGGTCTCTAATAGTCTCTTGCAGGAGCTTAATGGTCTCTATTAGTCTCTTGTAGTAGCTCAGTGTTCTCTAATAGTCTCTTGCAGGAGCTCAGTGGTCTCTAATAGTCTCTTGCAGGAGGTCAGTGATTTCTAATAGTCTATTCTAGTAGCTCAGTGTTCTCTAATAGTCTCTTGCAGGAGCTTGGTGGTCTCTATTAGTCTCCTGTAGTAGCTCATTGGTCTTTAATAGTCTCTTGCAGCAGCTCAGTGGTCTCTAATAGTGTCTTGTAGTAACTGAGTGGTTTCTAATAGTCTCTTGCAGGAGCTCCGTGCTCTCTAATAGTGTCTTGTTGTAGCTCAGTGGTCTCTAATAGTCTATTGAAGGAGATTGGTGGTCTCTAATAGTCTCTTGCAGGAGCTTAATGGTCTCTATTAGTCTCTTGTAGTAGCTCAGTGGTTTCTAATAGTCTCTTGTAGTAGCTCAGTGGTCTCTAATAGTCTCTTGCGGGTGCTCAGTGGTCTCTAATAGCATCTTGCAGGTGCTCATTGGTTTCCAATAGTCTCTTGCAGTATCTCAGTGGCCTCTCATTGTCTCTTGCAGTACCTCAGTGGTCTCTAATAGTCTTTGGCAGGAGCTCAGTGGACTCTTATAGTCTCTTTCAGGAGCTCTGTGGTCTCTAATAGTCTCTTGCAGGAGCTTAATGGTCTCTATTAGTCTCTTGTAGTAGCTCAGTGCTTTCTAATAGTCTCTTGTAGTAGCTCCGTGGTCTCTAAAAGTCTCTTGCAGGAGCTCCGTGCTCTCTAATAGTGTCTTGTTGTAGCTCAGTGGTCTCTAAAAGTCTCTCGTAGTAGCTCAATGGTCTATAATAGTCTTTTGCAGGAGCTCAGTGGTCTCTAATAGTCTCTTGCAGTAGGTCAGTGGTTTCTAATAGTCTATTCTAGTAGCTCAGTGTTCTCTAATAGTCTCTTGCAGGAGCTTGGTGGTCTCTAATAGTTTCTTGCAGGAGATTAATGGTCTCTAATAGTGTCTTTTAGTAACTGAGTGGTTTCTAATAGTCTCTTGCAGGAGCTCAGTGGTCTCTAATAGTCTCTTGCAGGAGCTCAGTGGTCTCTAATAGTCTCTTGCAGGACCTCAATGGCCTCTAATAGTCTCTTGTAGGAGCTCAGTAGTCTCTAATAGTCTCTTGCAGGAGTTCAGTGGTCTCTAATAGTCTCTTGCAGGAGTTCAGTGGTCTCTAGTAGTCTCTTGCAGGAGTTCAGTGGTCTCTAGTAGTCTCTTGCAGGAGTTCAGTGGTCTCTAGTAGTCTCTTGCAGGAGCTCAGTGGTCTCTAGTAGTCTCTTGTAGTAGGTCAATTGTCTGTAATGGTCTCTTGTAGAAGCTTATTTGTCTCAAATAGTCTCTTGCAGGAGCTCAGTGGTAGCTAAGAGTGTCTTGTAATAGCTCAGTGGTCTCTAATAGTCTCTTACAGTATGTCGGTGGTTTCCTCTTTTGTGTCCAGGTGCTTTTTTTTAACAAACTCCCATTTATAGACCGTCGATAAATAACCATTTCCAGCTCATCCAATCAAAGTTAGGGTCACTGCACATCTTACAATCTGACTGTACAATCTTTGTACAACCAACTTCAGACTTACTAAAGGCCCGTACACACGCACCGATTGTCGGCTGAACGATCGGCCGTCTTTTGTCCAGTGTTGTTGTGTTGGTTGAAATGTGCTCTAGACTGCACACAAATTTTGTCGGCCAACAACAACCAACTTCAGAAGTGATGTCATGTGATGGTTAACTTTCTGTGTGTTTTTTCTTCTCTAAGCATGCCCAGTCTTGCTCATCTGGCTTTTGTCGGCCAAAATCTGTACTGACTGACGGAAAATCGGCCGCTCTGGTGACGGCCAACAAAAATTTTATAGCATGCACACCAGATTTTGTTCGGCCGAAAAGTCGCAGTCGGTTGTCGGAAGCATCATACTAACAAGCCGACAATCGGCCGATCGGACGTTGGCCGAACATTTACGGCCGACAATCGGTACGTGTGTACGGGGCTTTAAGCAGTCCATAGATTATACAATTTTCTTTTCTTCCACCATGGGTTGATTGATTCTCCCCCCCAGTCAGTGTAGATGGGGGGATCCCTCCTGTGGTGCTAATAAAACATTGCAGTATAGGACTGAGCTAATCCGTCCAATCAATTTGTATCCAATCTTGCAAATCCTGGCATTACATCATAGTTGTTGGAAGATCTAAAGGAGATTGTAACGTGTGTGGTGAGCTTTACATTTGATTGGTGAGCCCAGGCCAGGCGTGTGACGATTTCTGACACAACGAATAATCTTCATATCAATTGTGTCCGATGTATGGCAACGTGAAGAACAAGAGCTTAGTAGGGGGAGGGGGAAAGGGGGGGGGGGTAATATTCTGACCTGCAACGTGTGAGAGATTCTGAGCAGAGTGAGGATCCCATCCTCCACCCTGTACAGGAAACTCACCGACCACTACTGACCGTCTGCCTGTATTTATAGACACAGAGATACCACAATTCTATCTATCTATCTATCTATCTATCTATCTATCTATCTATCTATCTATCTATCTATCTATCTATCTATCTATCTATCTATCTATCTATCTATCTATCTATCTATCTATCTATCTATCTATCTATCTATCTATCTATCTATCTACCAATTAAATTCCCTAACTGCATTTCAATGGGATTCAGTTCAGAGCTTTGACTAGATCAGTCCATATGAGCCTGTGCTTGGTGGGTTTAGGTTTACTAGTGTGTTTTGCATGACTATCTATCTATCTATCTATCTATCTATCTATCTATCTATCTATCTATCTATCTATCTATCTATCTATCTATCTATCTATCTATCTATCTATCTATCTATCTATCTATCCCATATCTATCTATCTATCTATCTATCTATCTATCTATCTATCTATCTATCTATCTATCTATCTATCTATCTATCTATCTATCTATCTATCTATCTATCTATCTATCTATCTATCTATCTATCTATCTATCTATCTATCTTGTCACTTAGGGGTGTACTCACTTTTGTTGCCAGCGGTTTAGACATTAATGGCTGTGTGTTGAGTTATTTTGAGGGGACAGTAAATTTACACTGTTATACAAGCTGTACACTCACTGCTTTACATTGTAGCAAAGTGTCATTTCTTCAGTGTTGTCACATGAAAAGATATAAATATTTACAATAAGTACAGGGGGTGTACTTACTTTTACTGTACATGTTCTGTATTTATTGACTGCAGCTGGCGCCTTGAAAAAGTATTCACACCCCTTACTTTTGTGAGACACTGTATATATGTAAAATATTATTATACAGGATTTATAAAGCGCTAACAGTTTGCGCAGCACTTTACAACATGAGGGCAGACAGCACAGCTACAATCCAATACAGGAGGAATCGGAGGGTCCGGCTCGTTAGTTGCGGTCTGCGGTGTTAAAATCCCGATAAAGTTGTCACAGGAGCCTCCATGGAAGTTTCCCAGCACACTGTAGAAGTCTCTGGTATTGGATGCCCCCCTCCCCCCTCTCAGGGGTTACAGGAAGAGGACAGTCCCCCGGTGTCACGGAATAGTGTGATGTGTACCCAGTCCCTAAGGACACAACGGAAGCCGCTTCTCCTCCATGAGTGTCCCTGGTGCAGTGTGAGCCCCAAGAGCTGACAGTCGGTAAGAAGTGTAAATGCTTGCTCTGTCCCTTTAAGGCTTTAGATTTGCATATTCTGTCGGGAAATCCCTCATTGTTCTTTAGAGGTTTTCCCAGCTGGGGATTCTCTTGTGTCCCCGGCCGGCCGTTCCCAGAGTCCTTTGCTCCTGGCTGGCTCCTTCAGTGGAGGTTTTCTCTGTAGAAGGTGATTGGAGCCACTTGGGTGCACTTGTAACAAAAGGGCGGAGTTCTGTCTGCGATCCTTATTTATTTGTAGGAATAATTTCTAGGATAAGATCCTCCGATTCACGCTGTGCCCGGGGTGTTCGTAAACGTTTCCTCGCTGACAGTCCTGTCTGATGGCGGGCATACACAAGACAATATTACAGAAGATCGAATTGTCCATCACTTTACTATTCATAAGATCGAAACGATCGCTCAATGCTCCACACAATTAACGATCATATCGATCCATCTTCTTTCCTTTGATTGGTTTTCAACCAAGGCCAATCAGAATAATTTAGATGAAATCAATCATTTTTGGTCAAAAGGGGTTCCTCATTAAGAGGTCTCCTCATTAAGGGTTCTCCTCATTTAGGCGTCTCCTCATTAAAGGGTCTCCTCATTAAGGCGTCTCCTCATTAAGAGGTCTCCTCATTAAGGGTTCTCCTCATTAAGGCATCTCCTTGTTAAGGGTTCTCCTCATTATGGGTTCTCCTCATTAAGGGTTCTCCTCATTAAGGGGTCTCCTCATTAAGGCATCTCCTCATTAAGAGGTCTCCTCATTAAGGCGTCTCCTTGTTAAGGGTTCTCCTCATTATGGGTTCTCCTCATTAAGGGTTCTCCTCATTATGGGTTCTCCTCATTATGGGTTCTCCTCATTAAGGGTTCTCCTCATTAAGGGGTCTCCTCATTAAGGGTTCTCCTCATTAAGGTGTCTCCTCATTAAGAGGTCTCCTCATTAAGGGGTCTCCTCATTAAGGCGTCTCCTCATTAAGGGTTCTCCTCATTAAGGCGTCTCCTCATTAAGGGGTCTCCTCATTTAGGCGTCTCCTCATTAAGGGGTCTCCTCATTAAAGGGTCTCCTCATTAAGGCGTCTCCTTGTTAAGGGTTCTCCTCATTATGGGTTCTCCTCATTAAGGGGTCTCCTCATTAAGGTGTCTTCTCATTAAGAGGTCTCCTCATTAAGGCGTCTCCTCATTAAGAGGTCTCCTCATTAAGGGTTCTCCTCATTAAGGGGTCTCCTCATTTAGGGGTCTCCTCATTAAGGGGTCTCCTCATTAAAAATTTCGCTGGACAAAGGTCACAAACAATCACCTAGTCCTCACAAATTATTTTATGTATTATGATCATTTTCTATGATCAACAGCTCCATCTACACAGCCAATCAACAAAATTTGTGGTGAGATGTCCAGCGTCAAGATCGAAACGATCGCTCAATGCACCATGCAATTAATGATCATATCGATCCATCTTCTTTCCTTTGATTGGTTTTCAGCCCAGGCCGATCAGAAAAATTTAGATGAAATCAATCATTTTTGGTCAAAAGGGGTCTCCTCATTAAGGCATCTCCTCGTTAACGGTTCTCCTCATTAAGAGATCTCCTCATTAAGGTATCTCCTCATTAAGATATCTCCTCATTAAGAGATCTCCTCATTAAGGGTTCTCCTCATTAAGGGTTCTCCTCATTAGATATTCGCTGGACGAAGGTCACAAACAATGACCTAGTCCTCACAAATTATTTTATCTATTATGATTATTTCCAATGATCAACAGCGCCATCTACACAGCCAATCAACACAATTCTTTCTGAGGTATCCAGCATCCATTTTCCTCCACCAACCAACACCTCATGTCCAACTCCAAACTCAACACTTTCCTTCTTCAACCCTGTTACCACTGATGAAGTTTCTAAACTCCTTTCCACAGCCCACCTTACTACCTGTCCCCTGGACCCTATCCCCTCGCAACTACTGCAAACACCCTCCTGCTCTATACTAAACTCTCTAACTCACATCTTTAACCTCTCCCTCTCTTCCGGCACCTTTCCCTCGCCACTCAAACATGCACTGGTTACCCCCATACTTAAAAAAACCCTCACTGGACCCCACCTGTCTGGAAAACTTAAGACAAATTTCCCTGCTCCCATTTGCCTCCAAGCTTCTTGAACCCCTTGTCCACAAACGTATGAGTTGCTACCTCACTGACAACAACCTTCTCGATTTCCTTCTTCAACCCTGTTACCACTGATGAAGTTGCCAATCTCCTTTCCACAGCCGACCTCACTACCTGTCCCCTCGCAACTACTGCAAACACCGTCCTGCTCTATCCTAAACTCTCTAACCCACATCTTCAACCTCTCCCTCTCTTCCGGCACCTTTCCCTCGCCGCTCAACCATGCACTGGTTACCACCCAACACTTAAAAAAACCCTCACTAGACCCCACCTGTCTGGAAGACCAATTTCCCTGCTCCCATTTGCGTCCAAGCTTTTTGAACGCTTTGACCACAACCGTATGAGTTGCTACCTCACTGACAACAACCTTCTCGATTTCCTTCTTCAACCCTGTTACCACTGATGAAGTTTCTAAACTCCTTTCCACAGCCCACCTCACTACCTGTCCCCTGGACCCTGTCCCCTTGCAACTACTGCAAACACCCTTCTGCTCTATCCTAAACTCTGTAACCCACATCTTCAAACTCTCCCTCTCTTCCAGAACCTTTCCCTCGCCGCTCAAACATGCACTGGTTACCCCCATATTTAAAAAACCCTCACTAGACCCCCACGTGTCTGGAAAACTTAAGACCAATTTCCCTGCTCCCATTTGTGTCCAAGCTTCTTGAACACCTTTTCCACAAACGTATGAGTTGCTACCTCACTGAAAGCAACCTTCTCGATTTCCTTCTTCAACCCTGTTACCACTGATGAAGTTGCCAAACTCCTTTCCACAGCCCACCTCACTACCTGTCCCCTGGACCCTGTCCCCTCGCAACTACTGCCAACACCCTCCTGCTCTATCCTAAACTCTCTAACGCACATCTTCAACCTCTCCCTACCTTCCAGCAACTTTCCCTCACCACTCAAACATGCACTGGATACCACATACTTAAAAACCCTCACTAGACCCCACCTGTCTGGAAAACATAAGACCAATTTCCCTGCTCCCATTTTCCTCCGAACTTCTTGAACGCCTTGTCCACAACCGTATGAGTTGCTACCTCACTGACAACAACCTTCCCGATTTCCTTCTTCAACCCTGTTACCACTGATGAAGTTGCCAATATCCTTTCCACAGCCCACCTCACTACCTGTCCCCTCGCAACTACTGCAAACACCCTTCTGCTCTATCCTAAACTCTCTAACCCACATCTTCAACCTCTCCCTCTCTTCCGGCACTCTTTCCTCGTCGCTCAACCATGCACTGGTTACCTCCATACCTAAAAAACCCTCACTAGACCCCCACCTGTCTGGAAAACTTAAGACCAATTTCCCTGCTCCCATTTGCCTCCAAGCTTCTTGAACGCCTTGATCACAACCGTATGAGTTGCTACCTCACTGACAACAACCTTCTCGATTTCCTTCTTCAACCCTCTTACCACTGATGAAGTTGCTAAACTCCTTTCCACAGCCCACCTTACTACCTGGACCCTGTCCCCTCGCAACTACTGCCAACACCCTCCTGCTCTATGCTAAACTTTCAAACCCACATCTTCAACCTCTCCCTACCTTCCAGCACCTTTCCCTCACCACTCAAACATGCACTGGATACTCCCATACTTAAAAACCCTCACTAGACGCCACCTGTCTGGAAAACTTAAGACCAATTTCCCTGCTCCCAATTGCCTCCAAGCTTCTTGAACACCTTGTCCACAACCGTATGAGTTGCTACCTCACTGACAACAACCTTCTCGATTTCCTTCTTCAACCCTGTTACCACTGATGAAGTTGCCAAACTCCTTTCCACAGCCCACCTTACTACCTGTCCCCTGGACCCTGTCCCCTCGCAACTACTGCCAACACCCTCCTGCTCTATCCTAAACTCTCTAACTCACATCTTCAACCTCTCCCTACCTTCCAGCACCTTTCCCTCACCACTCAAACATGCACTGGATACCCACATACCTAAAAACCCTCACTAGACCCCACCTGTCTGGGAAACTTAAGACAAATTTCCCTGCTCCCATTTGCCTCCAAGCTTCTGGAACACCTTGTCCACCATCGTATGAGTTGCTACCTCACTTGCAACAACCTTCTCTATCCCCTACAGTCTGGCTTCCATCCACAACATTTGACAGAAACTGCCCTACTAAAACTCACCAATGACCTGCTAACTGCTAAAACCAATGGCCAGTACTCCATACTTATGTAGCACCCTCCTTGGTAGGTGCTAGTGAGAGAGTATAGTTTTGAGCTCTGTCTGCTTACCAGAGGCGCTGCAGGTAAATCTATATTGTTCTCTGCCTACCAGGGAGCAGGATCTGTTAGTGAGGTCTGCTCGTTGTGCTCAGTATGCGATTCATTCAGTCTAGAGAGTGTTTCATGCTGGTCCAATAAGGAGGCATGTTAGACAGTGGGAGGAAACCTGATGAATGGGTGCATAGGCTTTTGATATAGTTCTGATGATTGGCAGAAGGCAGGCTGCCTCGGTGCATGTTGGGATACTGTATAAAAGCCAGGAGCACATGTGCTCGGGGTGGTCTTTCGTTGGAGAGCGGAGTCCTGAAGGAAGGAGGGGGCTGCGTCCTCTTCTGTAGAGATGCCATGCGGTCTCAGGAGGTCATTCTGAGGACCGGAGGAGTGGTTGACAGAAGCTGAACCCAGAGGTCCAGAGAAGCTGCCTTAGAGGGGAGACACTGGAGGTCCTGTTTCTGCAGTATCGTGAGTACAGGAACTCGTGTCAAGGGGCCTGACCTGATGGGGGCCACCTCTGCTCATAAAATAGTCAGTGGACTGGTGTCAGCAGGAAAGAGGATGCTAGGGAGAGTATTCTGAAGATAGGTGATCGTCTGTCAAGTCTCCTTGTTAAGAGTAACGAAACAAGAGACTGAACCCCATTCCTCCCAGTGGCAAGGTGAATTAACAGCCTTGCTGCTCCATATCTATCAGCAGAGATTGGAAGATAGAAGTCCTCAGATATGTTGAATAGTTCAAATTGGAGTATTCCACTATTCCCTTCCCCTATCCCAATTATTCAAAAAAAAACAACACCCCTAGACTGCTCATTTCTGCCAAGAGCCAACAGGAATAAGGAGGGATTCAGGAGATGTATTTAAGCACAACCGTGTGTTGGTAACCAGGGGAGCCCATGGAGACAGTATCCAGCAGTATTTATGGGGTCAGTGCTACACTTATACTCTTAGACCTTTCTGCGGCCTTCGACACAGTTGACCACCCACTTCTCAATAAACTCCACACCCTTGGCCTCCGCGACTCTGTTCTTTCCTGGTTCTCTTCCTACCTATCTCAGCGCACTTTCAGTGTCACATACAATATCTCCTCCGCTCCTCTTCCTCTTTCTGTTGGGGTACCCCAAGGCTCTGTCCTAGGAACCCTCCTATTTTCTCTTCGTACCTCTTTCCTGGGCCAGTTGATAACCTCCCACGGCCTCCATTACCACCTTTATGCTGACGACACCCAGATCTATCTCTCAACTCCTCAACTCACGGCCTCCTCAAACTCAACCTTTCTAAGATTGAGTTCTCCGATTCCCTCCACGCAACTTTACCATTGAGATCAATGGCACCATCATTGGTCCTTCCACACATGCCAGGGTGCCGGGTGTAATTCTAGACTCTGACCTCTACTTCAGCCCCCACATCCAATCACTGGCTAAATCTTTCCACCTTCACCTCCGTAACATCTCCAGAATTCGCCCCTTCCTAACTAACGACACCACAAAAAAACTGTATTCACTTCTTGGTTATCTCCCACCTTGGCTACTGCAACTCCGTCCTCACTGGCCGACCTTTGCACAGGTTGCCCCCCTTCAGTCTATCATGAATGCTGCTGCCAGATTAATACACCTTACTAACCCATCCGTGACTGCTTCCCCTCTCTGCCAATCTCTTCACTGGCTTCCACCTCCCCCATCGTATAAAATTCAAAATACTAACCACAACATACAAGGCCATCCACAACATCACCCCCAGCTACATCACCAACCTCATCTCCAAATCATTCTCTCAGCCCCTCCCAGGACCTCCTGCTCTCTAGCTCCCTTGTGACCAGGGGCAGACTGGCAACTTTCAGCCCAGGGGGCAAGTACAAACCAGAGGACCATGGTGCAGTGACTCGGCCCCCCTCCCACTCTCCCTCTTCCGGCCTCCTCCTGAACCCCATTCCAAGCTGAAGCCCTGCTCCAGGTACTCTCTACTTACTGAATCTGGATTCCCGACCTGGCCAGCAGGGGGCAGTTGGGGGTAGCTGGGACAGCTCAGTTGGGGCTGGCCAGGGCAGAAGAGTCTCCAAAGGGGCATGGAACCGGCCTCTGCTCAGACACAGTTTACACCATCCATGCTGGGTGGGGGGGGGGGGGGGCTGCTCTCTGTCCTTGTCTTTGTCCTGCTCTCAGTAGGTCAGCAGTGGGGACTTTTTACTTCTCTTCACCAGGAATCCTGTAGGCATGTCTGTGGCACAAGCGGTGCAGCCTTTTTACAGGGTATCAGAGCGGCCCAGGGGGGGCAATTGCCCCCCTTCCCCCTGGCCCAGTCCTCCCCTGCTTGTTACCTCCCTCCTCCCACTCTCGCCTCCAGGACTTCTCCAGAGCCTCTCCCATCCTCTGGAACTCCCCCTCCCATTCTCTGGAACTACCTCCTCCCACTCTCGTCTCCAGGACTTCTCCAGAGCCTCTCCCATCCTCTTGAACTCCCCCTCCCATTCTCTGGAACTACCTCCTCCCACTCTCGTCTCCAGGACTTCTCCAGAGCCTCTCCCATCCTCTGGAACTTCCTGCCCCAGTATGTTTGGTCAGCTTCTACCCTTCAAGGTGATCCTTCAAAACACACTTATTCAGGGAAGCCTACCCCACCCCCACCTAAGATCTGTACTTGAGTCCCCTCCATCAGATCAGCCCCCCGCAGCCACTACCCTTTGTACCACCTCCCCCTCCCTTTAGATTGGGCCCTCCTATTCCTTTTGTATTGAACTGTGTTGTAAACTGTGCTGTCCCCCCTTTTTATATTGTAAACGGTTGGCGCTATATAAATCCTGTATAATAATAATAACCTAGTGGCCACAAATCGGTATTTTTCCTGAAATGCATCAATCAGATAAAATGTCGCATTGTGGCCACTAGATGGAGCTGACAGTTGTAGAAAATCACTGTGCTAAGCAAGAATTCGCAAGGGCTGGGCGAATGTGCGATTTTTTATTTATTTTTTATAAATCGACCCTTGTGTGTCTTTTTATTAATTCCTACATTCAGTCACATCGTTCTTTTCTGTTAAGAATCAATCAGATTGTTACAATGTAAAAGAGATGTGGGAGCAATCTTCCGTATGAACGACCCTCCAACTAATCATCACAGGTCCATAGACCATGGCAATCCGCATTGTTCTCTAATCTCTCAGTTCTGTTTAAATCAAATCAGCTGCGTTACGGTAGTGGGAGATGAATGTTTGACACCTGTTAGGCCAGGTGTGTGTTGGGAACGTGCACAAAATCGCACGCTTTAGCAAGACGCAATGAAATCGGCTGCCATTTAGCAGATGCATGGCGGTATCAGTGGCACCCCCCATGCATCTGGAAACGTGCGTGTTTTTGCGTGCATCAAACTGCATGGCGTGTTTGAGGAAAGAAGTCGGTGCGTCTTTTCTGCGTTTCCATTGAAATAAATAGGCTGCCCTACACTCAAGGCGCGTAAAACTCGTGGAAGCGCACATGCGCCTGCGCAACCGCGCCAGCTAGTGAGCACCGAGCCTTACAGGAAGTGAAATGTCATGCATGAATGCAGTGCCAGGACAAGGTCACCCAGAGCCCAGGGCGGACACGCCAAACTACCCCCCCCCCCAAAATGTATGAGCATTATGTGTCAGCAAAAGTCCCCCCCACAAAAACACTGAGCACTGATCTGCATGATTACCCCCTTAGCATAAATCCCCCCTCCTCCAAGTACAAATCCGCCCCCATGCTGAAATACCCCCTCCCAGCACAAATCTTGCCCCCCCATCCCCCAAAACACCTTTACTCAAGTGCCCCCTTCCCCCCAAAAAAAATTTACCCCTCCAAGCACAAATCCTCTGCCTCTAAAATGTGCCCTCCTGGTACAAATCTTCTCTCCCCCACTTCAAATTTCCCCCTCCCAGCACAAATCCCCCCAACCCCCCCCCCCCCCCCCCACCTTGCATGATACCACAGTGCCAGGGGCAGTCACTCCTCCTGCCCACCCCTTGTCCCGACCCTGTTCTCCCCTGCCACATGGAATCCCCACGACCAAGTCTAAGCCCCGTGGGCGGGGCAAAATGCATCACAGGGGCGTGGCTTAGACAGAGCTGGGCTCAGACTTCCTTCTGTGTGACTGTGGGGTCTTATTGGGGGTGTTTCCTCTTTTCATTGCATGCATTAGGTGAGGGTGGGCTCTCAGGAGATGTATTTAACCATAACCGTGTGGCATGCTCACCCCCTAAGCACACAGCTCAAATCCTCTCTCTCCCCATATGCCCCCAGCACAAATCCCCCACCCCCCAAAAAAAAAATCTTTACTCCAAATCCCCCTTCCAGCACAAATTCCCCTCCCAAATCCCCCATCCTAGCACAAGTTCCCCCCACAAATTTCCCCTCCAAGAACAAACCCTCCCCCACTCCAAATCCCTCACTTCTAGCACAAATTCTCCTCCCACAATTTCCCATCCCAGCAAACCCCCCCCCCCCCCTGCAAATTTCTCCTCCATGCACAAATCCCCCACTTCCAACACAAATTCCCCTTCCTCAGTCCCCCACCCTAACACAAATCCCCACCACTGTTTTCCCCTCCATGCACAAATCCTCTCCCCCCCTCTCCAAATTGCCCACTTCCTGCACGAATCCCCCCTATACCCTATCCTATCACAAATCTCCCTCATAAATTTCCCCTCCAAACATCATTCACCCACACAAATTTCCCCTCCAAGTACAAATCCCCCCCCACTCCAAATTTCCCACTTTCAACACAAATTCCCCTTCCTCAGTCCCCGATCCCATCACAAATCCCCCACTTCCAGCTCAAATTCCCCTCCCACAATTCCCCATCCCAGCAAAAATCCCCCCTGCAAATTTCTCCTCCAAGCACAAATCCCCCCACGTCAAATTCCCCACTTCCAACACAAATTTCCCTTCCTCAGTCCCCCATCCTAACACAAATCCCCCCCCACACAATTTTCCCCTCCATGCACAAATCCTCTCTCCCCCCCTTCAAATCGCCCACTTCCTGCACAAATCCCCCCCCGCCATCCCCTATCCTAGCACAAATCTCCCCCACAAATTTCCCCTCCAAGCACAAATCCCCTCCCCCCCACGCCAAATCCTCCACTTCCAGCACAAATTCCCCTCCTCAATCCCCATTCTAGCACAAATCCTCCCACAAATTCCCCCTCCAAGTGCAAACCCTCCTTTCTTCCAGCACAAATTCTTCTCCCCCAATCCCCCACCCTAGAACAAATCTACCCCCCACAAAAATTTCCCCTCCTAGCACGAATACCCCCCCCCCCCAAATCATCCCTACTAACACAGATCCCCCCCCCCTTTTTATTAAGAATTAAAAAAAAAAAGACATCACTCATACTAAACTGCAAGGTCAGCCGGAGTGCCAGACAGACTGATCACATGACCCAATTACTCACCGCCTTCCTCACCCTTTCCAACCAAAATATAAAAGTGCAGAAACTTTTTGAAGACCTCTCGTGTGGACAGCAAAAAAAAAAAAAATAATAATACTAAAAATAAATAAATCATTAATAATATACTGTGCTACTACTGCTACTAGTAATAATAATAAAAATAATAATAAATATAATAAAAGCATTTTTACATAATAATAATAGAAACAATACATTTTTCACGCAGCTTTTAACCTAAATTTGTACATTTTTTCAAAAATATTAATAAAAACGATAATATAAAAAAAATATAAAAAACAATATTAATAATATAATAACAAAATAATAATAGTAATGATAATAACAGTGGCTAAGTGGTTAGCATTTCCACCTGACAGCACTAGGGTCATTGGTTCAAATCTGTGTTTGGCGTATTGTCTGAGCACTGACAGACTGACCCCCCCCACCCCTTCAACCTCTGCAGCAATGCTGGCAGCACTCATACCCCCCACTCCCAAAGACAACCTCAGGGTATGACGCTGAGCATGTGCACTCAACTTCTTTGGTCGACCATGGTGAGGCCTGTTCTGAGTAGAACCTGTCCTGGTAAACCACTGTATGGCCTTGGCCACCGTGCTGCAGCTCAGTTTCAGGGTCTTGGCAATCTTCTTATAGCCTAGGCCATCTTAATGTAGAGCAACAATTGGTGGACCATGGCAATTGCTGGGCCTTGGTGGACTATGGCGAGGCCTGTTCTGAGCGGAACCTGTACTGTTAAACCGCTGTATGATCTTGGCCACCGTGCTGCAGCTCAGTTTCAGGGTCTTGGCAATCTTCTTATAGCCTAGGCCATCTTTATATAGAGCAACAATTCTTCTTTTCAGATCCTCAGAGAGTTCTTTGCCATGAGGTGCCATGGTGAACTTCCAGTGACCAGTATGAGAGAGTGAGAGCGATAACACCAAATTTAACACACCTACTCCTCGTTCACACCGGAGACCTTGTAACACTAACGAGTCACATGACACCGGGGAGGGAAAATGGCTAATTGGGCCCAATTTGGACATTGTCACTTAGGGGTGTACTCACTTTTGTTGCCAGCAGTTTAGACATTAATGGCTGTGTGTTGAGTTATTTTGAGGGGACAGCAAATTTACACTGTTATACAAGCTGTACACTCACTATGTTACATTGTAGCAAAGTGTCATTTCTTCAGTGTTGTCACATGAAAAGATAGAATAAAATATTTACAAAAATGTGAGGGGTGTACTTACTTTTGTGAGATACTGTAAGTACCTGTAATGAATAATAATAATGTAAATATATATAAATAACAACGATATAAAAACATTTTAAAATAAAATAATGTTTCTCTTACGTTCAGTGACGGACACAGCTCCTGATTCTTCTTAACCATCGGGTTATACTGCCCCCTAGAGGAGTAGGACACTAGGCAGGAAAAAGCTTGACTACATCTATGGGCAGTCCCAGGGGGTATACATCTATAGGCACTCATTTTTTTTCTGCCTAGTCAGGAGTAAGGACCTAGTTCCTTGCTGGGATCTCTGGTCCTGGCGATTTTTTTCTTTTTCAATTGAATTTTTTCCTATCTTTGTTATTTTGTTCCTGTCACGCTAAACTGCTTGGGCGAGTACAGATTTTCCGCGTGGAGTCCATTCACACAGTAGTGGCATCCCTACGTCAGGAGGATTTCTTCTCGCTTCTATCGACATCAAGGAGGCCTACCTGCACGTTCTAATATATGCTGGTCCCCAACGCTTCCTCCGTTTTGCCGTGGGCAAGGAGCATTATCGGTGTGTGGGGTGGACCTTTGGTCTCGCCTCCGTTCCTTGGGTCTTCACAAAAGTGTTGGCCCTGGTACTTGCATTGTTTGAGTCAGTGGGGGATTGCGGTACTGGGGTACCTGGACGATCTTCTTCTGCGAGCGAAGTCTCCGACTGCTCTGATGGACAACTGGAGATTGCTCTGCAAACTCTGAGGGAGTTTGGTTGGATTCTGAACCTTCAGGAGCCTGCTTCAGTTCTGTCCACCAAAACTGGACTATCTGGGTCTGACTCTAGACTCGGCCTAAGCTTTAGCCAGCCTGTTTCTTCCTCTGGAAAAACTCCGGACATTACAGGAAGCAGTTTCCGACTGCTCTGATGGACAACTGGAGATTTCTCTGCAAACTTTGAGGGAGTTTGGTTGGATTCTGAACCTTCAGGAATCTGCTTTGGTTCTGTCCACCAAAACTGGACTATCTGGGTCTGACTCTGGACTCGACCTCAGCCAGCGTGTTTCTTCCTCTGGAAAAACTTCAGACATTACAGGAAGCAGTTTCCGTCTGCTCTGATGGACAACTGGAGATTGCTCTGCAAACTCTTGAGGGAGTTCGTTTGGATTCTGAACCTTCAGGAATCAACTTTGGTTCTGTCCACCAAAACTGGACTATCTGGGTCTGACTCTAGACTCGGCCTAAGCCTCAGCCAGCCTGTTTCTTCCTCTGGAAAAACTCCAGACATTACAGGAGGCAGTTTCCGACTGCTCTGATGGACAACTGGAGATTGCTCTGCAAACTTTGAGGGAGTTTGGTTGGATTCTGGAAGCACCTTCAGGAATCTGCTTTGGTTCTGTCCACCAAAACTGGACTATCTGGGTCTGACTCTAGACTCGGCCTAAGCCTCAGCCTCAGCCTCAGCCAGCATGTTTCTTCCTCTGGAAAAACTCCAGACATTACAGGAGGCAATTCAACTTCTGTTGTTCATCTCTCTGGGAGGCCCATGCGGGTGCTGGGCCTGATGGTGTTCACCCTCGAGGCGGTCTTTTTGCACAGTTCCACACAAGATCTCTTCTAAAGAGATTCTGGTGAAACGGGGCAAGGATCCACGGTCTCTAGAGGTGGTTTCGTTCTCTGGCACTTGGACAGGGAAAATCCTTTCTCCCCCCTATACTGGACGGTTGTCACTTCGGATGCCAGCCTGTCCAGGTGGGGAGGCGTTCTCAGCACAGATGTATTCAGGGGGGTCTCTGACTCTGGATTAATGTTCTGGAAATCCAAGCGATCAGCCTTTGTCTGTCTCATTGGACAATTCGTCTTCTGGGTGTCCGGTACGAATTCATTTGGACAATGCCATGTCCATGGTCTTTGTCAATCGCCAAGGCACAAGAAGTGTCTTGGCGGCTCGGTAAGTAGCCGATAAGGTGGGCTGACCGGTTTGTTCCAGCCCTCTCAAATTTCTTCCACGACTCCTGTGCAGGATCAAAGCAGAAGGGATTCTGTCCAGACTGACCTCACCGGTCTTGGTACGCCGATCGGGTGCGGCTGGTCGCCGATGCTCCTTGGGGACTTCCTCTCAGGAAGGATCAGCTGTCCCAAGGACCGATCTTCCATCCTACTTTACAGTCGATGGCTTTGACGGCTTGGCTGTTGAACGCCAGGTGCTGAAGGATGTAGGTCTGTCTGAGTCGGTGATTCCTATGCTGCCGAAAGCTAGGAAATCTACTTCTAGGAAGATCTACCATCGTACATGGAAGACGTACATTGCGTGGTGTGAGTCTCTTGGGGTTCATCCTCGCTCCTTCTCGGAGCATCGGATCTTAACCTTCCTACAATGGGGGGTTGAACAGAAATTGTCTTTGAGTACCATCAAGGGCCAGGTATCGGCTTTGGTGGTATTTTTCCAACGACATTTGGCCTCACACTCCCTGGTGCGTACCTTTCTTCAGGCTGTCCGACTTTTGGTTCCTTCAGTGTGGGCTCTGTTGCCGCCCTGAGATCTTAATGTGGTGCTTTCAGCTCTACAGAAGCCTCCCTTTAAATATATTTAGGAGATTTCCCTGCTTGCGCTGCTCCAGAAGGTGGCTATCACCTCTGCACGCAGGTTGTCGGAACTGGCGGCGTTATCCTGTCGTTCACCTTGATAAGGTGGTTCTTTGCCCCGGTCCGTTATTCCTTCCTAAGGTGGTCTCTGACTGTCATTTGAATAAAGACATTGTGTTGCCTTCCCTGTGTCCCAGGCCAAACATCTGAAGGAAATTGCCTTTCATGCCTTGGATGTGGTCTGGGCAATTACGGTGTACCTGGCAGCAGTGGCGGCTGGTGCTCAAAATTTTTGGGGGGGGGGGCGCAAAAAGAAAAATGTAATAGGTATTGCTTCGCGGCAAAAAACGCTGTAAAAAAATTGCGTGACTTTGAGGTCATGGTACAGGCATTTCACAGGTGATGGTATAGGCATGGCACAGGTGATGGTATAGGCATGGCACAGATGATGGTACAGGCGATGGTACAGGCATGGCACAGGCGATGGTATAGGCATGGCACAGGCATGGCACAGGTGATGGTATAGGCATGGCACAGGTGATGGTATAGGCATGGCACAGGTGATGGTACAGGCGATGGTACAGGCATGGCACAGGCGATGGTATAGGCATGGCACAGGCATGGCACAGGTGATGGTATAGGCATGGCACAGGTGATGGTATAGGCATGGCACAGGTGATGGTATAGGCATGGCACAGGCGATGGTATAGGCATGGCACAGGTGATGGTATAGGCATGGCACAGGTGATGGTACAGGCATGGCACAGGTGATGGTATAGGCATGGCACAGGTGATGGTACAGGCATGGCACAGGCATGGCACAGGTGATGGTACAGGCATGGCACAGGTGATGGTATAGGCATGGCACAGGTGACGGTATAGGCATGGCACAGGTGACGGTATAGGCATGGCACAGGTGATGGTACAGGCATGGCACAGGTGATGGTATAGGCATGGCACAGGCATGGCACAGGTGATGGTATAGGCATGGCACAGGTGATGGTATAGGCATGGCACAGGTGATGGTACAGGCATGGCACAGGCATGGCACAGGTGATGGTACAGGCATGGCACAGGTGATGGTACAGGCATGGCACAGTGATGGTACAGGCATGGCACAGGTGATGGTATAGGCATGGCACAGGTGATGGTACAGGCATGGCACAGGTGATGGTATAGGCATGGCACAGGTGATGGCACAGGTGATGGTACAGGAATGGCACAGGCATGGCACAGGTGATGGTATAGGCATGGCACAGGGGATGGTATAGGCATGGCACAGGTGATGGTACAGGCATGGCACAGGTGATAGTACAGGCATGGCACAGGCATGACACAGGTGATGGTATAGGCATGGCACAGGTGATGGTATAGGCATGGCACAGGCATGGCACAGGTGATGATAACGGCATGGCACAGGTGATGGTATAGGCATGGCACAGGTGATGGCATGGCACAGGTGATGGTATAGGCATGGCACAGGTGATGGTACAGGCATGGCACAGGCATGGCACAGGTGATGGTATAGGCATGGCACAGGTGATGGCACAGGTGATGGTACAGGAATGGCACAGGCATGGCACAGGTGATGGTATAGGCATGGCACAGGTGATGGTATAGGCATGGCACAGGCATGGCACAGGTGATGGCATAGGCATGGCACAGGTGATGGTACAGGCATGGCACAGGTGATAGTACAGGCATGGCACAGGTGATGGTATAGGCATGGCACAGGTGATGGTATAGGCATGGCACAGGCATGGCACAGGTGATGGTATAGGAATGGCACAGGTGATGGTAAAGGCATGGCACAGGTGATGGTATAGGCATGGCACAGGTGATGGTACAGGCATGGCACAGGTGATGGCACAGGTGATGGTACAGGCATGGCACAGGCATGGCACAGGTGATGGCATAGGCATGGCACAGGTGATGGCACAGGTGATGGTACAGGAATGGCACAGGCATGGCACAGGTGATGGTATAGGCATGGCACAGGTGATGGTATAGGCATGGCACAGGTGATGGCACAGGTGATGGTACAGGCATGGCACAGGTGATGGTATAGGCATGGCACAGGTGATGGTACAGGAATGGCACAGCCATGGCACAGGTGATGGTATAGGCATGGCACAGGGGATGGTATAGGCATGGCACAGGTGATGGTACAGGCATGGCACAGGTGATGGTACAGGCATGGCACAGGCATGGCACAGGTGATGGTATAGGCATGGCACAGGTGATGGCACAGGTGATGGTACAGGCATGGCACAGGTGATGGTACAGGCATGGCACAGGTGATGGTATAGGCATGGCACAGGTGAGGGCACAGGTCGGCTTCAATCGCTTACCTTCTGACGGCGGCGGGAACCGTCCACGGCGCTTTTTGTCTCGTTGTCCTCTTCAGTCTTCTGGCTTCGGTCCGGGCGCAGGAAGGAGATCGGGCGGTGACGGTGCGTGACTGACGCACGCACCGGCACCACCCCCATTGCGACATTGCGATGTCCTGGATGATGATTGGTCCAGGCTGGAGACTGGACCAATCACAGCCAGGATATCACGAAGGTGGGGGTGGCCCAGCGCTATTTTCTGCGCCCAGGTTACGCCCCCAGAAGGCAGCCAATCGGCGCCTCTTCTGGGTCGTAAACCCCACCCCCCCCTTTAGCCAACAACATAGGCCGGCAAACGAGATTTTTTTTTTTCACAACTTTATTGTTCGTTTTGTAATTTTTTTCTCTTTTTTTTTAGGGGGGGCGGCGCCCTGGCGCCCCCTATGCACGGGCCGCCACTGCCTGGCAGCTACGGAGTCTTTTAGGAAGTCAGACTTTCTATTTGTGCTCACGGATGGACCTCGCAAAGGGTTGTCCGCTTCTTCTGCGACCATTTCCAGATGGATCAGACAGACTGTGGTTTAGGCCTTTTGCTTAAGGGGTCAGGTTCCTCCTTTCCCTGTCAAGGAGAACTCTACTAGGATGCTTAGTGCCTCCTGGGCCTTCCGTCAACAAGCGTCAGTGACGCAGGTTTGCAAGGCGGCCACCTGGTCGTCGGTGCACACTTTTACAAGATTTCTATAAACTAGATGTGTTGCCATCTGTTGATGCTTCTTTTGGCCACAAGGTTTTGCTGGCTAATGCTTAAAGGACCTGATCCTCTTTGAGGGTGTATTGCTTATTTTACGGTTGAGCTCCATGTTACCTGGTTGGCTATGGTTAGCCTTGGGAATTTTTTTCGGCTTTTTTCCCACCCCTCATGTTTAACACTGCTTTGGGATGTCCCAATGGTTAAGAAGAATCAGGAGCTGTGTCCGTCAATGAAGGAAAGAGAAAATGGGATTTTTGACCATAAAATCAATTTCTCTGATGTTCATTCAAAGACACAGCACCACCCCTCTGTGGTGGCTTTCTTCTGACACTGCTTGTAACAAAACTGAGTGCCTATAGCTGAGAGTGGGAGTATGCCTCCTTGGACTGCCACAGGCGTAGTCACATTCCTACTCCTGTAGGGGGCAGCATTAACCAATGGTTAAGGAGAATCAGAAGCTGTGTCCGTCAATAACCATCAGAGAAATGGATTTTACGGCAAGTCAAAAATCCCATTTTTCACACAGCTTTCACCCAAGATTCACACATCAATATCAATAATAGAAATAATTTGTGGTAGTGTTAGAAATAATAATAATATGATAACAAAATAATAATAATAAATATATAAATAATAAAAATAAAATCACGATAATAATAAAAAATATAAAAATAGTTAATAAATATATAAATATAATAACAATAGTATAATAATAATTATAATAATAAAAATAATAAATAAATGTTTTCACACAGCTTTCACCCACGATTCACACATTTAAAAAAAAAATCAATAATAGAAATAATATATTGTAGTGTTAGAATTAATAATAATAATAATATAATAAAAAAACAATAATAATAATAATAAATCTATAAATAATAAAAATTTAAATCATGATAATAATAGAATAATAAAAAATATAAAAATAGTAAATAAATATATAAATATAATAACAATAGTATAATAATAATTATAATAATAAAAATAATAAATAAATGTTTTTACACAGCTTTCACCCAAGATTCACACATTTAAAAAAAAAAATCAAAAATATAATTAATATATTGTAGTGTTAGAAATAATAAAAATAATAATATAATAAAAAAAACAATAATTTTAATAATAATAATAATAATAATAATAATAATAATAAATCTATAAATAATAAAAATAAAATCATGATAATAATAGAATAATAAAAAATATAAAAATAGTAAATACATATATAAATATATTAACAATAGTATAATAATAATTATAATAATACAAATAATAAATAAATCTTTTTACACGGCTTTCACCCAAGATTCACACATTAAAAATAATAATAATAATAATAGAAATAATATATTGTAGTGCTAGAATTAATAATATGATAACAAAATAATAATATTAATAATAATAATAATAAATCTCTAAATAATAAAAATAAAAATCATGATAATAATAGAATAATAAAAAATATAAAAATAGTAAATTAATATATAAATATAATAACAATAGTATAATAATAATTATAATAATAAAAATAATAAATGTTTTTACACAGCTTTCACCCAAGATTCACACATTTAAAAAAAAAAGCAATAATATAAATAATTTATTGTAGTGTTAGAATTAATAAAAATAATAATATAATAAAAAAAACAATAATTTTAATAATAATAATAATAATAATAATAAATCTATAAATAATAAAAATAAAATCATGATAATAATAGAATAATAAAAAATATAAAAATAGTAAATACATATATAAATATATTAACAATAGTATAATAATAATTATAATAATACAAATAATAAATAAATCTTTTTACACAGCTTTCACCCAAGATTCACACATTAAAAAAAAATAATAATAATAATAGAAATAATATATTGTAGTGCTAGAATTAATAATATGATAACAAAATAATAATATTAATAATAATAATAAATCTATAAATAATATATTGTAGTGCTAGAATTAATAATATGATAACAAAATCATAATATTAATAATAATAATAATAATAATAATAATAATAATAAATCTATAAATAATAAAAATAAAATAATCGAAAATATAAAAATAGTAAATAAATATAATAACAATAGTATAATTATAATAAAAATAATAAATAAATGTTTTCACACAGCTTTCACCCAAGATACACAAATGTTTCCCCAAAAATATAATAATACATATAATAATAATAATATAACTATAAAAACTCATTAATGTTTTCACACAGCTTTCACCCAAGATTTACACATTTTCACCTTTGAATTCAAAGGGATTTGTTAATCCGGGATAAAAGTTGTGTGAAAACATTTATAAATGGACCCCTAAGGGTTAATAGGAGTGAAACTTCCGTCCCTGGCCTGGGCCTGCCAAGTTTTTGTGTGTTGGAGCTCCTTGTATATAATTGAGGAAGTTCTGGGTGAAGTAGAATGGAGATAATAATGTTCTGTACATACAGCTGCTCGGGATTTGGATGAGGACATTGCTGAATTTCCTCCTCTTCCAGTATTTATATTTCAGCAGAATTCTGCCTTGTAGGTGATTTGTGATTGATTGCTGAGGGCCTGCTTTGTGGCGGTCCTCCTCCGTCGTCTTACCGCCTTGTCATATAATACCAATATTGGTAAATTGGGTAAAGCAATATATGATCCGCAGAGCACAGACTCCTTCACACGTGCACATTGGTAAGATGGGGCTCTGGGTTTGCTCCCTGTGCACCGCACTGCTAAATAATGATATTAGTAGTTTAGCTGCTAGAGGGAGCTCTCAGTGGCTCAGGGAAATTACTCAACCTTCCTTTTTAACCACTGCTAAGATGAGATATTAGTGCACCTTGGCATTTGAGCAATGCATCGCTACACCTAAGCTAAGCCCCCATGTCACCTGTGCTCCTCAGTCCTCCAGTGACCCATGTTCCTGTGATTCCAATGACCCTACATCCCAGGGGCACTCTAATGACCCCCAGAGTCTCCAGTGACCCCAGAGCTCTTGTGACTTTAGTGACTCTGTGCACTTCAGTGACCCCACTTCTCCTGTGACTTGCATGACTCCTGTGAACTCATTTGTCTTCTGTGACCCCAGAGCTCCTGTGACTTCAGTGACTCTGTGTCCTCTGTGCACTCCAGTGACCCCACTTTTCCTGTGACTCCCATGGCTCCTTGTGAACTCCTTTGTCTTCTCTGACCCCAGAGCTTCTGTGACTTCAGTGACTTTGTGTCCTCTTTGCACCCCAGTGACCCGTTTTCTATTGTGACTTTCATGATTCTTGTGAACTCCTTTGTCCTCTGTGACCCCAGAGCTCCTGTGACTTCAGTGACTTTGTGTCCTCTGTGCACCCCAGTGACTCCGCTTCTATTGTGATTCCTGTGAACTACTTTGTCTTCTGTGACCCCAGGGCTCCTGTGACTTCAGTGACTCTTTGTCCCCTGTGCACTCCAGTTACCCCAGTGCTCCTGTGACTCAGTGAGTCTATGACCCTTGTGCAATCCCAGGTCTCCAGTGACCCCAGCACTCTTGTGCTTCTATTGACTTTGTGATCCCTGTGAACCCCTGGATTTCCTGTGACCGCATTGTCACCTGTGACCCTGGCACTCCTGTGATTCCATTAACTTTGTGTCCCTAGGGCACTCCAATTAACCAAGTTGTCTCCTGTGATCCCAGTTCTCCTGTGCCTTCAGTGACTCTGTGTCTGCAGGGCACTCTAATGAACCCTGTGCCCTCTCCGACACCAGTGCTCCTTTGCTTTCAGTGATCCTGTGACCCTAGTGTCTCCAGTGACTCCAGCACTTTTGTGCCTTCAGTGACTATATGTTCCGGAGACACTCCAATGATCCCAGCATTCTCCTGTGCCTGCAGTAACTCTGTGTCCCCAAGACTCTCCAATGACCCCAGTGTCTCCATTAAATCCAACATTCTCCTTTGCCTTCAGTGACTATGTCCCCAGGATACTCCAATGACCCCATTGTCTCCATTAAATCCAGCATTCTCCTGTGCCTTCAGTGACTCTATGTCCACAGGACACTCCAATGACCCCATTGTCTCCAGTAAATCCAGCATTCTCCTGTGCCTTCAGTGATTCTATGTCCCCAAGACACTCCAATGATCCCAGTGTCTCTAGTGACTCCAACATTCTTCTGTGCCTTCAGGGACTGTGTGTCCCAGAGACACTCCAATGATGGAGCAAAGACCCCAGTGTCTTCCTTGTCCCCAGTGACTCTGCGTCCCCAGGGCACTCTAATGACCCCATTGTCTTCTTTGTCCCCAGTGACTCTGTGTGCCCAGGGAACTCCAAAGACTCCTTTGTCTTCTGTGACCCCAGTAACTCTGTGTCCCCAGGGCACTTCATTGACTCTATTGTCGTCTGTGATCCTACCACTCATGTGCCTTCAGTTATTCTGTGTCCCTAGGTCCTACCAATGACCCCAGTATCTTCTTTGACTCCAGTGATCCTGTGCCCTAAGTGACTCTGTGTCCCCAAGACACTCCAATGATCCCAATGTCTCCAGTGACTCCAGCATTCTTCTGTGCCTTCAGTGACTTTGTGTCCCTGGGACACTCTAATGATCCCGGTGTCCTAGTGACTCCAATGATCCTCTGCCTTCAGTGACTCTGTGTCCCCGGGGCACTCCAATGAGTGTATTGCCTTCTGTGACCCTAGCACTCCTGTGCTTTCTCTTACTCTGTATTCCCAGGTCACACCAATGACCCCAGTGTCTTCTTTGTCCCCAGGACACACCAATGATCCCAATGTCCCAGTGACTCCGTCTCCAGCATTCTCCTGTGCCTTTAGTGACTCTTTGTCCCGAGACACTCCAATGACCCCACTCCAATGACCCCAGTGTCCCAGTGACTCCAATGCTCCTCTGCCTTCAGCAACTCTGTGTCCCCAGGACTCTCCAAGGCCTAATTGTCTTCTGTGACCCAGTGACTCTTTGTCCCCAGGGCACTCCAATGACTCTATGGTCTTCTGTGACCCCAGTGACTCTGTAACCCAAGGATACCCCAATGACCCCATTGTCTTTTCTGACTCCAGTGATCCCAGTGTCCCAGTGACTCCAGTGCTCCTCTGCCTTCAGGAAACTCCAATGACCCCAGCAGTCCTTTGCCTTCAGTGACTCTATGTTCCCAATGACCCCAGTGTCTCAGTGTCTCCCCTGTGCCTTGAGTGTTTCTTTGTCCTCAGGGCTCTCTAGTGACCCCAACTTTCCTGTGACTCCCGTGACCCCCCCTTTGATTTGCAGTGACCCCCCCAATCCAATGCACCCTGAGCCCCTCTGTGACACCTGGGTCTCCATGCAGCATCTGGCACGCTCCTCTATCTCCTGGACTGTCTCCCCCCCTGTGGATATGGACCCCGGTCCATGTACTGTGAGGAGGAGCAAGAAAGCACTGGCACTGTGTAGTGCTGGGTATGTATGTACTACACCCATCATGTACTACACCCATCATGTACTACACCCATAATGTACTACACCCATCATGTACTACACCCATGTACTATACAGAATGACTATATACAGGGAGAAGATAAATAGTTCAATGAATTCCCCTTAATGTAATACTGTCATAAACATTGAATTGCCTGAACTGCTGGAGAGGGAAGAAGGGGAAGTAGTGAAAAATGAGGGTTCAGGGGATGTAGGGGGAAGGGGGTGTAGTGGATGTAGGGGGAGGAAGGACAGGAGATGTAGGAGGAGGGAAGCAGGGAATGTAGAGAGAAGAGGGTTCAGGAGATAGAGGGGGAAGGGGGGCCCAGGGGATGTAAAAGGAAGGGGAGAAGGGGGTGCTGGGGGAAGGAATACAGGAGGTATTGGGATAGGGGGTGCAGGAAATGTAGGGAGGATGGGGAAGAGGGTGCAGGAGTTGTAGGGAAGGAGAATGAAATGGAATGACAGTGCAAGAGATATAGAAGGAAGAAGGTGTTGAGCATATTGCGGAAAGGGTACAGGACATATAGAGGGTTCTGGGGATGTGGGGGGGGGGGGGAGCATTTGGGAGTTTTAGGGTGAAATGTTGCATGAGATATTGTGCAGGAAATGTAGAGGGAACTGGGTGTGAGGGATGCAGGAATAGTAGGGGGAACTGGGTGTGAGGGATGCAGGAAATGTAGAGGGAACTGGGTGTGAGGGATGCAGGAATAGTAGGGGGAACTGGGTGTGAGGGATGCAGGAATAGTAGGGGGAACTGGGTGAGAGGGATGCAGGAATAGTAGGGGGAACTGGGTGGGAGGGATGCAGGAATAGTAGGGGGAACTGGGTGCAAGGGGTACAGGAATAGTAGGGGGAACTGGGTGTGAGGGATGCAGGAATAGTAGGGGGAACTGGGTGCGAGGGATGCAGGAATAGTAGGGGGAACTGGGTGTGAGGAATGCAGGAGATGTAGGGGGAACTGGGTGCGAGGGATGCAGGAATAGTAGGGGGTACTGGGTGCGAGGGATACAGGAATAGTAGGGGGAACTGGGTGTGAGGGATGCAGGAGATGTATGGGGAACTGGGTGCTAGGGATGCAGGAATAGTAGGGGGAACTGGCTGGGTGTGAGGAATGCAGGAGATGTAGGGAGAACTGGGTGTGAGGGATGCAGGAATAGTAGGGGAAACTGGGTGCGAGGGATGCAGGAATAGTAGGGGGTACTGGGTGCGAGGGATGCAGGAATAGTAGGGGGAACTGGGTGTGAGGGATGTAGGAGATGTAGGAGGTACTGGGTGCGAGGGATGCAGGAATAGTAGGCGGAACTGGGTGTGAGGGATGCAGGAATAGTAGGGGGTACTGGGTGCGAGGAATGTAGGAGATGTAGGGGGTACTGGGTGTGAGGGATACAGGAATAGTAGGGGGAACTGGGTGCGAGAGATGCAGGCATAGAAGGGGGTACTGGGTGCGAGGGATGCAGAAATAGTAGGGGGTACTGGGTGCGAGGGATGCAGGAATAGTAGGGGGAACTGGGTGTGAGGGATGCAGGAATAGTAGGGGGAACTGGGTGCGAGGGATGCAAGAATAGTAGGGGGAACTGGGTGCGAGGGATGCAGGAATAGTAGGGGGAACTGGGTGTGAGGGATGCAGAAATAGTAGAAGGTACTGGGTGCGAGGAATATAGGAGATGTAAGGGGGTAATGGGTGCGAGGGATACAGGAATAGTAGGGGGAACTGGGTGTGAGGGATGCAGGAATAGTAGGGGGAACTGGGTGTGAGGGATGCAGGAATAGTAGGGGGTACAGGGTGCGAGGAATGCAGGAGATGTAGGGGGTACTGGGTGTGAGGGCTACAGGAATAGTAGGGGGAACTGGGTGCAAGGGATACAGGAATAGTAGGGGGAACTGGGTACGAGAGATGCAGGCATAGTAGGGGGTACTGGGTGTGAGGGATGCAGGAATAGTAGGGGGAACTGGGTGTGAGGGATGCAGAAATAGTAGGGGGAACTGGGTGTGAGGGATGTAGGGGTACAGGGTTCGAGGCATGCAGGAATAGAAGGGGGAGCTTGGTGCGAGGGATGCAGGTGGTACTGGGTGTGAGGGATGCAGGAATAGTAGGGGGAACTCGCTGCCAGGGATGCAGGAGATGTATGGGGTACTGGGTGCAAGGGATACAGGAATAGAAGGGGGAGCTTGGTGCCAGGGATGCAGGAGATGTGGGGGGTACTGGATGCGAGGGATACAGGAATAGTAGGGGGAACTGGGTGTGAGGGATGCAGAAATAGTAGGGGGAACTGGGTGTGAGGGATGTAGGGGGTACAGGGTGTGAGGGATGCAGGAATAGAAGGGGGAGCTTGGTGCGAGGGATGCAGGAGATGCAGGTGGAACTGGGTGCGAGGGATGCAGGAATAGTAGGGGGTACTGGGTGCAAGGGATGCAGGAATAGTAGGGAGAACTGGGTGTGAGGGATGCAGGAATAGTAGGCGGAACTGGGTGAGAGGGATGCAAGAATAGTAGGGGGAACTGGGTGCGAGGGATGCAGGAATAGTAGGGGGAACTGGGTGTGAGGGATGGAGAAATAGTAGAAGGTACTGGGTGCGAGGAATATAGGAGATGTAGGGGGGTAATGGGTGCGAGGGATACAGGAATATTAGGGGGAACTGGGTGTGAGGGATGCAGGAATAGTAGGGGGAACTGGGTGTGAGGGATGTAGGGGGTACAGGGTGCGAGGAATGCAGGAGATGTAGGGGGTACTGGGTGTGAGGGATGTAGGAGGTACTGGGTGCGAGGGATGCAGGAGATGTAGGGGGTACTGGGTGTGAGGGCTACAGGAATAGTACGGGGAACTGGGTGCAAGGGATACAGGAATAGTAGGGGGAACTGGGTACGAGAGATGCAGGCATAGTAGGGGGTACTGGGTGCGAGGGATGCAGGAATAGTAGGGGGCACTGGGTGTGAGGGATGCAGGAGATGTAGGAAGTACTGGGTGCGAGGGATGCAGGAATAGTAGGCAGAACTGGGTGTGAGGGATGCAAGAATAGTAGGGGGTACAGGGTGCGAGGGATGCAGGAGATGTGGGGGGTACTGGATGCGAGGGATACAGGAATAGTAGGGGGAACTGGGTGTGAGGGATGTAGGGGGTACAGGGTGCGAGGGATGCAGGAGATGTGGGGGGTACTGGATGCGAGGGATACAGGAATAGAAGGGGGAGCTTGGTGCGAGGGATGCAGGAGATGCAGGTGGAACTGGGTGCGAGGAATGCAGGAATAGTAGGGGGAACTGGGTACGAGAGATGCAGGCATAGTAGGGGGTACTGGGTGCGAGGGATGCAGGAATAGTAGGGGGCACTGGGTGTGAGGGATGCAGGAGATGTAGGAAGTACTGGGTGCGAGGGATGCAGGAATAGTAGGCAGAACTGGGTGTGAGGGATGCAAGAATAGTAGGGGGTACAGGGTGCGAGGGATGCAGGAGATGTGGGGGGTACTGGATGCGAGGGATACAGGAATAGAAGGGGGAGCTTGGTGCGAGGGATGCAGGAGATGCAGGTGGAACTGGGTGCGAGGAATGCAGGAATAGTAGGGGGAACTGGGTGCGAGGGATGCAAGAGATGCAGGTGGAACTGGGTGTGAGGGATTCAGGAGATGTAGCGGGTACTGGGTGCGAGGGATGCAGGAATAGTAGGGGGAACTGGCTGTGAATGATCCAGGAATAGTAGGGGGAACTGGCTGCAAGGGATGCAGGAGATGTCAGGAAGGGGGTGAGGGGGTGCAGGGGATGGATGGGTAAGGTGGATGTAATGAAATGTGAAGCAGACAGAATGCGGCCTCCAATGGCACAATATAGCGGTCATTTCTACTAAAATAAATACATGGCGTAAGGGGCGGAGCTTGTGCAACCAGGCATCATGGTTCATGTCTAGCATGGCGTGGGGTCTCCATACAGTCCTAGTGTTCGGGGTATGGTCACCTAGAGATAGGACCACTATTCGGGGTATGGTCACCTAGAGCCAGGACCCATGTGGCTGGTAGCCGGTGACTATGACCATTATCTATAGCAGTGAATCTCTCGCTAACCTTTTTAGCCCAGAGGAACCCCGAAATTATTTTTGGGGTCTTGAAGGAACCCTTAATAAAACCGGGTAATCGGGAGTCAATGGCCCCTTACGTTGCTTGTCGGTGGAAATAATGGAACCCTTACAAACAGCCAAAAAGATAATTTTAGTCCTTCTGCCGGCTTTGCCAAGCATTGATGGTCCTTGAACTATGGAACCACCATCAAGTTGAAGGTCAACCAGCTACAGCTCAAGGAACCCCTAGGAACCTCTTGAGGGACCCTCGGCTTCCATGGAACCCTGGTTGAGAATGGTTGATGTATAGGGATGGAGTGGAGAAGGAAGGGGCAGTTTGGGTTGGGCAGAGGTACACAGGGGCCCGATGACCATACATATAAAACCAGGAACTGTATATACACCCGCCTGTCCCTGGCACTGGTCCCGTCACGTCGTCATTGTGTACTTCATTTTTTGTTAATTATTATCAGGCCGCGTTAGAAGAGGAAGGAATTTTCTTCTCTAATAATCATGGCTCCTCAGAACCCCCGGGCCCTCGCCTGTGCCTTGAAGGGTTAAAAACTCCTGGCTTTGGTCTGGTGCAGACAGAAGATGCTGGGGAAACTGGCCAGACTGGTTTTTTAGAAGTTTTTTTGTCTGTACAGGAAGTTGAGGAAGAAATATCGCTTTGGGGGGAACTAAGTCAGGTCTCTGGAGCGTTAAGCTGGAGCCGTGGATGCCTTGAATATCGGGTAGGTTGGCCGGCATTGAAGGGGGGGGGGCGTCTACACCGCTCAGTGCGTCTTCATCCTCATGACCGCACGCAGAGCGCCAGCAATGGGGCCTTGCAGCGCTGGGGTTCTATTTCCAAACCAGTGCTCTGTCTGTAGGATCATTAGATGGGACATTAGAGTGTAAGCTCCTCTGGTAGAGTGTAAGCTCCTCTGGTACAGAGACTGATGTGATTGGCTCAGTGATCTCTGTACAGTGCTGCGGTATATGTCAGAGCTATATAAATGTATAATAATAATAATAATAGTGTGTGACTGTGGGGGGACATTAGAGTGTAAGCTCCTGTGGTATATGTCAGAGCTATATAAATGTATAATAATAATAATAATAATAGTGTGTGACTGTGGGGGGACATTAGAGTGTAAGCTCCTCTGGTACAGAGTCTGATGTGACTGTGGGGGAAGGGACATTAGAGTGTAAGCTCCTCTGGTACAGAGACTGATGTGACTGTGGGGGACATTAGAGTGTAAGCTCCTCTGGTACAGAGACTGATGTGACCATGGGGGAGAGGACATTAGAGTGTAAGCTCCTCTGGTACAGAGACTAATGTGACTGTGGGTGAGGGGACATTAGAGTGTAAGCTCCTCTGGTACAGAGACTGATGTGACTGTGGGGGAGGGGACATTAGAGTGTAAGCTCCTCTGGTACAGAGACTGATGTGAC
Source organism: Pelophylax lessonae (assembly GCF_965119305.1). Lineage (NCBI taxonomy): Eukaryota > Metazoa > Chordata > Amphibia > Anura > Ranidae > Pelophylax > Pelophylax lessonae. The sequence goes on along the minus strand of NC_138769.1, from coordinate 738,704,129 downwards.
TGTGGGGGAGGGGACATTAGAGTGTAAGCTCTTCTGGTACAGAGACTGATGTGACTGTGGGGGGACATTAGAGTGTAAGCTCTTCTGGTACAGAGACTGATGTGGCTGTGGGGGAACTTTGGAGTGTAAGCTCCTCTGGTACAGAGACTGATGTGACTGTGCGGGAGGACATTAGAGTGTAAGCTCCTCTGGTACAGAGACTGATGTGACTGTGGGGGAGGGGACATTAGAGTGTAAGCTCCTCTGGTACAGAGACTGATGTGACTGTGGGGGAGGGGACATTAGAGTGTAAGCTCCTCTGGTACAGAGATGTGATTGGCTCAGTGATCTCTGTACAGCACTGTGGTATATGTCAGAGCTATATAAATGTATAATAATAATAGTGTGTGACTTTGGGGGGACATTAGAGTGTAAGCTCTTCTCCATTGCATGTGATGATACCTGCACTGCTCCAGCCCCAGCTTAGAAGTTCGGGGATGCCCAATAGAACTACACCTTATTCTCTAAAAGCAGAGACCCTGGAGAATAAAATGGTGGTAGTTGCCATTTTTTTTATTATATTTGCACAGCAAGTTATCAAATGCATATGGAAAAAATACACTAAAATGAATCTTAGTGTAAACAAACACAATATTTTACCCAACTTTTTAAATAAAATATAAAATATGGGTTTGCATCAAGTAAATAGATACCAAACAACACATCAAGACTTAAAATTACGCACACCTCTGAAATCGCAAAAAAAAAAAAAAAAAAAAAAAACATTAAAAAATTCTCAGTAGGTGGCGCTATAACAGCCTTTTAATCATTAATTTAGAGTTGACCCTGAATTACAAATTCTCGCTCTACACTGCGCTTCTCATATGGGGTGTGTACAGGGTGCTTTACATTTATTTTATTTATTTTATATACATTGTTTTTTTTTACATTCAGCCTCAGTGTCTCCCCTGCCCTCCAACAAAGCTATTTAAGCACAGATTGTGTTTCAATAGCTGCATCCCCGGCTATGTGGACAGGTAACAGATCTTCTTTATATAGACATCAGGGCTCTGTTGGACTTTCACTGTCTCCCTGGCCCTCCAATGAAGCTATTCAAGCACAGATTGTGTTTGAAAAGCTGCATCATCGGCTACATGGACAGGTAACAGATCCTCTTTGTGGAGACATCAAGGCTCTGTTGGGCCCTCAATGTCTCCCTTGCCCTCAAGTGAAGCTATTCAAGTACAGATTGTGTATGAATAGCTGCATCCTCGGCTATATGGAGACATCAGGGATCTATTGGACCTTCAATGTCTCCCCTGCCTTCCAATAAAGCTATTCAAGCACAGATTGTGTATGAATAGCTGCATCCTCGGCTATATGGAGACATCAGGGGTCTATTGGACCTTCAATGTTTCCCTAGCCCTCCAATGAAGCTATTCAAGCACATATTGTGTTTGAATAGCTGCATCCTCGCCTGCGTAGACAGGTAACAAGTCCTCTTTGTGGAGACATCAGGGGTCTATTGGACCCTCAATGTCTCCCCTTCCATCAGTGCAGCTATTCAAGCGCAGATAGTGTTTCCTTTGCTATATTAGCCAAGGAAGGACAGCTGTGACCCCGGAAGGCACGTAATACACATCACTTCCGGGGTTATTGGTCTCAGGAGGGATCGGGGAATGGATGCCCCCACAATTCCTCTTGCTCTCACTATATATCCTCAATATATGAGGAACAGGAGAGTCCGGTAACTACTGTGAGTGGTGCTGGCGGGTAGGGGGGTTTCCCACTTTGAGAGACAATTGGGCAGCTCCAGAGCCACGCAGATCCCTTTTTATCAGAAAGCCCTTCGCTGGCTGTGACAGTGAATACCGGGTTCTCAGCTGCAGCCGTAAGCTTGGTTTAACCTCTCGTATACCGTTCCGTTTATAAACGTACCTTGGCAGACAAGTAGTTAATAAGTTGGTGCCCGGGTGACCGCAGCCCTTGGCCGATACAGGGCCCGAACAATGGTGTCATCTACACACGTGGCAGCAGCTGGATGGATCCCAGGGGAGGACTGGGCCAGGGGGCAGGGGAGCATTTGCCCCCCGGGGCGCTCTGTTGCCCCGTAAAAAGGCTGCACTGCTTCTGACTAAAGTATTCCGGGAGAAGAGAAGTAAAAAGTCCCCAATGCTGACCTACTAAGTGCAGGATGAAGACAAGGACAGAGGGCAGGCCTCCCTACCCCCCCCCCCAGCATGGATGGTGTAAACTGTGTCTGAGCAGAAGCCGGTTCCATGCCCTACCGGAGACTCTCCTCCCCCAGACAGACCCGACCGAGCTGTCCCAGCTCCCCTGAACCAACCCCCTGCTGGCCAGGTCAGGAACCTGGATTTGGCCGGTGAGTAGAGAGTACCTGGAGCGAAGCTTCAGCCTGGAATGGGGGTCAGGAGGAGGACCGGGAAGAGGGGGAGTGGGAGGGGGGCCCGATTTGCTGCACCATGGGCCTCTGGTTTGTACTTGTCCCCGGGGCCGGAAGTTGCCAGTCACCCCCTGATGGATCCTGTGCGGATATTCGCCCCCACTTTCCTGTCTCCTAACTCTGTGACAAACAATGATAAATATGTTATTTACCACATTCCAAATATTCCACCCAATCACAGAATACCACCCACCCACCTGACAGCCGAAACCCAACAACTTCCTCATTCTGTTCTCCGGCCTGAGGAATTTACCCTCATTGTGGGACCTTCCATAACAAGGAAATCATCTGCAAAAATCTCACACAAATGTAACCCTGAGATCACACAAATGTACAGTGGTGATCAAAAGTTTGGGCACCCCAGGTAAAAATTTGTATTAATGTGCATTAAGAAGCCAAGGAAAGATGGAAAAATCTCCAAAAGGCATCAAATTACAGATTAGACATTCTTATAATATGTCAACAAAAGTTAGATTTTATTTCCATCATTGACACTTTCAAAATAACAGAAAACAAAAAAATGGTGTCTGCAAAAGTTTGGGCACCCTGCAGAGTTAATATCTTGTACTGCCCCCTTTGGCAAGTATCACAGCTTGTAAATGCTTTTTGGAGCCAGCCAAGAGTCTTTCAATTCTTGTTTGAGGTATCTTTGCCCATTCTTCCTTCTAAAAGTCTTCCAGTTCTTTGAGATTTCTGGGCTGTCTGTCACGCACTGCTCTTTTAAGGTCTATCCATAGATTTTCAATTATGTTGAGGTCAGGAGATTGTGAAGGCCATGGCAAAACCTTCAGTTTACGCCTCTTGATGTAATCCTCCGTGGATTTCGAGGTGTGTTTAGGATCATTATCCATTTATAGAAGCCGTCCTCTCTTTAACTTCAGCTTTTTTCACAGATAGCATCAAGTTACCATCCAAAATTTGCTGAAATTTTATTGAATCCATTTTTCCTTCTACTCGTGAGATGTTCCCTGTGCCACTGGCTGCAATACAACCCCAAAGCATGATTGATCCACCCCCATGCTTAACAATTGGACAGAGGTTCTTTTCATTAAATTCTGTGCCCCTTCTTCTCCAAGCGTACCTTTACTCATCCCAGCCAAAAAGTTCAATTTTAACCTCATCGGTCCACAGAACTTGTTTCCAAAATGCATCAGGCTTGTCTATATGTTCATTTGCAAAGTTCAAACGCTGATTTTTGTGGTGAGGACGTAGAAGAGGTTTTCTTCTGATGACTCTTCCATAAAGACCATATTTGTACAAGTATCTCTTTATAGTGGAATAGTATACCACAACTCCAGTGTCTGCCAGATCTTTCTGGAGGGATCGTGCAGTCAAACGTGAGTTTTGAATTGTTTTTCTCACAATCCTGCGAGATGTTCTGTCTGATATTTTTCTTGGTCTTCCAGATCTTGCTTTAACTTTGACTGCCATTTCTTAATTACATTCCGAACAGAGGATATTGACCTCTGAAAACGCTTTGCTATCTTTTTATAGCCTTCTGCAGCTTTGTGAGCGTCAACTATTTTCAGTTTCAGTTTTCTAGACAACTGCTTAGAAGATCCCATGGTGCTGATTGTTGGGGCAAGGTCAGATGAGTCCGGGCATTTAAAACCTTTGAGATTGACATCACCTGGTCTTCCCAGACGATGATTGAGGACAATCCATGACACTGGCAGGTCTCAGCCTTGCAAAGGGGGCAGTGCATGCTATAAATTCTGCAGGGTGCCCAAACTTTTCCAGACGCCATTTCTTTGTTTTCTGTAATTTTGAAAGTGTCAATGATGGAAATAAAATCAACTTTTGTTGACATATTATAAGAATGTCTAATCTGTAATTTGATGCCTTTTGGAGATTTTTCCATCTTTCCTTGGCTTCTATATGCACATTAATACAAATGTTTACCTGGGGTGCCCAAACTTTCGATCACCACTGTAACCCTGAGATCACACAAATGTAATCCTGAGGTTACACAATTGTAATCCATTCCTGAGATCACACAAATGTAATCCATTCCTGAGATCACACAAATATAACCCTGAGATCACACAAATGTAATCCTGAGGTCACACAATTGTAATCCATTCCTGAGATCACACAAATGTAACACTGAGATCACACAAATGTAACCCTGAGATCACACAAATGTAGCCCTGAGATCACAAGATCACACAAATGTAATCCTGAGATCACACAAATGTAACCCTGAGATCACACAAATGTAACCCTGAGATCACACAAATGTAATCCTGAGATCACACAAATGTAACACTGAGATCACACAAATGTAATCCTGAGATCACACAAATGTAATCCTGAGATCACACAAATATAATCCTGAGATCACACAAATGTAATCCTGAGATCACACAAATGTAATCCTGAGATCACACAAATGTAACCCTGAGATCACACAAATGTAACACTAAAGCCCCGTACACACGTACCGATGGTCGGCATACAAATGTTCCTCTTTTCTCCCCGGGATGTCGGTGTCTGCTGAAAAGTGCAAAGACAGCACAAGGACAGCACAAGAATTTTGTCCGCCGACTGCAGAAGTGATGTCATGTAATGGTTAACTTTCCCTGTGTTTTCTATTTTCTGAGCATGCCCAGTCTTGCAAATCTGCGGTCTGTCGGCCGAATTGTGTACTGACAGGCGAACAATCGTCCGTTCTGGTGTCGGCATACAAATATTTTCATGTTTGCACGAAAGACTTTTGTCCGCGGATTGTGCGCAGACATCTGTCGGAGGCACCATACTAACACGCGTACAATCGGCAGATCCTTCGTCCACCGACGTTTGTATGCCGACGATCGGTACGTGTGTACGGGCCTTTATGCCCCATACACACGTGCAGATTATCTGCAGACTTTTGTCTGCAGACTTACCAAAACCATATAATATGAGGTCAAACCTAAACACTTTCAATTTGTATGCAATCCGGCAGGCCCTTGCACTACATAGAAAAGGCAAGTCTGCAGATAATCTGCAGGTGTGTATGGGGCATAAGATCACACAAATGTAATCCATTCCTGAGATCACACAAATGTAATCCTGAGATCACACAAATGTAACCCCGAGATCACACAAATGTAATCCTGAGATCACACAAATGTAATCCTGAGATCACACAAATGTAATCCTGAGATCACACAAATGTAACCCTGAGATCACACAAATGTAATCCTGAGATCACACAAATGTAACCCTGAGATCACACAAATGGAACCCTGAGATCACACAAATGTAACCCTGAGATCACACAAATGTAATCCTGAGATCACACAAATGTAACCCTGAGATCACACAAATGTAATCCATTCCTGAGATCACACAAATGTAATCCTGAGATCACACAAATGTAATCCTGAGATCACACAAATGTAACCCCGAGATCACACAAATGTAACCCTGAGATCACACAAATGTAATCCTGAGATCACACAAATGGAACCCTGAGATCACACAAATATAATCCTGAGATCACACAAATGGAACCCTGAGATCACACAAATGTAATCCTGAGATCACACAAATGTAATCCTGAGATCACACAAATGTAACACTGAGATCACACAAATATAATCCTGTGTTCACACAAATGTAACCCTGAGATCACACAAATGTAATCCTGAGATCACACAAATGTAATCCTGAGATCACACAAATGTAACCCTGAGATCACACAAATGTAACACTGAGATCACACAAATGTAATCCTGAGATCACACAAATGTAACACTGAGATCACACAAATGTAATCCTGAGATCACACAAATGTAACCCTGAGATCACACAAATGTAACACTAAGATCACACAAATGTAATCCATTCCTGAGATCACACAAATGTAATCCTGAGATCACACAAATGTAACCCTGAGATCACACAAATGTAATCCTGAGATCACACAAATGTAACCCTGAGATCACACAAATGTAACACTAAGATCACACAAATGTAATCCATTCCTGAGATCACACAAATATAATCCTGAGATCACACAAATATAATCCTGAGATCACACAAATGTAATCCTGAGATCACACAAATGTAATCCTGAGATCACATAAATGTAACACTAAAATCACACAAATGTAATCCTGAGATCACACAAATGTAATCCTGAGATCACACAAATATAATCCTGAGATCACACAAATGTAATCCTGAGATCACACAAATGGAACCCTGAGATCACACAAATATAATCCTGAGATCACACAAATGTAACCCTGAGATCACACAAATGTAATCCTGAGATCACACAAATGTAATCCTGAGATCACACAAATGTAACCCCGAGATCACACAAATGGAACCCTGAGATCACACAATGTAACCCCGAGATCACACAAATGTAACCCTGAGATCACACAAATGTAATCCTGAGATCACACAAATGTAATCCTGAGATCACACAAATGTAATCCATTCCTGAGATCACACAAATGTAATCCTGAGATCACACAAATGTAATCCTGAGATCACACAAATGTAACCCCGAGATCACACAAATATAATCCTGAGATCACACAAATATAATCCATTCCTGAGATCACACAAATATAATCCTGAGATCACACAAATGTAATCCATTCCTGAGATCACACAAATGTAATCCTGAGATCACACAAATGGAACACTGAGATCACACAAATGTAATCCTGAGATCACACAAATGTAATCCATTCCTGAGATCACACAAATGTAATCCTGAGATCACACAAATGTAATCCTGAGATCACACAAATGTAACCCCGAGATCACACAAATATAATCCTGAGATCACACAAATATAATCCATTCCTGAGATCACACAAATATAATCCTGAGATCACACAAATGTAATCCATTCCTGAGATCACACAAATGTAATCCTGAGATCACACAAATGTAATCCATTCCTGAGATCACACAAATGTAATCCATTCCTGAGATCACACAAATGGAACAGTTACCAGAAAAAAAGAAAAAAAAGATTCATTTTTCAGGAAACAAACAAAAAGAAACCAAAGAAAATATATATATTTTTTTAAATAATTTTTATTAAATTTACATTTTTCCAACAAAAAAAAGGAAACAACACATGAATTCTTTACAAAGGTCCAAGATTGTAATGTATAGAAGTCAGTCACAGCCAGGCAACTCACATTTTCAAGACATCAACATTGGCACCCCCTTATTATTCTTTTAACATAGACATGATTTTATTATTATTTATTATATTATTTTTATGATATATTACTACTTATACATTATATTATAATATATTATTAAACAACATTTATAGATGATAATGATTATTATTTAATATTATATCCTTATTTATTATCGTATATTTATAAAATAAAAATTATATATTATATTATATTTTTATACAGAGTGTATAGATGACAATGATAATGATTATTTATTATAGTATTTTTATTATAGAATAATTATATATTATATTATATTATTGTACAGAATTTATAAATTATGGTGATGATTGATGATAATGATTATTTAATATTATATTATTATTTATTACAGTATTTTTTATATAATTATTATATTATTATACAGAATTTATATATGATGATGATTATTTAATATTATATAGTATTTTTATGATAATCATATATTATGTTATATTATTACATACCTCCCGACTTTTTGCAATAGGAATGAGCGACACCTATTACTAAAAGTATGTAGGCATAGGACACACCCTCTGCCACACCCTCTTAATGGAGCATTATACAAAAAAAAAATTATTAGCTAAACCTGCAAGTGCTTTTTTTTTTTAATTTTTTAAAACTACTTTTCCTTTATATTGGCTTCTGAAATTTACCAATGCAAAAATGTAGAAATTGAAGGAAAGGTTTAGCTCTGGGAAACTCTTTTTTTTTTTTATAGATAAATAGTGCATTTTATATACAACTATATAGACCAGACCAAAATGAGGGAGAAATGAGGAGGAAAGAGGGACAGAGGGACTTTGTTCAAAATCAGGGACAGTCCCTCCAAATCAGGGACAGTTGGGAGCTATGTTATTATACGGAATTTATATATGATGTGATTATTTAATATAGTATTTTTATATTATATTATATTATTTTATATTATATTATAAATCTATTATATTTTTTGGGAAATCCAACATTTTTGGGCTGTCACAGGTATCGGTTAGAACTGCTACTGTGGAAAATGACCCTCCCTTTGTAAAAATTTATTTTTACTTCCTGTTGTGTCTCAGGGACAGAAATCAAAAAGGAAATCTCCAGACAGTGCTGACAGGGTTTCTATCCCCCCTACGTCATCCAAAGCCCAAAAGCCTAAAAAAAAAATGTGATATTTCATATGTTTTGCTGCAGCGGGTGAGATCAGATTACACAGGCTGCTGACTGATCACCCGCCCCTGCAGCAGGTGAGATCAGATTACACAGGCTGCTGACTGATCCCCTGCCCCTGCAGCGGGTGAGATCAGATTACACAGGCTGCTGACTGATCCCCCGCCCCTGCAGCGGGTGAGATCAGATTACACAGGCTGCTGACTGATCACTCGCCCCTGCAGCGGGTGAGATCAGATTACACAGGCTGCTGACTGATCCCCCGCCCCTGCAGCGGGTGAGATCAGATTACACAGGCTGCTGACTGATCACTCGCCCCTGCAGCGGGTGAGATCAGATTACACAGGCTGCTGACTGATCACTCGCCCCTGCAGCGGGTGAGATCAGATTACACAGGCTGCTGACTGATCCCCTACCCCTGCAGCGGGTGAGATCAGATTACACAGGTTGCTGACTGATCCCCGGCCCCTGCAGCGGGTGAGATCAGATTACACAGGCTGCTGGCTGATCACCCGCCCCTGCAGCAGGTGAAATCAGATTACACAGGCTGCTGACTGATCCCCCACCCCTGCAGCGGGTTAGATCAGTTTACAGAGGCTGCAGACTGATCACCCGCCCCTGCAGCAGGTGAGATCAGATTACACAGGCTGCTGACCGATCCCCGCCCCTGCATCGGGTGAGATCAGATTACACAGGCTGCTGACTGATTACCCGCCCCTGCAGCAGGTGAGATCAGATTACACAGGCTGCTGACTGATCCCCCGCCCCTGCAGCAGGTGAGATCAGATTACACAGGCTGCTGACTGATCACCCGCCCCTGCATCGGTTGAGATCAGATTACACAGGCTGCTGACTGATCCCCCGCCCCTGCAGCAGGTGAGATCAGATTACACAGGCTGCTGACTGATCCCCTGCCCCCACAGCAGGTGAGATCAGATTACACAGGCTGCTGACTGATCCCCTGCCCCTGCAGTGGGTGAGATCAGATTACACAGGCTGCTGACTGATCCCCTGCCCCTGCAGTGAGTGAGGTCAGATTACACAGGCTGCTGACTGATCAGCTGCCCCTGCAGCGGGTGAGGTCAGATTACACAGGCTGCTTACTGATCCCCCCGCCCCTGCAGCGGGTGAGATCAGATTACACAGGCTGCTGACTGATCACCCGCCCCTGCAGTAAGTGAGATCAGATTACACAGGCTGCTGACTGATCACCCGCCCCTGCAGCGGGTGAGATCAGATTACACAGGCTGCTGACTGATCACCTGCCCCTGCAGAGATGAGATCGTGATCTCAGTCAGTTACACACAGGCTGCCAGCAATTTAAATTTGACAGAATGTCTTCTCCCTCCCCCTCGCCAGTTGAATGAGCAGCCATGTTGTAATTTTCCTTTGCTGACCGCTTTGTCCTCTCTCCCAGCAGGCGCAGTGACAGTGACCTCAGCATGCGGCGCTCCACCAGCTCCCTTTCCTCTGGGATCTCCAGCTCAAACAGCGGGAACATGGAGGAGAGCGATCCGTCCACGCAGCAATCAACCGTCATCAGGGCAGGATGGCTGGACAAGAACCCACCGCAGGGGTGAGTGCGCGCCGCCCGCCGTCATCTCCATTCCACTGACAAATCCTAAAGTGGACCTGTCATCCAATAGATGTTTTCAGGTTAAGTGCAGCGTGCTGAGTAATGTGTCAGTAAACACTCCCGGGTATTTATTACCTCTTAAAGGGATCAGAGTACTTCCCTGGTAATGTCTTCATATGATTTTCTCTTAAGAAGGATATTTTACCTTATATCTTCCTAAATGCAAAGTACCTATAAGAAATGCACTAAACCAGGGATCGACAAACCGCAGGTTCCAGGTCACATTGGCGACTGGAATAAGCGGCCTGGCGCCTGGGCTACACTGCGGCAGGTGTCTTGTCCCAGACATCCCGAGTCTCCCGCATGCGGCCTTCGGCTCCCTGACACCCGCAAGTGCTGCGCGATATCCTGGGTGTCTGTGTCAGCTGTCAGAACGGAGCCGATGCTTCCTGTATAGTTCCGGCTCCGGCCCTGTCACAGGCGGAGTGATATCAAATGTACCCCGCCTATGAGGAGACCGAGAGATACAGGAAGCATCGGCTCTGCATGCTTCCTCCAGCGCCACTCCTCACACTCTCCACCAGAATTTCCTGCCAGCAGTACCAGCCAGCAGTACTCAACAGCAGTACCAGTCAGCAGTACTCATAGCAGTAGCAGCCAGAAGTACCCACAGCAGTACCCACAGCAGTACCCACAGCAATACCAGCCAACAGTACCCACCAGCAGTCCCCACAACAGTACCAGCCAGCAGTACCCACAGCAGTACCATCCAGCAGTACCCAAAGCAGCAGCAGCTAGCAGTACTCACAGCAGTACCAGTCAGCAGTACCCAAAGCAGCAGCAGCCAGCAGTACTCACAGCAGTACCAGCCAGCAGTACCCACAGCAATACCAGCCAGCAGTACTCGCAGCAGCAGCCAGCAGTACTCACAGCAGTACCAGCCAGCAGTACCCACAGCAATACCAGCCAGCAGTACTCGCAGCAGCAGCCAGCAGTACTCACAGCAGTTCCAGCCAGCAATACTCACAGCAGCAGCAGCCAGCAGTACTCACAGCTGTACCAGCCAGCAGTACCCACCAGCAGTACCCACAGCAGTACCCACCAGCAATACCAGCCAGCAATACCCACAGGGGTACCAGCCAGCAGTAACCACCAGGAGTACCCACCAGCAGTACCCACAGCAGTACCCACCAGCAATACCAACCAGCAGTACCCACAGGGGTACCAGCCAGCAGTAACCACCAGGAGTACCCACCAGCAGTACCCACAGCAGTACACACCAGCAGTACCCACCAGCAGTACCAGCTAGCAGTACCCAGCAGCAGTACTCACTAGCAGTACCAGCCAGAAGTACTCATCAGCAGTACCCACCAGCAGTACCAGCCAGCAGTATGCACCAGCAGTACCAACCAGAAGTAACCACCAGCAGTACTCACCAGCAGTACCACTAGAAGTACCCACCAGCAGTATCAGCCAGCAATACCAACCAGCAGTACCAGCCAGCAATACCCACCAGCAGTAACAGCCAGCAGTACCCACCAGCAGTAAGTCACATGTACTGGGGGTGCAACTAGCCCCCAGCACATAATTGTAAGTATCCCAGCATGTGCAGTGTTTCGGACTCCTACCACCATGACCACTTCAAATCACTGAACGGGTCATGGTGGTTACAAAGTTCCTTTAATACCACGCAGAAGAAGTAACCCAAGTACACACGGGTTGAATGCCGGGCAACATCAGCCGGTTCATTAAAAACTGGCTGCCATTCGGCCCGTATGTATGGCAGCTGGCCCGACATAAGCCGGCCTTTCGACATTTGTGAAAAAAAACTGGTTCCTAACTTTGTTAGCAAATTTGCCAAGCCCTGCACTAAATAGCAAAAATATCTAAATAAAAACAAAAATAAATAACATAAAAACATCAATTCATGAAAAAAAAATGAATTTAGTGACCAATACTAAATTAATAAATTCAATGTCCATTAATAAATAAATCCATTCCACGTCCATCAATAATAAATTCAGGGACAATTAATAAATATATTCAGTTTCCATTAATAAATAAACAAATTCAGCTTTCAATATAATGTAAATTTGAGTCCATCCATAAATATACAGTGCCTTGAGAAAGTATTTGGCCCCCTTGAACTTTGCGACCTTTTGCCACATTTCAGGCTTCAAACATAGAGATATAAAACTGTAATTTTTTGTGAAGAATCAACAACAAGTGGGAAACAATCATGAAGTGGAACAAAATTTATTGGATATTTAAAACTTTGTTAACAAATAAAAAAACTGAAAAATTGGGCGTGCAAAATTATTCAGCCCCTTTACTTTCAGTGCAGCAAACTCTCTCCAGAAGTTCAGTGAGGATCTCTGAATGATCCAATGTTGACCTAAATGACTAATGATGATAAATAGAATCCACCTGTGTGTAATCAAGTCTCCGTATAAATGCACCTGCACTGTGATAGTCTCAGAGGTCCGTTTAAAGCGCAGAGAGCATCATGAAGAACAAAGAACACACCAGGCAGGTCCGAGATACTGTTGTGGAGAAGTTTAAAGCCGGATTTGGATACAAAAAAGATTTCCCAAGCTTTAAACATCCCAAGGAGCACTGTGCAAGCGATAATATTGAAATGGAAGTTTCAGACCACTGCAAATCTACGAAGACCTGGCCGTCCCTCTAAACTTTCAGCTCATACAAGGAGAAGACTGATCAGAGATGCAGCCAAGAGGCCCATGATCACTCTGGATGAACTGCAGAGATCTACAGCTGAGGAATGGGCAAAAATTTCAGTCTCTCGATGTGCAAAACTGATAGAGACATACCCCAAGCGACTTACAGCTGTAATCGCAGCAAAAGGTGGCGCTACAAAGTATTAACTTAAGGGGGCTGAATAATTTTGCACGCCCAATTTTTCAGTTTTTTATTTGTTACCAAAGTTTGAAATATCCAATAAATTTCGTTCCACTTCATGATTGTGTCCCACTTGTTGTTGATTCTTCACAAAAAATTACAGTTTTATATCTTTATGTTTGAAGCCTGAAATGGGGCAAAAGGTCGCAAAGTTCAAGGGGGCCGAATACTTTCACAAGGCACTGTAGTATTTATTAGTAAATAAGTAAATTTGTTAATGAATAAATAAATACATTTTCCATTAATAAATCCATTTATTGCCCTTTAATAAAGGTAATATAGTGTAGAGGAAGATAAGGTAGTAAAAGTCTGATGCTATCACAAGATTTCCAGCGTTCCTCCTTATTCCTCTTGCATTCCTCCCAACGTACATCTGCTGGAGGTTTTCTCATCTTCACGCTCTGCTCCACCCACATCTGCTTTGCGTTAGAGATTCTTCAATCCGCCGGGGATTTCTGTCTGACCACCACACCCAGCATCCTCCTCCGATCGTGAGACAGCGCAGCTGGAGTCCCATGCTCCATGGCCAGTAGGCCGCGCGTCTTCCCGATATCTCCTTCTGCACTGGGAATATTCCAACACGTAGCAAGAGAAGCCGCCATATTTACTTAGAGCAAGTGCAAATTAAAACCAAAAAAAAAAAAAAAAGAGAACATGAAGCAGAATAAAATAATCAATAGAAAATATTAGCTTCCTCTTTTCTATCTTATGTCAGGTACTCATAACGTACACTCCCAGTTACCTTGTGTGTCCTGACCACGACCACTCCTAAAGCCCCGTACACACGCTACGAGTTTCCGCCGACCGGTCGTCTGTTTTTTGTGGCATGCTAGTCTGATGTGGAAAGTGAAGAGGTTTTTTTCATACGAATTTTCCCGTATGACAGAATTCTACTTCAGAAGTGATGTCATGTGTTGGATTGCTTTCTATGTGTTCTTTCGTCTCTGAGCATGCCCAGTCTTGCTCTTAAGATTTTTTTCCGTCGAAATCTGTACTAATGAGACGAAAATCGGACGTTGTATTACGGACAACAAAAATTTTATAGCCTGCATATCAGGATTTTGTCAGCCGAAAAGTCGGAGTCGGCTGTCGAAAGCACCATACTAACAATCCGAAAATCGGCAGATCGGTCGTCGGACGAATTTTCCCTTTCCGAATTTCTTATCGTGTGTATGGGGCTTATGTTCCTGTAGAGGCAGCTCTGCCAGCTAGACTACAGAACTCCGCCAGGCATTTATAACAATCCCTTTAATGGTATATTTTCCAGACCAATAGAAAGCAAATAAGAGACGCTCAGTGCTAGAGTTTATGGACTATTTTCCTTAATGGACCATAAAGGTTCGAAGGCGGCTGGAGTTCCTGGTGACTCTCATAGTCACGTGACTGAAGATGGTTCTTGCATGGTTTTTCCTGTTGTCTACTGGCAGTGGAAAAATCAAAAGCATTTCCTATTGGAAAAAGTGAAAATAAATTTTCGAATTTTAGAAGCATAATATTTACGCTGTCAAGTTGATGACAACTTTGGTGACCACATGGATGGAGTTCCTACAGAATGCTCTTCTGTTTGGGTCTTGACATTGATATTATTTCTGTGACTGTATCCATCCGCCTTATTGCTGGTCATCCTCGTCTTCTTCTTTTAACTTTTTCAAGCATCAATATCTTCTCTAGTAAGTTGGTTCCTCTCATAAGTCCAAAATAAGACAGCTTCAGTCTAGTTATCTGATCTTCTAGTGAACATTTATGCTTGTTTTGTTGGAGGATCGATCTGTTTGTATTCCTTGTGCAGGAACTATGCTTTACCCTAGATCATCCCTATCCATAGTGTCCCTGTAGCAAGCTTGAGTTTTGTTTATGGAATCTGGGTTGGTTGGGTTTCCTCTAAGCCCAGGACAATTATTTTTTTGCATCCCTTAACCACTCTCCTATAAATAAAGTGTCATGGACTTGCAATAGTGTTTGGCAGCTTACCTGTTCCTTCATGTCTGTATTAGAGGTCAGACTTCACTTCTGGTTCCTTTTTATCACCTCTCCTTCCTGTTCCTGCCCCACCCCAGGTCATCACAGGAAGTCTATATTAACCAGTGCACTGCAGGTCTGCTTTGCTGTTCAACAGTGTTTGTTTCCTGTTTCCTTTTTGCCGTGTGCTTGATCTACTTTTCTGTGTACCGACTTTGGCTTGTCTCTGACTATTCCAGGTTGCCTGTTACCCTGACCTTTGGCCTGTCCCTTGGTTACCCTTGTCTGCCTGTTATCCCGACCTCGGCTTACCCATCACCATTCCGTGTGTCCTGAGTGGCTGCTTCCCTTCTCTCCCTACGGAGCGTGACCTGGGGGACCCCAGGGGCCGTGACCTGGGCCCAGCTGCAGCCAAGTCCATCTTCACCACTAGAGGCTCTGGTGAACACCTGCTGGGTCTTAGACTCCGCGCCCTGGGGAATCTTGGGCTCAAGTTCTGGTCCATCTGCAGCAGTCTGCTATCGGGTTCACTACCTTGCACTGCACCCCTGCCTCCAACAGGGTGCAGTTGTCACCTGGCCACAGGGGACCTGACATAAAGTGAGAAATTACAATGTATGGAGTTATGAATATTCATTCAACCTCGGACAATTACTGAGGGGTTTATTTCAGGGATCTGGGCTAGATAAGTGGATAAATATCTGGAGTGATATTTTAGAAGGGTCTTTACATCTCAGGTTTTCCTGAAGAGGATGTCAGAGGGAAAGTTCTTGTCCTAGACTCCTAGGCTGCTGTCAGAGAGGAGATAACACTAAGAGGTCCCTTGCCTCCAAGACCCTTTCCTGGATGAGGAAGCCAGAAGAAGGAGGTCTTTTTTTTCCCTAGCTACCCATCTAGGCCTATGGAATCTACATTAGCCTCTCAGACCTTTTCCTGGATGAGGAAGCCAGAAGAAGGAGGTCTTTTTTTTTCTTAGTTGCTCATCTAGGCCTATGGTACATTAGCCTCCCAGACCTTTTCCTGGATGAAGAAGCCAGAAGATGGTATTTTTTCCTAGCTGCCCATCTAGGCCTGTGGAATCTACATTGGCCTCGCAGACCCTTTCCTGGATGAGGAAGCCAGAAGGAGGAGGTCTTTTTTTTCTAGCTGCCCATCTAGGCCTATGGAATCTACATTAGCCTCCCAGACCTTTTTCTGGATTAGGAAGCCAGAAGAAGGTCTTTTTTTCCTAACTGCCTGTCTAGGCCTGTGAAATCTACATTAGTCTCCCAGACCCTTTCCTGGATGAGGAAGCCAAAAGAGAAGGTCTTTTTTTCATAGCTGCCCATCTGAGCCTACGTAATCTATAGTAGGCTTCCAGACCCTTTCCTGGATAAGGAAGCTAGAAGAAGGTCTTTTTTTCCCTAGCTGTCCATCTGGGCCTACAGAATTGACATTAGCCTCCCAGACCTTTTCCTGAATTAGGAAGCCAGAAGGTCTGGGCCCACGTAATCTACATTCACCTTTTTCTGGATGAAAAAACCAGAAGAAGGTCTTTTTTTTTCCTAGCTGCCCGTCTGGGCCTATAGAATCTACATCACACCTTTTCCTGAATGAGGAAGCCAGAATAAGGAGGTCTTTTTTTTTCCTAGCTGCCCGTCTGGGCCTACGAAATGTACATTAGCCTCCCAGACCCTTTCCTGGATGAGGAATCCAAAAGAAGAAGGCCTTTTTTTCCTAGCTGCCCACCTGTGCCTACGGAATCTACATTAGCTTGTGCAGAGGCCTAAAGAGTCCAACAGATGACCTGCGGCAGAGGTCAATAGATACTGAAAGATAGTAGCCCATCTGGGTCTAGGGAGTCTTTTGAGAAGTCTACTCGGTGGAGAGAATTTTTGGCTGGGAGAGCCCATAAAATTCCAGAAGCTCCTTCAGGGGTCATTGCTAAACTAGCTGTATATTATATTTGTAGAATCTTTTGCCAGGACCAAAGTTAAAAGCATCAAGTTACACAATCCTTGGTGTCATAGATATTAATCAGTCACATGGCTGAAGGTGTAAATTGTTTTTAGATCTACAGGGTAGATATGTTATAATGGCATTATATGTTGAAAACGGTGTTGAAGGCCCTCCATGTCAAGGTCTTACCTTGCCCTCCTGTTGGCAGCCATCTTGAACATGTGCAAACTCAGTGGCGGCTGGTGCTCAAAATTTTTTTTTGGGGGGGGGGGGGGCGCAAACAGAAAAATGTAATAGGCATTGCTTTGCGGCAAAAAACACTGTAAAAATTTGCGTGATTTTAAGGTAAAAAAAGTGTGAAAGGGGCCTTCAGTAATCAAGGTATAGTGTGCCCCCTTCAATGCAGAGTGACAATCGTGCCCCCTTCAATGCAGAGTGACCAGCGTGCGGTGCCCCCTTTCAATGCAGAGTGACCAGCGTGCCCCCTTTCAATGCAGAATGACCAGCGTGCGGTGCCCCCTTTCAATGCAGAGTGACCAGCGTGCCCCCTTTCAATGCAGAGTGACCAGCGTGCCGTGCCCCCTTTCAATGCAGAGTGACCAGCGTGCCCCCTTTCAATGCAGAGTGACCAGCGTGCCCCCTTTCAATGCAGAGTGACCAGCGTGCCCCCTTTCAATGCAGAGTGACCAGCTTTCCGTGTCCCCTTTCAGTGCAGAGTGACCAGCGTGCCGTGCCTCCTTGCAATGCAGAGTGACCAGCGTGCCTTGCCCCCTTTTAATGCAGAGTGACCATCGTGCCCCTTTCAATGCAGAGTGACCAGCGTGCCCCCTTTCAATGCAGAGTGACCAGCGTGCCTTGCCCCCTTTTAATGCAGAGTGACCATCGTGCCCCTTTCAATGCAGAGTGACCAGCGTGCCCCCTTTCAATGCAGAGTGACCAGCGTGCCCCCTTTCAATGCAGAGTGACCAGCGTGCCCTGCCCCCTTTCAATGCAGAGTGACCAGCGTGCCATGCCCCCTTTCAATGCAGAGTGACCAGCGTGCCCCCTTTCAATGCAAAGTGACCAGCGTGCCGTGCCCCCTTTCAATGCAGAGTGACCAGCGTGCCCCCTTTCAATGCAGAGTGACCATCGTGCCCCCTTTCAATGCAGAGTGACCAGCGTGCCTTGCCCCCTTTCAATGCAGAGTGACCAGCGTGCCGTGCCTCTTTTCAATGCAGAGTGACCAGCGTGCCCCCTTTCAATGCAGAGTGACCAGCGTGCCCCCTTTCAATGCAGAGTGACCAGCGTGCCCCCTTTCAATGCAGAGTGACCAGCGTGCCGTGCCCCCTTTCAATGCAGAGTGACCATCATGCCCCCTTTCAATGCAGAGTGACCATCATGCCCCCTTTCAATGCAGAGTGACCAGTGTGCCCCCTTTCAATGCACAGTGACCAGCGTGCCGTGCCCCCTTTCAATGCACAGTGACCAGCGTGCCCCCTTTCAATGCACAGTGACCAGCGTGCCATATCCCCTTCAATGCAGAAAGACCAGTGCACTTACCTGCAGCGGTGTCTTCTCCTCAGTCCCCTGCGTCTTCTCGAGTCCTAGCTAGAAGAAGCTAGCAGTCTTCTGTTCTCTGTGTTTCTCTGTGTTATGACCTGGCTTGACTGAGGACTCTCCTGGCTCTCAACCCCGCATAGGCAGAAGATCCTGCATTGGCAGACTACCCAGCATCGACAGATTACCGGTACGCTTCTGGACTCGACCTCAGCTTGGATGACTACCCGTTTCTGATTTTGACCCCGGCTTTTTCCTGCTCTCACATCCTCACTCTTCCTGTGCATTTATTGTTGTTTGCTCCAATAAACTGCTTTATTTTACCTGCATCCACATGTGGTCTGGTTTCCTGGTACCCGGACATTCCACACCAGAATTTGTTTCTAATCCAGGACTCGTAAGATTTGGGCCATTTTTGTTTCCTTTTATTCTTCACATTGGTTTCATTTTATTCCTCACTACTATCTGCTGACATTTATTGGGAAATATCTCCTTCTCTGTTCTCATTCTTCTTTTCTCCTCTCCAGCTCATACATATTCCAGAGACGTTGGGTGAAGCTGGACACAGACTACCTCCGATACTACGACAGCGACAAGGTGCGTTAATGATGTCAACACTAATCAGATATTCTGATATTCCATAGATATTTCATGGCTTTGATGGTGTCATCTGGTTTCTTATTGGGAATTGAAAACTGCTGAGCTTGTGAGTTTCCTTATATGACTCAACTGACATACTGCCAAATTAGTCCCTAAGAGATAGAAGGAAGCATCAGAGGGTTTAAATCTGACCCCCAATCTTCCTCTAAGTCTTGTGCTCCTCTGCTGGACTGAAATGGCTCACTTTGATTTCACTGCACACTGTGAGCTTCTCACAATGTGCATTAGAAATGCATTAGCCATCTCTTGCCCGCCCCTTTCATTTATGGGACTCTTTCAATCATGGGGGGCTCAGCATCACATGTGGGCATTACTTAGGGTGGTTTGCATGCAGGTACAGCTTGCCCAGAAAAACCCAATTCTCCAGGCCAACACCGACCCATCAAAATGGAACTCCTCTCAGGAGCCAGCCCATTGCTTGGATCAGAGCTGAGGGCTCTTAACCACTTTACGACCAGCGAAGTAGACCTACGTCGGCTGACTTTGCGTGGTTGTCTCGGGGTGATGCCTCTAGCTAGAGGCATCATCCCAGTACTGTTGTTTACAGCCAGCGGTCGGATTTCCGGCGGTAACGGGAGCCGCTCAATCGTTACACCGGCAAGCGGGAGGGGACGTCCCCCCCCCCCCTCCCGCCACCCTCTGCGGCTTTGCCCGGGTCTCCCGTCCCACCGGAGACCGGAGCACCCAGCTGGCGCGTCCGCCGCTTGGATGGAGTCCCGATCAAAGCCGGAAGCGGCTTCGATGGGGTCTCCGATGACGTAACCTGGAGGCGGCGTCCATGACGTCACTTCCGGGTTACTCTGCTGCTAAAGGCAGCAGATTCAAAAAACGGCTGTATTCAAAAATGCCGTTTTCGGCGTTTTGCATACATGGAAGTGTAGTGGAGGGGTTTGGGGTCTTTTAGACCCCTGATCCCTCTATAAAGAGTACCTGTCACTGCATATTACTGTCACAAGGGATGTTTACATCCCTTGTGACACTAATAAAAGTGATCTGATTTTTATTTATTTTTTTAAAAACCTGTGTTAAAGTTAAAAAAAATAAATAAATAAATAGGAAAAAATAAAAGATGTAACCACCCCGGTCGCCGTTAGCTCGCGCACGAAAGAAAACTTATATGGAAGTCACGCCGCAAATGAAATTGCTTTTCAAACCACACATGTGAGGTATTGCCGCGATCGCCAGAGTGTGAGCAATAATTTAAAAAAAAGAGCTACACTCTAACTCTAAACTGGTAACCGTTAAAAACTTTTAAAGCATTTCCTATGGAGATTTTTATTGACCGTAGTTTGTCGCCATTCTGCGGGTGTGCGCAATTTTAAACCACAACATGTTGGGTATCTATTTACTCGGCGTGACATCATCTTTCACAATATACAAAAAAATGGGCTAACTTTACTGTTTAGTTTTTTTTTTTTAAATGCAGTGAAATGTGATTTTTCGTAATTTTTCCAAAAAAATGGCGTTTGAAAGACCGCCGCGCAAATATATTGCAAAAATATTGCAATGACCACCATTTTATTCTCCAGAGTCTTTGCTAAAAAAAATATATATATATATATAATGTTTGGGGGTTTTAAGTAGTTTTCTAGCAAAAAATACTGATTTTACCTTGTAAACAAAAAGTGTCAAAAATAGGCTTGGGGGTAAAGTGGTTAAGGCAGGGTGATGTCATGTTACCAGGAAGCTATGCACAGAGACCCATTGATGACATCACTGGGACCAAAATACGTTTTATGCCATGAAAACAGAATGGCTTCATTAGTATGTTCATGGAGTTGGGGAGAGGGGGTGGGTGAGGGAGAGAGAGGGAGGGGTGGGTAAGGGAGGTAGAGAGCCAGGGGTGAGAGAGAGAGGGGGGATGAGAGAGAGAGGGGGGTGAGAGAGAGAGAGAGAGAGAGAGAGAGAGAGAGAGAAAGGGGAGGTGAGAGAGAAAGAGAGAGGGGGTGAGAGAGAAAGAGAGAGGGGGTGGGTGAGGGAGAGAGAGGGGGTGGGTGAGGGAGAGAGTGGGGGGGGTGGGTAAGGGAGGGAGAGAGGGAGGGCTGAGAGAGATAGGGGGATGAAAGAGAGAGGGGGGTGAGAGAGAGAGAGTGAGAAAGGGGAGGTGAGAGAGAAAGAGAGAGGGGGTGGGTGAAAGAGAGGGGGGGGTGAGAGGATGAAAGAGAGGGGGGGTGAGAGAGAGAGAGGGGGGGTGAAAGAGAGAGGGGGGATGAGAGAGAGAGAGGGGGGTGAGAGAGAGAGAACGGGAGGAGTGAGAAGGAGAGGAGGGGGGTGAGAGAGGCGGCTCTAGCAACCAGTGGCCAATAGAGTCTCAGGTGGAGGGGGGGCAGCTGTTTTTGCTGCCCCCCTGCAAAGTGATGCCCTAGGCCTGGTCCTTGTCGGCCTAGGCCAAAATACAGCACTGCATGGACTGTAGCTTAATGGGATAAATAAAAAAAAAAATTAGAATCAAAGTAAGGTGGCCAGCAGTTATTTTACATAAGCCCCTATAAAGGGCAAATTGTTGACCTCTAAGGCAACCAACTACCAATGTCTTTTTCTCTTCTGCAGGACGTGTACTCAAAGCGGATGATCAAGACGAGCTGCATAGCCAGGGTGGCTTCCATGGGAGACCAGAAATTCGAGGTGGCAACGTCCAATAGAAACTTCATGTTCCGGGCTGAGAGTGACGGTAAGTTGGCTTCTTCCAATGGATTTCTGGCATCTCCTTGTTCCTCCATGATGCTACAGTTTTATGTTGTTTCGGTTCCTTAGGTTGGAGGGGGGTTCTTAGGCATCCATGGAAGGTGCCGAGCGTAGTCCTCCTTGTCAAAATAAGGCCTTATGATGGCATTTTAAAGGACACCTTTCCTGAGAAAAAACTCTTTGAAGTTGAGCAGCTCCATTTTTGAAGCATATACAGCTCTTGGTCGTATCACCAAGCCACCTTCAATGCATTTCATCATAGACGACTTTTTGAAGGGTCATATGAGTGTGATTTTATTTCTAAGCGCATAAAATGTTTACCACTTGCCGACTAGCTGCCGTAGTTTTACTGCGGCAGGTTGGCTTTGTCCCGTGAAACGACGGTGATCAAATACCACCAAAAGAAAGCTCTATTTGTGGGAAAAAAAGGACAACAATTTTATTTGGGTACAGCGTCGCACGACCGTGCAATTGTCAGTTAAAGTAATGCAGTGTCGAACCGCAAAAAATGGGGGGGGGGGGGGGGGTCCCAAGGAATTCCCCTAATTTGTATGGATTTCCTATCACTTCCTGTTGTTTGGCTATGGGACAGGAAGTGACTGGAAATCTCCAAAATGGGACAAAGATGGCAAAAATAAACCTTACATGGGTTATATCCCTCACTTATACTATCCAAAATTACATTTTTGTCTGTAGTTCTACTTTGGGTTCTGCATCACAGAAGTACACAGAGTACAGAATCTGGTGCAGCTGTGCATAGAAACCAACAGGGTTCCAGGTTTTTTTTTTGTCAAAGGGATTGGGTACCATACACAGCTGTACCAGATTTTGCGCTCTCTAGTTTCAATTAGCCCTCGTTCACACTGCTTTGAGACTTTTGATTTCAGTCCGACTTCAGGGGCGACTTCGAAGACATCTGTGCAGATGTCTATTGAAATTGCCCCCGAAGTCGCCATAATTAGTGCAGAAACGACTTTTGGAAATCGGTGCGGCGCCGCAAAGTCGGCGTTGCACCGATTGGGACTCTCCCATTGCCGGCAATAGGCTGCGATTTGACATGCGATTTGTCCTGTCAAATCGGGGCTAAATCAGCTTCATTGGGTTTTAACATTAGATGTAGTAGCTGATTGTGATCAGCTTTGAATGGTAATTAAATTTACTATAAAAGACTTAGGAAATGCTTAGGAACTTACCTGCAGCAAACTGATGACATCATCCCAGCCTAGGCAAAGTCACTGCTTCCCCCTGCCTGCAGCAGACCGATGATATCATCTCAACCTAGGCAAAGTCACTGCTTCCTCCTGCCTGCAGCAGACTGATGACATCATCTCAGCCTAGGCAAAGTCACTGCTTCCTCCTGCCTGCAGCAGACTGATGACATAATCTCAGCCTAGGCAAAGTCACTGCTTCCCCTGCCTGCAGTAAACTGATGACATCATCTCAGCCTAGGCAAAGTCACTGCTTCCTCCTGCCTGCAGCAGACTGATGAAATCATCTCAGCCTAGGCAAAGTCACTGCTTCCCCCTGCCTGCAGAAGACTGATGACATCATCTCAGCCTAGGCAAAGTCACTGCTTCCTCCTGCCTGCAGAAGACTGATGACATCATCTCAGCCTAGGCAAAGTCACTGCTTCCCCTGCCTGCAGAAGACTGATGACATCATCTCAGCCTAGGCAAAGTCACTGCTTCCTCCTGCCTGCAGCAGACTGATGACATCATCTCAGCCTAGGCAAAGTCACTGCTTCCCCCTGCCTGCAGCAGACTGATGACATCATCTCAGCCTAGGCAAAGTCACTGCTTCCTCCTGCCTGCAGCAGACCGATGACATCATCTCAGCCTAGGCAAAGTCACTGCTTCCCCTGCCTGCAGTAAACTGATGACATCATCCCAGCCTAGGAAAAGTCACTGCTTCCCCCTGCCTGCAGCAGACTGATGACATCATGTCAGCCTAGGCAAAGTCACTGCTTCCTCCTGCCTGCAGCAGACCGATGACATCATCTCAGCCTAGGCAAAGTCACTGCTTCCCCTGCCTGCAGTAAACTGATGACATCATCCCAGCCTAGGCAAAGTCACTGCTTCCCCCTGCCTGCAGCAGACTGATGACATCATCTCAGCCTAGGCAAAGTCACTGCTTCCTCCTGCCTGCAGCAGACTGATGAAATCTTCTCAGCCTAGGCAAAGTCACTGCTTCCCCCTGCCTGCAGAAGACTGATGACATCATCTCAGCCTAGGCAAAGTCACTGCTTCCTCCTGCCTGCAGCAGACTGATGACATCATCTCAGCCTAGGCAAAGTCACTGCTTCCTCCTGCCTGCAGCAGACCGATGACATCATCTCAGCCTAGGCAAAGTCACTGCTTCCCCTGCCTGCAGTAAACTGATGACATCATCCCAGCCTAGGCAAAGTCACTGCTTCCCCCTGCCTGCAGCAGACTGATGACATCATCTCAGCCTAGGCAAAGTCACTGCTTCCTCCTGCCTGTAGCAGACTGATGAAATCATCTCAGCCTAGGCAAAGTCACTGCTTCCCCCTGCCTGCAGAAGACTGATGACATCATCTCAGCCTAGGCAAAGTCACTGCTTCCTCCTGCCTGCAGCAGACTGATGACATCATCTCAGCCTAGGCAAAGTCACTGCTTCCCCTGCCTGCAGCAGACTGATGACATCATCTCAGCCTAGGCAAAGTAACTGCTTCCTCCTGCCTGCAGCAGACCGATGACATCATCTCAGCCTAGGCAAAGTCACTGCTTCCTCCTGCCTGCAGCAGACTGATGACATCATCTCAACCTAGGCAAAGTAACTGCTTCCTCCTGCCTGCAGCAGACTGATGAAATCATCTCAGCCTAGGCAAAGTCACTGCTTCCTCCTGCCTGCAGCAGACCGATGACATCATCTCAACCTAGGCAAAGTGACTGCACTGGAGCTCAAGGATGACTTTTTAATGATAAAAGGTGGAGCTTTCAATAAAAAACAAATGATGTTGCTGTTATTATTATAGCACCTGCATGTCTTTGCTTTGTACGGTGCATCAGAAGATGATAGCACTGGAAGTGACTCTCATTAGTGATCATCTATAAATTGCTGGTTGGCGCTGCCATGTTCAGCTCCAGGGTTTAGGGCCCACTGGGTCTTTGTGTTGACCTTTATTTTCTTTTTGTTTTTTTCCAGCGGAAAGGAACGACTGGGTTAGAGCCTTCCAGCAGATCCTGGATGAGCGAAAGATGAAGACATTCAATACCCCCACCTTGGAGAACTTGGACAAATATGGCCCCCTGGAAATGAAAGGGTGTAAGCCAAAGCTGTTTGTGGCGGTGGCGGCAGACAAGGTCTATCTGTACAAAAATGGAGAGGTCAGTACAAAGGCGCTGTGTGACTTCCAGTGCTTACATTTTCTTTATTCATTGTGGTCGGGGCTAAAAACATACAGTATATATATATATATTTATATATATTTATTTATTTTTTGTAATGGTAAATCTGGAATATTATACATGGATTTTGTTTTCCTAATACTAGCAGGGAAAGTTCTTTTTCACTCATTTACTTTTTTTCTATCTATTGTAAAAATTATGAAATGTACAAATATAGATTGATTAGGCAGAGCAGCAACTCCTCCCTGTCCAGAGCTTTGGCTCCCCATCCAGAGCAGTAACTCCTCCCTGTGCAGAGCCTTGGATCTCCCCCCACCCCCTCCAGAGCAGTAACTCCTCCCTGTGCAGAGCCTTGGCTCTCCCACCACCCATCCAGAGCAGTGACTCCTTCCAATCAAGAGGCTTAACTCCTCCCTGTGTAGAGCCTTGCCCCCCCCCCCATCCAGAGCAGTGACTCCTTCCCATGCAGAGCAGTAACTTCTTCCCATCCAGAGCAGTAACTCCTCCCTGTGCAGAGCCTTGGCTCCCCCCCCATCCAGAGCAGTGACTCTTCCCTGTCCAGAGCCTTGGCTCCCCCCTCTAAATCCAGAGCTGTAACACCTTCCCATCCAGAGCAGCATCTCCTCCCTGTGTAGAGCCTTGGCTCCCCCCCTCATCCAGAGCAGTAACTCCTCCCTGTGTAGAGCCTTGGCTCCCCCCCTCATCCAGAGCAGTAACTCCTCCCTGTGCAGAGCCTTGGATCTCCCCCCACCCCCTCCAGTGCAGTAACTCCTCCCTGTGCAGAGCCATGGATCTCCCCCCACCCCCCTCCAGAGCAGTAACTCCTCCCTGTGCAGAGCCATGGATCTTCCCCCACCCCCTCCAGAGCAGTAACTCCTCCCTGTGCAGAGCCTTGGCTCTCCCACCGCCCATCCAGAGCAGTGACTCCTTCCCATGCAGAGCAGTAACTTCTTCCCATCCATAGCAGTAACTCTTCCCCATCCAGAGAAGTAGCTCCTCCTTTTCCAGAGCAATGATTTTTCCCTATCCAGAGTAGTAACTCTTCCCTGTCCAGAGCGTAAACTCCTCCTTTTCCAGAGTAGTGGCTTCTCCGTGTCCAGTGCAATAGCTCCTCCCTGCCCAGAGTGGTAACTCCTCCCCATCCATAGCAGTAGCCTCTGTTTGTCCACAGCAGCAACTTCTCCCTGTTAGAAGCAGCAGCTCCTCCCTATCTAGAGCAGTGACTTCTCCTCTCCCTATCCAGAGCAGTGACTTCTCCTCTCCCTATCTAGAGCAGTGACTTCTCCTCTCCCTATCCAGAGCAGTGACTTCTCCTTTCCCTATCTAGAGCAGTGACTTCTCCTTTCCCTATCTAGAGCATTTACTCCTCCCTATCTAGAGCAGTGGCTCATCCCTGCCCAGAGCAGTTACTCCTCCCCAGCCAGTTCAGTGACTCCTCCCTGCACAGAGAGGTAGCATCTCCCTGTCCAGAGCAATAACTCCTCCCTTTCAAAATCAGTGGATCCTCCCTGTCCAGAGCAGTAACCCTTCCCTGTCCATAGCAGTAACTCCTCTGCATCCATAGCAGTGGCTCCTGTTTGTCCAGTGCAGCAGCTGCTCTCTGTGAAGAGCAGGGCCGGTGCTACCAGTAAGGCAACCTAGGCAGCCGCCTAGGGTGCAACTTAGCAGGGGGCGCCGGAGGAGCCTGACCTGAGGAAAGTGACCTACCATAAGTCACTGAAGGGTTTTTAACCAGTAGCGGCCGCCCCGTCCATGCATCCGAACCCCTAATCTACATGCAGGGCACCGGATACATGGATTCCAATGAGGGTTTTTTTTCTATGAAGCAAGTCATTAGAGCCAGGGGCTCTAATAGGCTTCAAAAAAAGGGGGGCTCGGGGCGCAGAGCCCACCCAGTTGTGTGACAATAGCAAATTAATATTTGCTATTGCCACACTGATTCTCCTCCCGGCCAATCAGGAAGCGGACCCTGGGACCTGTTTCCCAATTGGCCAAAGGAGATGGCATCCATTCCTATTGGTGGAGGAGGAGGGAGGAGAGGGGACATGGAGGAGACTGAGGGGGAAGCAGTCGCCATCTGGAGGAACAAGGTAAGTGAACTGGTGCCCGGAGGGGGGGGGGGGAGAAATATGGTGTGGACTGGACTCTGGAATGATGGGAGGGGGTCCGAGGCCAGGTCCGTCTAACGCCCCCCCCCCCCCCCGACCGATGGAGCACCAGCCGCCACTGGTTTTAACCCCTTCAGAAACTTGGGATGGGGGGTCGTCGAGCATATGGGGGGACAGCAATTTTTATTTTGCCTAGGGCGGCAAAAATCCTTGCACCGGCCCTGGTGAAGAGCAGTGACTCCTCCCCATCCAGTGCAGTAGCTCCTCCTTGTCCA
The DNA here is from genome assembly GCF_965119305.1 of Pelophylax lessonae. Classification (NCBI taxonomy): domain Eukaryota; kingdom Metazoa; phylum Chordata; class Amphibia; order Anura; family Ranidae; genus Pelophylax; species Pelophylax lessonae. Next base: position 738,676,327 of record NC_138769.1, on the reverse strand, counting down.
AATCAGTAGCTCCTCCCCGTCTAGATTAGTAATTCCTCCCCATCCAGACCAGTAGCTCCCTGTTCAGAGCAGTAACTTCTCCTCTACCCCTGTATGACCCCATCCTAGGTTGAAATGAGAGGCAGAGTGCGTGCCTCTTCCAAATTCTCTGAGATCCATTCCTTATTTGGATTGAAGCCCTTTATGACAAGCCAACAGCATTCTTAAAATACAGCGGCTTCTAATAGGTTCAATTCCCCTAAAAAGAGGGCCAAAGCAGGGGTGTCCACTACCACCCATTCTCTTTATACTCACAATAGAGTCCTTAGCACAAATGATCCAACATCCAGATGTTTAAGGTGGAGCAATAGCCGTGGGTATCCAAAATGAATGTTATTTGCTAATAACATACTGATATGTTCCGATGAGACACATATCCTCCTACTCAACCAGTTACATTTAGCTGGACTGTCAGGACTTCATGTAAATGAATCAAAGTCTGGAGTCCTAAATATTTTGGCAAAACCTCAGACCCTAGCTACAGTCCAACTTTACCTTCCGATTGGACACCAATCCCCCATACCCTGGTATACACCTCACCCCTACATACAGCTCCTATTACCAGGCCAATAATTCATCCATACTAAGTTCCAGACAGCCTGTCAAAATGTACTGTTTTTTTTAGAATCAATGCTAAAATATGTCCCACCTGCCCAAGCTCATATACAACTTCCCAACCCCACCCTGTCCCATCCCATCCCATCCCAACCCCATCCTGGGCACTGGTAGGCTGCATTTGGTGGGCACTGGTAAACTGCATTTGGTGGGCACTGGTAATCTGCATTTGGTGGGCACTGGTAAGCTGCATTTGGTGGGCACTGGTAATCTGCATTTGGTGGGCACTGGTAAGCTGCATTTGGTGGGCACTGGTAGGCTGCAATTGGTTGGCACTGGTAAGCTGCATTTGGTGGGCACTGGTAAGCTGCATTTGGTGGGCACTGGTAATCTGCATTTGGTAGGCACTGGTAGGCTGCATTTGGTGGGCACTGGTAATCTGCATTTGGTGGGCACTGGTAAGCTGCATTTGGTGGGCACTGGTAGGCTGCATTTGGTTGGCACTAGTAGGCTGCATTTGGTGGGCACTGGTAAGCTGCATTTGGTGGGCACTGGTAAGCTGCATTTGGTGGGCACTGGTAATCTGCATTTGGTAGGCACTGGTAGGCTGCATTTGGTGGGCACTGGTAATCTGCATTTGGTGGGAACTGGTAGGCTGCATTTGGTGGGCACTGATAATGCTGCATTTGGTGGGCACTGGTAATCTGCATTTGGTGGGCACTGGTAGGCTGCATTTGGTGGGCACTGGTAATCTGCATTTGGCGGGCACTGGTAATCTGCATTTGGTGGGCACTAGTAGGCTGCATTTGGTGGGCACTGGTAGGCTGCATTCGGTGGGCACTGGTAATCTGCATTTGTTGGGCACTGGTAAGCTGCATTTGGTGGGCACTGGTAATCTGCATTTGGCGGGCACTGGTAAACTGCATTTGGTGGGCACTGGTAATCTGCATTTGGCGGGCACTGGTAATCTGCATTTGGTGGCCACTGGTAATCAGCATTTGGCGGGCACTGGTAAGCTGCATTTGGTGGGCACTGGTAATCTGCATTTGGTGGGCACTGGTAGGCTGCATTTGGTGGGCACTGGTAATCTGCATTTGGTGGGCACTGGTAGGCTGCATTTGGTGGGCACTGGTAATCTGCATTTGGCAGGCACTGGTAAGCTGCATTTGGTGGGCACTGGTAATCTGCATTTGGCGGGCACTGGTAGGCTGCATTTGGTGGGCACTGGTAATCTGCATTTGGCGGGCACTGGTAAGCTGCATTTGGTGGGCACTGGTAATCTGCATTTGGCGGGCACTGGTAATCTGCATTTGGTGGGCACTAGTAGGCTGCATTTGGTGGGCACTGGTAATCTGCATTTGGTGGGCACTGGTAGGATGCATTTGGTGGGCACTGGTAGGATGCATTTGGTGGGAACTGGTAGGCTGCATTTGGTGGGCACTGATAAGGCTGCATTTGATGGGCACTGATGAGGCTGCATTTGGTGGGCACTGATGAGGCTACATCAATGCATTGATCTCTTGTATCATATCCTCAGTCTCTGACCATCTCTTGTATCAAGTTTGCAGTCTCTTACCATCTCCCGTCTGGGGGCTCTGTCTAACAGACTCTCTAACAGATGCCCTCTCTGTGTCCATTAGAGAAACCCCCCTCCAGTTCCCATTAGAGTACTCTGCTTCTCTTACTGTAATTTATTTATTGTTAAGAGATCGTGGGAGGGTCCCGGGGTAAGGAAGACTTCTTAGGGGAGCATCTCTGTGTTTGAGCCATTGACATAGAAACATTTGTAAAGAGGGGGAGTTAGTAAGATGACCACGCCCATGTGGGGGCGCCAGAACAATTTCTGCACCCAGGCGCCTGTGACCGTAGGATCGGCCCTGCCCCATCCCATCCCTTATTCTTTGTATTACGCAAAACAAAGTTCTAAAATGTATCTGGGGCTTGGTTAGATCCCATGATAATCGAATAGTTTAGATGCGCGCCCCAAGGAGTCCTGGGGGTTCCACACCTTGATACTGTACATACTTCTTCACTATGGAGGCCTCCCTCTGGCCCAAAAACCTCTACCCTACACCAGCGGCGGCTTCTCTTCAGTCACGGCGGGCGGCTTCTCCGAGTCCTCACTGTGTCCCCCGGCGGCGCGTCTTCGAGTCCTTCCGCTCCCGCCTCCTCGGTCCTCCCGGCTCCCGACTTCATCCTCGGCGGCGGCTCTCACTCTCCTGTCCTGTGTCCTCCCTCTGTGCCGGGCGGGAACTGAAGGTGATCGTGACGCCGGGGCGGTGCACCGCCCCCACACGTCACGTCACCAGGTCCATATCCTCCTGTGATTGGTCCAGGCTGGAGTCTGGACCAATCACAGCCCAGACATCAGAAAAGTGGGGGGTGTTGGGGCGCATTGCTCTGCGCCCCAATGACCCCCTGAAGAGCACCAATCAGCGCCCCTGATGGCCGAGGGTGGGGTCAAAAACCCCATCCCCCCCCCCCATACCCAGGACACAGTCCGGCCCCCCTAGTGGGCGAAAATTTGACATTTTTTTTTTAAATCTTTCTTCTTTCTTTTTTTTTTGGGGGGGGGGGCGGCGCCCCTGCGCCCCCTATCGGCCGGCCGCCACTGCCCTACACTAAAACCCACTCAGTACCATCATCTGCCTTTTGCAGGAATTGCAGGCTTGCCCACTTTTTCCACCCAGGATGGAGAAGCCTTCCCCATTTTCAATTTTATTAATAACTTTTTGAGACTATAGGGGAAAAACCAGAATAGAGAACTTCCCAAATGTCCAAATTTAATATTATGCTGAATCTCTAACACATGGGAAGACCTCTCTTCCAACCCTTGTAGCCTTAGAACGTTGTTGCCAGGTTGACCCATATTCCTCAGGGATAATCTCTTTCTTCTTCTATGTATCTCTCCTCCCCCATAATTCCATGACGGAATTTTCCTAAATGCGAGCCTGGGAGAGGCAAGTCGGATCTTCCTGCCGAAAAAACAAAGTGAAGAATCCTGGTCCATCATTGTGAAGGGCTCAATTTATATAACCTCTCTAGCCACTTAAGCCCCGGAGGATTTGGCTGCTCAAAGACCAGGGCCTATTTTGCGATTCGGCACTGCGTGATTTTAACGGACAATCACGCGGTCGTGCAAAGCTTTACCTAAACAAAATTTATGTCCTTTTTTCCTCACAAACAGAGCTTTATTTTGGTGGTATTTGATCACCTGTGCGATTTTTACTTTTTGCGCTATAAACAAAAAAAGAGCGACAATTTTGAAAAAATAACAATATTTTTCAAATTTTTTTATATGCAATTCCCAAAAGAAAAAAATGTAAAAATCTAAATTTTTTATAACATTTTAAGCCAATTTGTTTTCTGCTACATATGTTTGGTAAAAAAAATCGCAATAAGCGTATTTTGATTGGTTTGTGCAAAAGTTATTGCGTTTACTAACAAAGGGAAAGATTTTTGTCATTTGTATTGTTTTTTTTTTAATGAGTAATGGTGGCGATCTGCGATTATTTTTGCGGGACTGCGACATTGCCGCGCACAGATCGGACCCTTGACTGACATTTTTGACACTTTTGGGGGTACCAGTGACATTACTACAGTAATCAGTGCTATTACGTATGCACTGTTACTGTAAAAATGACACCGGCAGGGAAGGGGTTAACTTTACTAGAGATCAAGGGGTTAAGTGTGTCCCTAGGGGCGGGCTTCTAACTGTAGAGGGGTGTGGCCTTTGATGTAACCACAGAGACATACCATCCTACATAGCAGGATCGTATGATCTCTGCAGTTACACCAGGGAGAATGACAGACGGCTTTGTTTACATCAGCCGCCTGCTTTTCTCCCTCTCCAGCGGGAGATCGCGGGTGACCGGCGGACATCGGAACCGCCGGTCACTCGCGCGGACATGTCACTGAATGAGCGGAGGTGGAAGCGCGCCTCTGGCAGCGCGCGCTCGCCCCCTAGAGCCTCGTAGTACTACGTCACTTTGCCTGTACGGGGCTGACTACCGCAGTAAATAGTCGTGCGGCGGTCGGCAAGTGGCTAGAAAACTCATACAAAGTACTGTTTTGATGGTATTTATCCCCTGCTAAAAGATCGAAATACTGTCCATACAATCCTATGGCCCTCAATACTTTAGAAGGGGCCAACCGTGTGCCATATATAGTGAGCTTGCTCAAGAGTCCAACACTGATGGATAGGAATTTATCACTACATCCTCTCCATCTTGCACCTCAATATTCTGAAAACCCCTGGGAATCGCTCTACTTTTAAACTCCAATCAATCTCCCCCAAAAAAAAAAAAAACACAAATATACGGGGGCATCTCCTAAAATTAGAATATCATCAAAAAGTTAATTTATTTCAGTAATTCAATTCAAAAAGTGAAACAGAGTGATAGATTTCAAGCATTTCTTTCTTTTAATTTTGATGATTATGGCTTACAGCGAGTGACACCCCAAAATTCAGTATCTCAAAAAATTAGAATATTACATAAAAATTTTTATTTTCCTTTAAAAAAAAAAAAAAGGATTTTAATACAGAAGTGTTGTCTTAGTGAAAAGTCTGTCCATGTACAGTATAGGATGCACTCAGTACTTGGCCGGGGCTCCTTTTGCATGAATTACTGCATCAATGCGGCGTGGCATGGAGGTGATCAGCCTGTGGCACTGCTGAGGTGTTATGGAAGCCCAGGTTGCTTTGATAGCGGCCTTCAGCTCGTCTGCATGGTTGGGTCTGGTGTCTCTCATCTTCCTCCTGACAATACCCCACAGATTCTCTATGGGGTTTAGGTCAGGTGAGTTTGCTGACCAATCCAGCACAGTGATCCCATGATCATGTGACCAGGTATTGGTAGTTTTGGCAGTGTGGGCGGTGCCAAGTCCTGCTGGAAAATGAAATCAGCATCTCCATAAAGCTGGTCAGCAGAGGGAAGCATGAAGTGCTCTAGAATTTCCTGGTAGAGGACTGCACTGACTTTGGACTTGATAAAACACAGTGGACCAACACCAGCAGAAGACATGTCTCCCCAAATCATCACTGACTGTGGAAACTTCACACTGGACCTCATACAACTTGGATTCTGTGCCTCTCCACTCCTCCTCCAGACTCTGGGACCTTCATTTCCAAATGAAATTTCCCGGGTGGAGGGGCAATTACAGAAGGAAGCCCTGTGCGGCTCTCTGCAGCAGCTGAATGCCAGTTTCTCCCCCTCCTGTCAGCTGCGGTTAGAGACACAAACACAGACACAGGGCATCGTTCATGTATTTGCTTTACCGAAACCGATCCCCCTCCCTGTTCTGCCTGCTTCTGATCCTCCCCCCTCCTTGTGTGCCCCCCTTTCACTGTGCCCCCCCACCCCTCCCCTGCAGCGCTGCAGGCTTCCCTGTCCTGTAAAAAAAAAATAGAAAATTGTAAAAAAAAATAAAGAGAAAATAATTAAACATTGTAATAAATAATTTAAAAAAATTGTCAAATAAAATAATCGTAAATGTTTTTTTAAAATTTTAACCGGCTTCCGGACCACCCACCGCATGTATACTGCGGCAGGCTGGCCCTCCTGCGTGAACCAACGTAGGGCTACGTCGGTCGTGCGCCTGCAGCTAGGGGGTGAGCGTGCGCCACCAGCGGCGCGCTCCCGCCCCCACTCAGCAGCGGGGACTCCGATGCATGGGGCAGGCGGTTCCAATTGCTGCCGGCCACCCGCGATCGCTCCCCGCTGAGAGAGGACGGTCAGTTGTTGTAAACACAGCTGACCGTTCTTCTCCCTGGAATGATTACAGAGCGCCTGTGATCCTTCTATATAGGAACACAGGTCTCTATGATCATTTCACAAGCCCACCCCCATACAGTTAGAAAACACTCCCCTAGGCTCACATTTAACCCCTTGATCACCCACAGTATTAACCCCTTCCCTGCCAGTGTCATTATTACAGTGACAGTGCATATTTATAGCACTGATTACTGTAGTAATGTCACTGGTCCCCCCCAAAAGTGTAAAAAATGTCAGTTAGGGGTCCGATCTGTCCGCCGCAATGTTGCAGTCCTGCTAAAAAACGCAGATCGCCGCCATTACTAGTAAAAAAAAAAAAAAACAATAAAAATGACATAAATCTTTCCCGTAGTTAGTAGACGCGATAACTTTTGTGCAAACCAATCAAAATACGCTTATTGTGATTTTTTTTTTTTTACCGAAAATATGTAGCAGAAAAGAAATTGGCCTAAAATAATAAAAGATTTTTAATTTTTTTTTTTTTTTGTGGGAATGTTATGTAGAAAGTGAAAAATATTGTTGTTTTTTTTTTTTTCCGAATTGTCGTTCTTTTTTTGTTTTTATAGCGCAAAAGATAAAAATCACACAGGTGATCAAATACCACCAAAAGAAAGCTCTATTTGTGGGTATAAAAAAACCCATCAATTTTATATGGGTACAGCGTTGCACCACCGCGCAATTGTCCGTTAACGCAGTGCTGAATCGTCTTTGCATTGTTTGCATTTCATTGTTTATCAAACTAATAAAACTTCCCGTAAAAGCTGAACAAACAGCTGACAGATTACAGGAAGTATTGCTACTTTGAAAAAGGTCAGAATCTTTTTTTGCAACAAATGAACCTTGTCAGCAAATAAATAATACTTATTCTAATGGTAGCTGCTGACACCCATCACATTCCCATAATACTGTGCATTTTGACCAAAAACCAAACAAAATTAATGTTCCGTGCTTTTCCTGTCAAATGAATAAATACAATTTATATATGTAAAAAAATCACAAATTTAAAAATGTAGGTGCTAAAGTACCATCATTCCATGTGATTACTATTTAAGAGAACAAAGTAATGAATATATTAAATAGAAACAATCTATAAAAGTGCAGTACCGAATAAAATTTCTCAGTATGATCCAAGTGCAGAAAAAAAAGTCTATAGAAAGTTTTTACATCACGGAAACTGGACATTTTTTAACAGGGGTGTGTAGATTTTTTTTATATCCATTGTAAGTGTGGTCTGTACCGATCGCTCACTGTGTCCAATTCAAAAAAAGAAGGGATCAGTAAATTACATATTTACTGGCCCTTCTTCCACCAGGTACACAGCACAGGAAGAACACCCCCAGTAACTCTGCGAGGTGCTCTCAGGATTCTGGTTGCAGTAGATGGGAAGTTGCACAGCACAGGAAGCACACTCCCAGTAACCCTGTAAGGTGCTCTCAGGATTCTAGTTGTAGTGCATAGGAAGGTACACAGCACAGGAAGAACACTCCCAGTAACTCTGCGAGGTGCTCTCAGGATATGGTTGCAGTAGATGGGAAGGTACATAGCACAGAAAGTACACTTAGTAACTTTCTTTGTTCTCAGTATTCTGGTTACAGTGGATAGGAAGGGGCACAGCACAGGAAGCACACTCCCAGTAACTCTGTGCAGTGCTCTCAGGATTCTGGTTGCAGTGCATAGAAAGGTGCACAGCACAGGAAGTGCACTCCTAGTAACCCTGTGAGGTGCTTTTCGGATTCTGGTTGCAGTGGATAGGATGTTTACTATCTAAACATCATGGTCAAGATTCTCGTTGCAGTGCATAGGAAGGTGCACAGCACAGGAAGCACACTACCAGTAACCTTGTGAGGTGCTCTCAGGATTCTGGTTGCAGTGGATAGGAAAGTACACAGCACAGGAAGTACACTCCCAGTAACCTTGTGAGGTGCTCTCAAGATTCTGGTTGCAGTGGATAGGAAAGTACACAGCACAGGAAGTACACTCCCAGTAACCTTGTGAGGTGCTCTCAAGATTCTGGTTGCAGTGGATAAGAAGTGGATAAGAAGAAAGCACAAAAGAAAGCTCCCTATAACAAAGCAAAGGAAGTGCACTCCCAGTAACCTTTGAGGTGCTGTCCGGGTTTTGGTTGCAGTAGATAGGAAGGAACACAGCACAGAAAGTACACTTAGTAACCTTGTAAGTTGTTCTCAGGATTCTGGTTGCAGTGGATAGGAAGGAATACCTAGCAAAAGAAGTGCACTGCCAGTAACCCTGCAAGGTGCTCTCAAGATTCTTGTTGCAGTGGATAGGAAGGTAACAAAGCACAGGAAGTGCACTCCCAGTAACCTTGTAAGTTGTTCTCAGTATTCTGGTTGCAGTGGATAGGAAGGTGCACAGCACAGGAAGCACACTACTAGTAACCCTGTAAGGTGCTCTCAGGATTCTAGTTGTAGTGCATAGGAAGGTACATAGCACAGTCAGAACACTCCCATTAACCCTGTAAGGTGCTCTCAGGATTATGTTTGCAGTGCACAGAATGGAACACAGCACAGGAAGCACACTCCTAGTAACCCTGTAAGGTGCTCTCTGGAAACTGGTTTCAGTGGATAGAAAGGAGCACAACACGAGAAGCACACTCCCAGTAACCCTGTGAGGTGCTCTCAGGATTGTGGTTGCAGTGCATAGAAAGGAGCACAGCACAGGAAGCACACTACTAGTAACCCTGCGAGGTGCTCTTAGGATTCTGGTTGCAGTGCATAGGAAGGTATACAGCACAGTATGCCTGTACGCCTGTGACAGGAGATACATATAGGGATAAGTACACACCCAGTAACCATTAAAGATTTTCTCAGGATTCTGGTTGCAGTGGATAGGACGGTACACAGAACAGGAAATTCACTCCCAGTAACCCTCATAGGTGCTCTCAGGATTCTGGTTGCAGTGGATAGGAAGGTGCACAGCACAGGAAGTACACTCCCAGTAACCCTCTGAGGTGCTCTCAGGATTCTGGTTGCAGTGGATAGGAAGATACACAGCGCAGGAAGCACACTCCCAGTAACCCTCTGAGGTGCTCTCAGAATTCTGGCTGCAGTGGATAGGAAAGTACACAGAGCAGGAAGCACACTCCCAGTAACCCTCTGAGGTGCTCTCAGGATCCTGGTTGCAGTGTATAGGATGGTACACAGAACAGTAAGTGCACTCCCAGTAACCCTCTGAGGTGCTCTCAGGATTCTGGTTGCAGTGGATAGGAAGGTACACAGAACAGGAAGTGCACTCCCAGTAACCCTCTGTGGTGCTCTCAGGATTCTGGTTGCAGTGGATAGGACGGTACACAGCACAGGAAGTGCACTCCCAGTAACCCTCTGAGGTGCTCCTAGAATTATAATTGCAGTAAATAGGAAGGTACTCAGCACAGTAAGTACGCTTCCAGGCACTGGGGCCACCCACATGTAGCCCCTGCCGGTTTCCGGGCCCCCTGCTGACCCGATGTGGCTTGGCCTGATACAGCAGTACTCTCTGTACCCCCTGTTGGGAAGCCCCCACGTAAAAAGGAACCATAGTTTGGGTGGAGTTCTCAAGTCCAGTAGGTGGGGCTTGCCAATTCAGTACAGCCTAGATATTGTGTTGTCACCTCAAACAGGAAGTTAGGAGCTCTCTGGAATTCTGACGGATAAACAGGTATTTTTCTGTACTTGCAGTATATTTAATGAGACAAAACATGGGAAATGTGCATGCGTTGTAGAGATGCACTGCCTATGCTTTATGTTGCCCTGACATACACTTGAAGCAGATCTCTGCGGGAAGGTGGGTGCAGGTTAACCAGCAGGGTGAAGATACAGCCACAGGTAAAGGCTTTCTGACCTACTTGCTGCTCATAATCTTTGGCACACCCACTCTTCGTGCAAGCATCTCTGCCAAGCTCACTCCTTAACACCCCCCGGGCATGGGGTTGGCACCGCCATCATTTTGCAATATCATATAAAAACGCTTATAGGACGCACAGCAGGGAGAACTTTACTGTATGTCCTGAAAAAAGATGACAGCGGCTTTTTGTCCTTGCAGGATTTTTGCTCCGGGGTCGGAATTACTTCCATTGACATGAACGTTGGCAATGTGAAGGAAGTGGACAAGAAGAGCTTCGACCTGACCACGCCGTACAAGACCTTCAGGTGAGAAGAGGTCTGGGCCTGTGGGGGGTTTCTGCCTGGGTGGGAATATGCTTCCCTTTAGGGAAATTAGTTCTTGTAGAGACCCTCAATGACTCTGGAGAACAATAAGCTATGAAAAAAAAAAGATTCCAACCCAGCAGAATTTCTTTCCTCTAATGTCTGCATCCAACATGTTAGTAGGCTTTGGCCTTGTTTTTGACATCTGCTTGAGACACTTCTGGGATCATTCCAAATTCATTGATAGGTGCACTTGACCTGCAGTTGATCTCCTGAACTGCAGTTGACTTCCTGACTCGCAGCTGACTTCTTGGCCCGCAGTTGATCTCCTGACCTTCAGTTATCCTACTTCTGACCTGCAGTTGACTTTCTGTCCCTCAGTTGACCTATTTCTGACCTGCAGTTGACTTTCTGTCCCGTAGTTGACCTACTTCTGACCTGCAGTTGACTTTCTGTCCCGCAGTTGACCTACTTCTGACCTGCAGTTGACTTTCTGTCCCGTAGTTGACCTACTTCTGACCTGCAGTTGACTTTTTGTCCCTCAGTTGACCTACTTCTGCCCTGCAGTTGACTTTCTGTCCCGCAGTTGACCTACTTCTGACCTGCAGTTGACTTTCTGTCCCGCAGTTGACCTACCTCTGACCTGCAGTTGACTTTCTGTTCCGTAGTTGACCTACTTCTGTCCTGCAGTTGACTTTCTGTCCCGCAGTTGACCTACCTCTGACCTGCAGTTGACTTTCTGTTCCGTAGTTGACCTACTTCTGTCCTGCAGTTGACTTTGTCCCACAGGTGATCTACTTCTGACCTGCAGTTGACTTTGTCCCACAGTTGACCTACTTCTGACCTGCAGTTGACTTTCTGTCCCGTATTTGACCTACTTCTGACCTGCAGTTGACTTTCTGTCCCGTATTTGACCTACTTCTGACCTGCAGTTGACTTTCTGTCCCGCAGTTGACCTACTTCTGACCTGCAGATGACCTACTTCTGACCTGCTTTAAGCTGCTTGTGCATTTGTATAGACTTGCATGGGGCGAGATGCAGTTCTATAATACAACTAGGGGCACTACAGAGCCCAGCATTCCTCCTTACCAGGGCCTGCTATAATACAACTAGGGGCACTACAGAGCCCAGCATTCCTCCTTACCAGAGCCTGCTATAATACAACTAGGGGCACTACAGAGCCCAGCATTCCTCCTTACCAGAGCCTGCTAATGCTGGGCTCTGTAGTCCCCCGAGTTGTAGTCCAGTAGGCCCTGGTAAGGAGGAATGCTGGGCTCTGTAGTCCCCCTAGTTGTAGTATAACAGGCCCTGGTAAGGAGGAATGCTGGGCTCTGTAGTGCCCCTAGTTGTAGTATAGCAGGCCATGGTAAGGAGGAATGCTGGGCTCTGTAGTGCCCCTAGTTGTAGTATAACAGGCCCTGGTAAGGAGGAATGCTGGGCTCTGTAGTGCCCCTAGTTGTAGTATAGCAGGCCCTGGTAAGGAGGAATGCTGGGCTCTGTAGTGGCCCTAGTTGTAGTATAGCAGGCTGCTTACCAGGGCCTACGGCACTACAACTAGCATCAGGTAACTCTTCTAACCTGATGCCCGTGCCTGCCATGATCGGTCTCAGCAGTGCGCAGCATGCCCCAGCCCGCCCGGGTTCCAGCTTCTCATAAGAGACGTCACGTGAGTAAATCAACTCTTCATTCATTCTGCATTGTGAGTGTCCTCCTATAACAGCGATTCCAGACTTTAAAATTGGAATGGATTATTAAAGGAGAAGTGGGGGACCCTGCCTAGTGCCTTGTTTGCTCTAAAGGGAATATATGGAGGACCCTATGTGGCCTGCTCTAAAGGGGGATCTATGAGGGGACCTGCTCTACTAAAGGGGGATCTATGAGGGGACCTGCTCTACTAAAGGGGGATCTATGGGGGGACCTGCTCTACTAAAGGGGGATCTCTGGGGATGCTGGCCTGCTCTAAAGGGGGATCTATGGCGACCCTGCACTAAAGTTGATCTATTCCATAGATCCCCCTTTAGAGCAGGGTCCCCATAGATCCCCCTTTAGAGCTCAGTCCCCCTGGATCCCCTTTAGGGCAGGCCCAGGCTCCCCATAGATCCCCTCTTTAGAGCAGGGTCCCCATAGATCCCCTTTTAGATTCTATGGGGACCCTTCCCTAAAAGGGGCATTGGGCACATTGTGGGCAGTAATCGTGATGCATCGCGGAATCAAATCGTATCGAATCGTTGCCTTAATAATCGTAATCAAATTGAATCGTGAGGTTAGTGAAGATGCGCAGCCCTAGTGAGAACCATGTGACATCTTGTGTTATGGGAAGATGAATCAGTCACAGACTTCTCACGTGGTGAACTTTGGACCTGCAGATAGTCTTCAGGAGTTTGTTGACTTCCTTGTTTGCCCTTCGTCACAGTTGACCATTGCACCCTCAGACAGGAGGAGGGAGTTAAGCATTCTCATAACCTGAACTTCCTCTCCTCTTCTCCAGTTTCATCGCCGACAATGAGCAGGAGCGAGGGGATTGGGTGGAAGCCATGATGCAGTCTGTAGCCGGTGCGCTGTCCAACCCTGAAGTAGCCAAGAAGATCTGGTCGCTGGAAGCCAACAGACGCTGCGCTGACTGCGATGCCCAAAATCCCGAATGGGCCTCCATCAACCTTTGTGTGGTCATCTGCAAGAAGTGTGCAGGTGAGGGGGGGTCACCCCAATGCTCTGATACAATATTCCTCTGCCTTGGTGGAGGTCATCCTTCTTATATATCCTATTCTCTTCTCAGGGGAACACCGCAGCCTGGGGCCCAACATCAGCAAGGTCCGGAGCCTCAAGATGGACAATAAGATCTGGACAGAGGAACTAATACAGGTAAGGCAGGCATGTATGGATGGACTTACTATGTATAGTGCCTTCATCGTGATAGGCAGACATGAAGGACACCAATTAATGCAACTCTCTAATATATATATATATATATATATATATATATACAGTATATTGTGACAGGAAGTCAGGTAAATCTGTGGATGTAGTCACAGACAGGAGATACATTTCCACCTGGTTTGGAAAGTTCACCAATTACTATAGGGTGTTGGCTGCAGAGATAGCCAGCAGGAAGTTGAAAACCATTCAGCTGTTCAGAATGAGGAAATGAAGGCCTCTATAATTTGTCCAAAGGAAGTCTAAGGATTGCTGCCTCCTGCCGCTGTGTGGGCATGGGGAGAGGAGGACAGTCAGATGTGTGCCCCCTGAAAGCTGTGTGAGCATGGGGAAGACCTCCTGAAGCGATGTGCGCTGAGGAGGGTAACAAGTGTGAAGACTACTTAAGGTGAGGTCTTGGATCGTTTCTATGTGAAAAGAAACCAATGGACATTTCCTGTGTGAAGGGGAAATTAAGTAAGACCGAAGACTACTCAAGGCGAGGTCTTGAACTATTTCTATGTGGAAAGAAAATAAATGGACTATTGAGTGTCTGCTGTAGGATCAGCAAAGTTTGCTCCAACAGTAGGTTGGAGACAGACTCCGTAGATAGGTTCCTGTATGTGAGAAGGTAGCCGCCCACAGTGGCAAGGATTTATTTTATTTAGAATTATGCTGTTTTTGGAGCTTGCACTTGTGTGAAGAGATCTTGCAAGAATAAAACCTTACACTGTTGTTTTCAACCACTTCTCGGCTATTTCCTTGTGTAACGAACCCCCCCAAAGGGGTCATCCACACCCGCTACCGAGCTAATCCCTCACAATATATATATATATATATATTATATATATATATATATTATATATATATATATATATATAGTGCCTTCCGAAAGTATTCGGCCCCCTTGAACTTTGCAACCTTTTGCCACATTTCAGGCTTCAAACATAAAGATATAAAACTGTATTTTTTTGTGAAGAATCAACAACAAGTGGGACACAATCATGAAGTGGAACGAAATTTATTGGATATTTCAAACTTTGTTAACAAATAAAAAACTGAAAAAATTGGGCGTGCAAAATTATTCAGCCCCTTTACTTTCAGTGCAGCAAACTCTCCCCAGAAGTTCAGTGAGGATCTCTGAATGATCCAATGTTGACCTAAGTGACTAATGATGATAAATAGAATCCACCTGTGTGTAATCAAGTCTCTGTATAAATGCACCTGCACTGTGATAGTCTCAGAGGTCCGTTTAAAGCGCAGAGAGCGTCATGAAGAACAAGGAACACACCAGGCAGGTCCGAGATACTGTTGTGGAGAAGTTTAAAGCTGGATTTGGATACAAAAAGATTTCCCAAGCTTTAAACATCCCAAGGAGCACTGTGCAAGCGATAATATTGAAATGGAAGGAGTATCAGACCACTGCAAATCTACGAAGACCTGGCCGTCCCTCTAAACTTTCAGCTCATACAAGGAGAAGACTGATCAGAGATGCAGCCAAGAGGCCCATGATCACTCTGGATGAACTGCAGAGATCTACAGCTGAGGTGGGAGACTCTGTCCATAGGACAACAATCAGTCGTATACTGCACAAATCTGGCCTTTATGGAAGAGTGGCAAGAAGAAAGCCATTTCTTAAAGATATCCATAAAAAGTGTCGTTTAAAGTTTGCCACAAGCCACCTGGGAGACACCAAACATGTGGAAGAAGGGGCTCTGGTCACATGAAACCAAAATCAAACTTTTTGGCAACAATGCAAAACGTTATGTTTGGCGTAAAAGCAACACAGCTCATCACCCTGAACACACCATCCCCACTGTGAAACATGGTGGTGGCAGCATCATGGTTTGGGCCTGCTTTTCTTCAGCAGGGACAGGGAAGATGGTTAAAATTGATGGGAAGATGGATGGAGCCAAATACAGGACCATTCTGGAAGAAAACCTGATGGAGTCTGCAAAAGACCTGAGACTGGGATGGAGATTTGTCTTCCAACAAGACAATGATCCAAAACATAAAGCAAAATCTGCAATGGAATGGTTCACAAATAAACATATCCAGGTGTTAGAATGGCCAAGTCAAAGTCCAGACCTGAATCCAATCGAGAATCTGTGGAAAGAACTGAAAACTGCTGTTCACAAACGCTCTCCATCCAACCTCACTGAGCTCGAGCTGTTTTGCAAGGAGGAATGGGCAAAAATTTCAGTCTCTCGATGTGCAAAACTGATAGAGACATACCCCAAGCGACTTACAGCTGTAATCACAGCAAAAGGTGGCGCTACAAAGTATTAACTTAAGGGGGGCTGAATAATTTTGCACGCCCAATTTTTCAGTTTTTTATTTGTTAGCAAAGTTTGAAATATCCAATAAATTTCATGATTGTGTCCCACTTGTTGTTGATTCTTCACAAAAAATTACAGTTTTATATCTTTATGTTTGAAGCCTGAAATGTGGCAAAAGGTCGCAAAGTTCAAGGGGGCTGAATACTTTCGCAAGGCACTGTATATCTATCTATATATATATATATATATATATATATATATATATATATATATTTCATTAAATATATATTTTTAAATACAGGCAGTGCAAGTATCTGAATTTGATTTGGTGTCAGCCTCTTGCAGTCTCTGTGTTGCAGAGCTCATACTGAAAGAGGGAGAAGCAACACAAGGAGCAGATTAGTTGAGAAGTAGCGTGCTGATAGGTGGAGAGAGCAGAGTGGCCAAGAGACGAGCCCTTTGCTGTGCTGCTTCTCCTTTCAATGTCCGGTCATTGGCTTAGGGAAAGTTGGGGGTGGGTCCAATGAACTGTGTTGAACGATGCTATTGTCATTTAGCCTGAGGACATCTAGTGTTAGAAAAGAAGTAACTAGTGGTCAATGCCTCAACATCACGTCGCACCGACACGTTTCAGTGCCTGAATCCCTTCCTCAGAGCCTGTTGATCTTTATTTGTGGTTGATCCCATTAAGCATCCTGTAGTCAATGCCTCGAGTATGGCATCTTTTTTTGACGCTTTTGAAGTGTGGACCTCTTCCCCAAATCTCTTGATCCTATTAGGAAGCACATTTTTTCTGTGAATGTACCTCCAGCCCCCCCCCCCCCCTGCAGCATGGAGCCTGGTTGCAATTGCAACCCCTGCAACCCCTGTAGTTACGCCCCTGGTAGGGCAGATGGATTGCGGGATATATGCTATCTTGCTGATTATCATTGTAAGTATAAGATATTATTATACAGAAGTTTTATTGAGGATATCATGCAATGTTGGTGCATGTTCTACTTATTCTGTAGTCCTGGAGAGAGTCATAAATATCATTATTTATTAGATGAGGAATACTTGAATAGATCACTAATAGAAGATCCCCTGAAGAGGAATTGTATCTCTCTGTCTTCAGTTGTATCAATCTTCATCACTTGTATCTATTTGCGATTGGCTTCCTGCCATGGTTACATAATGAGGGATTCTGGGAAGTGGAGCTGCGGGGGTTAATGATCCATGAACACGTCCATACATTGGAATGTTCTTTGTGGCCGGGGTCCATCCCTCTGGTCAGCTGATGTTTGTGCTGGATCAGTCTGTCCCTGTGTCTGACCCATCGGCCTGCACTGCACTCAGCAATTACAGGGTGACAAACCTTCTGGGGGGTTACAGGAGGATACAAGGGTAGGGGGACAAATATAACAAAGAGTGTCACTATTCCAACATCACAAAATAGGAAGCCACCTAGGCTGATGCCAGCCACCACAAGTCCCAGCAGTCCCTGTGTCCAGATAGTAGCACACAGCCAAACACATAACTACAAGTCCCAGCAGTCCCTGTGTCCAGATAGTAGCACATAGCCAATACATAACTACAAGTCCCAGCAGTCCCTGTGTCCAGATAGTGGCACACAGCCAATAAATAACTACAAGTCCCAGCAGTCCCTGTGTCCAGATAGTGGCACACAGCCAAACACATAACTACAAGTCCCAGCAGTCCCTGTGTCCATAAGTAGCACACAGCCAATGCATTACTACAAGTCCCAGCAGTCCCTGTGTCCATATAGTGGCACACAGCCAATACATAACTACAAGTCCCAGCAGTCCCAATTTCCAGATAGTAACACACAGCCAATACATAACTACAAGTCCCAGCAGTCCCTGTGTCCAGATAGTAGCACACAGCCAATACATAACTACAAGTCCCAGCAGTCCCTGTGTCCAGATAGTAGCACACAGCCAATGCATTACTACAAGTCCCAGCAGTCCCTGTGTCCAGATAGCAGCCCACAGCCAATACATAACTACAAGTCCCAGCAGTCCCTGTGTCCAGATAGTAGCACATAGCCAATATATAACTACAAGTCCCAGCAGTCCCTGTGTCCAGATAGTTGCACACACCCAATAGATAACCACAAGTCCCAGCAGTCACTGTATCCAGCTAGTAGCACATAGCCAATACATAACTACAAGTCCCAGCAGTCCCTGTGTCCAGGTAGTAGCACACAGCCAATAGATAACTACAAGTCCCAGCAGTCCCTGTGTTCAGGTAGTAGCACACAGCCAATACATAACTACAAGTCCCAGCAGTCCCTGTGTCCAGATAGTAACACACAGCCAATACATAACTACAAGTCCCAGCAGTCCCTGTGTCCAGATAGTAGCACACAGCCACTACATAACTACAAGTCCCAGCAGTCCCTGTGTCCAGATAGTAGCACACAGCCAAACACATAACTACAAGTCCCAGCAGTCCGTGTGTCCAGATAGTAGCACAGAGCCAAACACATAACTACAAGTCATCAGTCTCTATACCAGAAGAGCTTACACTCTAATGTCCCCTCCCCCACAGTCACATCAGTCTCTGTACCAGAGGAGCTTACACTCTAATGTCCCCTTCCCCACAATCACACACTATTATTATTATACATTTATATAGCTCTGACATATACTGCAGTGCTGTACAGAGATCACTGAGCCAATCCCATCAGTCTCTGTACCAGAGGAGCTTACACTCTAATGTCCCCCACTCAGTGGCACACTATTATTTTTACTCAGGGCACCCAACATCTGATGCCCTCTTATGATTGGACGTTGGCTGTTATTGTCTGGGAAGAGTTACTGTCTCTAATTATCTATTTATCACCTCCATCTGCTGCCTGCGGGGATTAGTCTTCTCCTTCACGGGTTCTCTTGTCTCTTCTAATCCTTCCAGCTCTTCCTGGAGCTCGGGAATGAAGTCAGTAACAGGTTTTGGGCAGCCAACGTCCCCCCGAGCGAAGCCATCAACGCCTGGAGCGGGGTGCAGGAGAGGAAGATCTTCATTACAGCCAAGTACCGCGAGGGCAAGTACCGCCGCTACCACCAGCTCTTCGGGAACCAGGTGGAGCTCAACAAGGTAAGAAAAAGGCCTTCAATTCCAACTCCCAAAAATCAGAGGTGAAAATTTGTTGGTAGATTGGGAAAATCTTTATTCCTTCCTGTGCCGAGGCGTGAGTCACATGGTGCCTTCCAGGAAATCTTGGAGGACCGGCTTTGCCTCATCAGTGGAGATTATGTAACTAATTAAGAAATTACATTGACGACCGATAGCCCTCCATGTATTTATGATTCGTTAACCAAAGGCTCTCTGTTATGGGTGATTGTTGCTCCCAACATGTTTCGCCATCTAGGTGGCTTCATCAGGGGATAAAGTGCATGGAGAAAATGTCAGTTGGCAGCAAAAACACAATAGGCTTAATTTACTAAAACTGGAGAGTGCAAAATCTGGTGCAGTGGTGCATGGTAACCAATCCGCTTCTAACTTCAACTTGTTCAATTAACCACTTCTGGACCGCCCGCCGTAGTTATACTGTGGCAGGGCAGCCCTCCTGCGCGAACCGACGTAGGTTTATGACGGTCGCGCGCCTGCAGCTAGGGGGCAAGTTCCCGCCTCCACTTGTCAGCGGAGACATGGGGCAGGAGGCTCCGATTGCCGCCTGACACCCGCGATCACTCCCCGCTGAGAGAGAAGGACGGTCGGATGTTGTAAACACAGCTGACCGTTCTTCTCCCTGGAATGATCACAGAGCGCCTGTGATCCTTCTATATAGGAACACAGGTCTCTATGGTAATTTCACAAGCCACGCCCCCATACAGTTAAACAATGGCCCTAGATGCCTGGGCTAATGGAAGTCTATGGCAGTGGTGGCTGTTTCCAGTCGGGAGGGGGGGGGGGGGAGGCAGGCGGCAGACGGACCCCCCCAATCACTCCAGCAGCAGACCCAGACTCCCCTCTAATAACTCCAACGGCAGACCCGGACCCCCCTCCAATCACTCCAGTGGCAGACCCAGACCCCCCTCCAATAACTCCAGTGGCAGACGAACCCCCCCGGAACCCCCTCCAATCACTCCAGCCGCAGACAGGCCCCCCTCCAATCACTCCAGCCGCAGACAGGCCCCCCTCCAATCTCTCCAGCCGCAGACAGGCCCCCCTCCAATCTCTCCAGCCGCAGACAGGCCCTCCTCCAATCACTCCAGCGGCAGACGGAAACCCCCCTCCAATCACTCCAGCGGCAGACGGACCCCCCTCCAATCACTCTAGCGGCAGACGGAACTCCCTCCAATCACTCCAGCGGCAGACTTACCTTACTCCGCGGGACTGACAGGCGGCGGCAGTTTCCCCCTCCATCCCCGTGTTCCCTCTCAGCAGCTGTCTCCTCCCTCCTTGGCCAATAGGATGCCTTCTCCTTTCGGCCAATCAGGAAACAAGTCTCAGGACCCACTTTCTGATTGGCCAGGAGGAGAATCAGTGTGGCAATAACAAAAACTCATTCGCTATCGCCACACAACTGGGTGGGCTCAGGGTGCAGTGCTCTGCACCCTGAGCCCACCCTTTTTTGAACCCTATTATAGCCTCTGGCTCTAATCACATGCTTCAAAAAAAAAAAAAAAAACCCCGTTGGAATCCATGCATCCGGCGCCCTGCATGTAGATTAGGGGGCCGGACGCATGGATGGGGGGGGTGGTGCCCCTGCACCCCTAATGGCCGCCACTGGTCTATGGGAAGGTGCAGGTAATCCGTAAAAAAAACGTGGGTGCACCGCAGTGGATCAGTGTGAAAGCAGCCGTTGAGCAACGGTCCTGTTAGAAAAGAAGTAATAGAGATTGCACTGATTGGCAACATTTTACATAACTTTGAGGGTGGAAAAGAGCAAAAAAAGAACAAAAATCTCTCTTCTAATAGAATCAGCCCCTGTTTTATTCTTTGAAGGGGAGAGGAACTCAAATCATCTGCAAGACTTCCATAAATCTTCACCCCCCTGCTCCTGTAACTGGCGCACTGCCTTTGTTGGAGGTTTGCCCACAGCTCAAGGGTCACCCAATGCTGCATTCTTAAGCTGAGTGCTCCATCATTGTTAGCTGTTTGCCTGGAGTTCAGCTTTAAGGCATGCTAAAGTGGCCTCTCAACCAGTTTGTGACGAGCCACTTTAGCATGCCTTAAACTCTATTTAGCATTCCTTAAGTGATATTGCAGCTTGGGGGATCATCAAACTGGCCGATTCCTTACAATCTCTTTCTCTATTTATATATATATATATATATATATATACACTATATTACCAAAAGTATTGGGACGTCTGCCTTTACACACACATGAACTTTAATGGCCTCCCAGTCTTAGTCCGTAGGGTTCAATATTGAGTTGGCCCACCCTTTGCAGCTATAACAGCTTCAACTCTTCTGGGAAGGCTGTCCACAAGGTTTAGGAGTGTCTATGGGACTGTTTCACCATTCTTCCAGAAGTGCATTTGTGAGGTCAGGCACTGAGGTGAATGAGAAGGCCTGGCTCGCAGTCTCCGCTCTAATTCATCCCAAAGGTCTTCTATCAGGTTGAGGTCAGGACTCTGTGCAGGCCAGTCAAGTTCCTCCACCCCAAACTCGCTCATCCATGTCTTTATGGACCTTGCTTTGTGCACTGGTGCGCAGTCATATTGGAATAGGAAGGGGCCATCCCCAAACTGTTCCCAAAAAGTTGGGAGCATGAAATTGTCCAAAATGTCTTGGTAACGCCTTAAGAGTTCCCTTCATTGGAACTAAGGGGCCAAGCCAACCCCTGAAAAACAACCCCACACCATAATCCCCCCTCCACCAAATTATTGCGACGAGTGCACAAAGAAAGGTCCATTGGCTATAAGAAGTTCAGCATGGCACCTCATGGCAAAGAACTCTCTGAGGATCTGAAAAAATATATTGTTGCTCTACATAAAGATGGCCTAGGCTATAAGAAGATTGCCAAGACCCTGAAACTGAGCTGCAGCACTGTGGCCAAGACCATACAGCCATTTAATAGGACACGTCCCACTCAGAACAGGCCTCGTCATGGTCCACCATAGATGTTGAGTGCTGTGCTCAGCATCATATCCAGAGGTTGTCTTTGGGAAATAGACGTATGAGTGCTGCCAGCATTGCTGCAGAGGTTGAAGGGGTGGGGGAGGGTTCAGCCTGTCAGTGCTCAGACCATACGCCGCACACTGCATCAAATTGGTCTGCATGGCTGTCATCCCAGAAGGAAGCCTCTTCTAAAGATGATGCACAAGAAAAGTCTGCAAACAGTTTGCAGAAGACAAGCAGACTAAGAACATGGATTACTGGAACCATGTCCTGTGATCTGATGAAACCAAGATAAACTTATTTGGTTCAGATGGTGTCAAGCGTGTGTGGGGGCAACCAGGTGAGGAGTACAAAGACAAGTGTGTCTTCCTACAGTCAAGCATGGTGGTGGGGGTGTCATGGTCTGGGGCTGCATGAGTGCTGCCAGCACTGGGGAGCTACAGTTCATTGAGGGAACCATGAATGCCAACATGTACTGTGACATACTGAAGCAGAGCATGATCCCCTCCCTTCAGAGACTGGGCCACAGGGCAGTATTCCAACATAACGACCCCAAACACCTCCAAGATGACCACTGCCTTGCTGAAGAAGCTGAGGGTAAAGGTGATGGACTGGCCAAGCATGTCTCCAGACCTAAACCCTATTGAGCATCTGTGGGGAATCCTCAAACAGAAGGTGGAGGAGCGCAAGGTCTCTAACATCCACCAGCTCTGTGATGTCATCATGGAGGAGGGGAAGAGGACTCCAGTGGCAACCTGTGAAGCTCTGGTGAACTCCATGCCCAAGAGGGTTAAGGCAGTGCTGGAAAATAATGGTGGCCCCACAAAATATTGACACTTTGGGCCCAATTTGGACATTGTCACTTAGGGGTGTACTCACTTTTGTTGCCAGCGGTTTAGACATTAATGGCTGTGTGTTGAGTTATTTTGAGGGGACAGCAAATTTACACTGTTATACAAGCTGTACACTCACTACTTTACATTGTAGCAAAGTGTCATTTCTTCAGTGTTGTCACATGAAAAGATAGAATAAAATATTTACAGAAATGTGAGGGGTGTACTTACTTTTGATATTTTTGAGATATTGTACCTCAAAATTCATCCGAGGTGGGATGATGTGGGAAGAAACCAACCATTGATTCTGCTATTATGTAGGGTGTACTCACTTTTGTGAGATACTGTATAATATGATATGATATAATATATAATATAATATAATATAATATAGGATAATATATAATATAATATGATAATATAATATAATAAAATACTATATAATATAATTTGATATAATATAATATAATATAGGATAATATATAATATAATATAATATGATAATATAATATATAATATAATATAATATATAATATAATAAAATATAATATAACATAATATAATATAATGAAATAAAATATAATATAATATAATTTCTGCAGGCTTTTGATGAATGGATTCTCCCATGAACTATGGATTGATAGAATACTGAAGATTGGTCATGTATGTGACTAGAATGTAGACTGAAATCAGCATTAATAGGATCTGCTTTGCAATTCCAGATTTCACCTGTAGGTGCAGCTAATGGGACTGCAGCCTCTTGTCATAGGACCCTGTGCTGTATAACTCCTATTCTGAGTGTGGCAGTTATTTGGTGCTGATTGCCTTTGTATTTATTGCACGGGGATTTTTGCATTTCCTTGTTTGGTGATCTTTGGAATTTCCATTCTATTGGAATCCGGTTATTTCATGAATGTGGAATATCCACTCTGAAGTGTTTGTAGATCCCAATCAAGCCTAAAGCACGCATTTTTTTTTTTTTTTTTTCGTGATGTAATACCAGATTTTACCTGCAGGTGCAGCTAATGGGTCTGTTAGTGGAACTGAAGCCTCTTGTCACAGGACCCCTCTCCTGTTGTGGGAGGGAGGGAAGGTGGAGCTTAGATCCAGGGGGACACGTAGAGTTGTCACCCCTTACCTCGGCTTTCATTTCCTTTGTCCCCGTATTGCTTTTCCTTGTTGTCACCCTGGTGCTGTAGAGTTATGTCATGAATGTTGACCATCCACTCTGCAATGTTTATAGATATCGGGGGGGGGGGGGATATTATTGTAGATGTCAGGGGGGGGGATATTATTGTAGATATCGGGGGGGGAGATATTTTTGTAGATGTGGGGGGGGGGGATATTATTGTAGATGTCGGGGAGGGGGGGATATTATTGTAGATGTCGGGGGGGAGATATTATTGTAGATGTCGGGGGGGGGGGGATATTATTGTAGATATGGGGGGGGAGATATTATTGTAGATGTCGGGGGGGGGATATTATTGTAGATGTCAGGGGGGAGATATTATTGTAGATGTCGGGGGGGGGGGGAGATATTATTGTAGATGTCGGGGAGGGGGGGGGGATATTATTGTAGATGCGGGGGGGGGGGAGATATTATTGTAGATGTGGGGGAGGGGGAGATATTATTGTAGATGTCGGGGAGGGGGGGAGATATTATTGTAGATGTGGGGGAGGGGGAGATATTATTGTAGATGTCGGGGAGGGGGGGAGATATTATTGTAGATGTCGGGGGGGGGGGGATATTATTGTAGATGTCGGGGGGGGGAGATATTATTGTAGATATCGGGGTGGGGGAGATATTATTGTAGATATCGGGGGGGGGAGATATTATTGTAGATATCGGGGGGGGGGAGATATTATTGTAGATGCGGGGGGGGGAGATATTATTGTAGATATCGGGGGGGGGGAGATATTATTGTAGATATGGGGGGGGGAGATATTATTGTAGATGTGGGGGAGGGGGAGATATTATTGTAGATGTCGGGGAGGGGGGGAGATATTATTGTAGATGTGGGGGAGGGGGAGATATTATTGTAGATGTCGGGGGGGGGGGGATATTATTGTAGATGTCGGGGGGGGGAGATATTATTGTAGATATCGGGGTGGGGGATATTATTGTAGATATCGGGGGGGGGAGATATTATTGTAGATATCGGGGGGGGGAGATATTATTGTAGATATCGGGGGGGGGGAGATATTATTGTAGATGTCGGGGGGGAGATATTATTGTAGATGTCGGGGGGGGGGGGAGATATTATTGTAGATGTCGGGGGGGAGATATTATTGTAGATGTCGGGGGGGGGGAGATATTATTGTAGATGTCGGGGGGGGGAGATATTATTGTAGATGTCGGGGAGGGGGGGATATTATTGTAGATATCGGGGGGGGGAGATATTATTGTAGACATCGGGGGGGGGGGGGATATTATTGTAGATGTCGGGGGGGGAGATATTATTGTAGATGTCGGGGAGGGGGGGGATATTATTGTAGATATCGGGGGGGGGGGGGAGATATTATTGTAGATATCGGGGGGGGGGGAGATATTATTGTAGATGTCGGGGAGGGGGGGGATATTATTGTAGATATCGGGGGGGGGGAGATATTATTGTAGATGTCGGTGGGGGGGGATATTGGTGACTCGGCCCGTTTCCCCGGATCCGGTGATTTGCTGACTGATCAGCTCTATTGCTGAGCGTTCTGCAGAGTCAGCCGATCCTCTCCGGCCTTTCTCTACACCGCTATTGTGTCATCCCAGACCTCTCACCCCTCCCCCACTGATCAGACTGTACATTCTAACTTTGTAGAAGGAGGAGGAAGCATTTCCTCAGTCTCCCCTCCCCCAGTGATCAGAATGCAACATTGTAACATTGTAACCGTTCTTCTCTCTGCAATGATCACAGAGTGCCTGTGATCCTTCTATATAGGATTACATATCTCTATGGTCATTTCACAAGCCCCGCCCCCCCATAGTTAGAAAGCACCCCCTAGGTACACATTTAACCCCTTGATCACCCCCAATATTAACCTCTTCCCTGCCAGTGTCATTAGTACAGTGACAGTGCATATGTATAGCACTGATTACTGTAGTAATGTCACTGGTACCCCCAAAAGTGTCAAAAATGTCAGTTAGGGGTCCGATCTGTCCGCCGCAATGTCGCAGTCCTGCTAAAAATCGCAGATCGCCGCCATTACTAGTAAAAAAAAAAAAAAAAAATGACATAAATCTTTCATGTAGTTTGTAGACGTGATAACTTTTGCGCAAACCAATCAAAATACGCTTATTGCGATTTTCTTTTTTTTTTTACCAAAAATATGTAGCAGAAAACAAATTGGCCTAAAATGTAAAAAAATTCTGATTTTTCAATTTTTTTTTTTGCAGAAAGTAAAGTTTTCTTTTTTTTTTTTACGTAGGTGTGACCCCCCCTTTTATATAGGTGTGACCCCCCCTTTTATATAAGTGTGACCCCCCGTTTTATATAGGTGTAACCTCCCTATTATGTAGTTGTGACCCCCCCTTTTATATAGGTGTGACCCCCCCCTTTTATATAGGTGTGAGCCCCCTTTTATATAAGTGTGACCCCCCGTTTTGTATAGGTGTAACCTCCCTTTTATGTAGTTGTGACCCCCCCTTTTATATAGGTGTGACCCCCTTTTATGTAGGTGTGACCCCCCCTTTTATATAGGTGTGACCCCCCCTTTTGTATAGGTGTGACCCCCCCCCCTTTTATATAGGTGTGACCCCCCCTTTTATATAGGTGTGACCCCCCCTTTTATATAGGTATGACGCCCCCCCCTTTTATATAGGTGTGACCCCCCCCTTTTATATAGGTGTCAACCCCCCCTTTCATATATGTGTGACCCCCCTTTTATATCGGCGTGACCCCCCCTTTTATATAGGTGTGACCCCCCTTTTATATAAGTGTGACCCCCCGTTTTGTATAGGTGTGACCTCCCTTTTATGTAGTTGTGACCCCCCTTTTATATAGGTGTGACCCCCTTTTATATAGGTGTGATCCCCCTTTTATATAGGTGTGATCCCCCTTTTGTATAGGTGTGACCCCCCTTTTGTATAGGTGTGACCCCCCCCCCTTTTATATAGGTGTTACCCCCTCTTTTATATAAGTGTGACGCCACCCCCTTTTATACAGGTGTGACCCCCTTTTATATAGGTGTGAACCCCTTTTATATAGGTGTGAACCCCCTTTTGTATAGGTGTGACCCCCCCTTTTATATAGGTGTGACCCCCTTATATATCGGTGTGATCCCCCTTTTGTATAGGTGTGACCCCCCCTTTATATAGGTGTGACCCCCTGTTATATAGGTGTGACGCCCCCCCTTTTATATAGCTGTGACCCCCCCTTTTATATAGGTGTCAACCCCCCCTTTTATATAGGTGTGACCCCCCCTTTTATATAGGTATGACGCCCCCCCTTTTATATAGGTGTGACCCCCCCCTTTTATATAGGTGTGACCCCCCTTTTATATAGGTGTGACCCCCCCTTTTATATAGGTGTCAACCCCCCCTTTTATATAGGTGTGACCCCCCTTTTATATAGGTGTGACCCCCCTTTTATATAGGTGTGACCCCCCCCCCCCCCAGTAGATATAATACAATTCCTTTGAAGATTTTGTTCTCTCAAAACATATTATTTCCTTGCTTGGGGATCAAATACTTATTTTATTCACTGAACTGCAACTCCATTTATAATATTTGTATCATGTTTTCTATTTTCTGGATTTTTGGTTGATATTCTGTCTCTATCATATAAAATATAATCTATGATAAAAATTATACAGCCGCCATTTCTATATAAGTGGGTAAATCTGCAGGGATCAAATCATTATCCCCCCCCCCCCCGTATATATGGAGCGTTGTCACCCTAGGACAGGATTACACAACACTCCTCCCCCTTCTCATCTCCATAAAAGGAGGGAGGTGATCTGTAGTCCTCAGAGGGGATGGAGGTGATCTGTAGTCCTCAGAGGGGAGGGGGTTGAACTGTAGTCCTTATAGGTGAGGGAGGTGATCTGTAGTCCTTAGAGGGGAGGGAGGTGATCTGTAGTCCTTAGAGGGGAGGGGGTGATCTGTAGTCTTCAGAGGGGAGGGAGGTGATCTGTAGTCCTTAGAGGGGAGGGAGGTGATCTGAAGTCCTCAGAGGGGAGGGAGGTGATCTGTAGTCCTCAGAGGAGAGGGAGGTGATCTGTAGTCCTCAGAGGGGAGGGAGGTGATCTGTAGTCCTTAGAGGGGAGGGGGGGTGATCTGTAGTCTTCAGAGGGGAGGGAGGTGATCTGTAGTCCTTAGAGGGGAGGGAGTTGATCTGTAGTCCTCAGAGGGGAGGGAGGTGATTTGTAGTCCTCAGAGGGGAGGGGGTTGATCTGTAGTCCTCAGAGGGGAGGGAGGTGATTTGTAGTTCTCAGAGGGGACGGTGGTGATCTGTAGTCCTCCAAGGGAGGGAGGTGATTTGTAGTCCTTAGAGGGGAGGGGTGATCTGTAGTCTTCAGAGGGGAGGGAGGTGATCTGTAGTCCTTAGAGGGGAGGGAGGTGATCTGAAGTCCTCAGAGGGGAGGGAGGTGATCTGTAGTCCTCAGAGGGGAGGGAGGTGATCTGTAGTCCTTAGAGGGGAGGGGGGGTGATCTGTAGTCTTCAGAGGGGAGGGGGGGTGATCTGTAGTCTTCAGAGGGGAGGGAGGTGATCTGTATTCTTTAGAGGGGAGGGAGTTGATCTGTAGTCCTCAGAGTGGAGGGAGGTGATTTGTAGTCCTCAGAGGGGAGGGGGTTGATCTGTAGTCCTCAGAGGGGAGGGAGGTGATCTGTAGTCCTCAGAGGGGAGGGGGTTGAACTGTAGTCCTTATAGGTGAGGGAGGTGATCTGTAGTCCTTAGAGGGGAGGGAGGTGATCTGTAGTCCTTAGAGGGGAGGGGGTGATCTGTAGTCTTCAGAGGGGAGGGAGGTGATCTGTAGTCCTTAGAGGGGAGGGAGGTGATCTGAAGTCCTCAGAGGGGAGGGAGGTGATCTGTAGTCCTCAGAGGAGAGGGAGGTGATCTGTAGTCCTCAGAGGGGAGGGAGGTGATCTGTAGTCCTTAGAGGGGAGGGGGGGTGATCTGTAGTCTTCAGAGGGGAGGGAGGTGATCTGTAGTCCTTAGAGGGGAGGGAGTTGATCTGTAGTCCTCAGAGGGGAGGGAGGTGATTTGTAGTCCTCAGAGGGGAGGGGGTTGATCTGTAGTCCTCAGAGGGGAGGGAGGTGATTTGTAGTTCTCAGAGGGGACGGTGGTGATCTGTAGTCCTCCAAGGGAGGGAGGTGATTTGTAGTCCTTAGAGGGGAGGGGTGATCTGTAGTCTTCAGAGGGGAGGGAGGTGATCTGTAGTCCTTAGAGGGGAGGGAGGTGATCTGAAGTCCTCAGAGGGGAGGGAGGTGATCTGTAGTCCTCAGAGGGGAGGGAGGTGATCTGTAGTCCTTAGAGGGGAGGGGGGGTGATCTGTAGTCTTCAGAGGGGAGGGGGGGTGATCTGTAGTCTTCAGAGGGGAGGGAGGTGATCTGTATTCTTTAGAGGGGAGGGAGTTGATCTGTAGTCCTCAGAGTGGAGGGAGGTGATTTGTAGTCCTCAGAGGGGAGGGGGTTGATCTGTAGTCCTCAGAGGGGAGGGAGGTGATTTGTAGTTCTCAGAGGGGACGGTGGTGATCTGTAGTCCTCCAAGGGAGGGAGGTGATTTGTAGTCCTCAGAGGGGAGGGTGGTGATCTGTAATCCTCAGAGGAATCTGGGAACAATGTAACCGATAAGCACAGACATAGAGCACGGGAAGTTATCGGCTCCCTGGATTTCTGGCAGGATCAGCGGGGAGTTTTTGGCACTCATCAAACAAATGAAGACTTTTCAGTGGCGGCTCACACTGGTGCCATGCCGGACATCGCATGCGATTCGCACTGCATTGCTGTGCCGATCACATGGGATGCGATTTTTAGCCATACAAACTGTATGGGTGAAATCGCATCGCTTTCGCACCAAAATGGTGCAGGGCCCTTTTTTTTGGTTTGCACTGGAATCGGATCGCAGCTATGCAGTCCGGTTCCTGCGCCATTTCACTGTTTGCACTGCGATCAAATCTGGGGGGTGTCATTAATTTTACATTGACACCCCCCAGCGATTCGCAGATCTCAGTGTGAACCATTGTGCGATTCTGGTGCGATGCGGGAATCGGCACTCATTCGCAGGGTTTCGCACTGCGATCTGCGAACAAATCTGGGGGTGTGTCATTAACTTTACTTTGACACAACTGCACTGAGCCAATTAGGTGTGCTGTGGTGCAAAGATCATGCTGATAGGAGGAGAGAGCAGAGGGATGAGCTCATCAGTCTGCTGCTTTTACCATCCAATCACAGGCTGGGGGAGGTAACAAGACCTTCTTCTTTTACTGGGGGAGGAGGAAGCTGCACAAGAAGCCAATTAGGTGTGCTGTGGTGCAAGGATCGTGCTGATAGGAGGAGAGAGCAGAGGGATGAGCTCATCAGCCTGCTGCTTTTACCATCCAATCACAGGCCAGGGGAGTGACAAGACCTTCTCCTTTTACTGGAGGAGGAGGAAGCAGCACAAGAAGCCAATTACCATGATCCTTGCAATACAGCACAATGCTGATAGGAGGAGAGAGCAGAAGGATGAGCTCATCGGGCTGCTGCTTTTACTGTCCAATCACAGACTGGAGGAGGGGACAAGACCTTCTCCTTTTACTGGGGGTGAACAAAGGAGCCAATGAATTGTGCTGTGGTGCAAGGATCATGCTGATAGGAGGAGAGAGCAGAGGGATGAGCTCATCAGTCTGCTGCTTTTACCATCCAATCACAGGCCAGGGGAGTGACAAGACCTTCTCCTTTTACTGGAGGAGGAGGAAGCAGCACAAGAAGCCAATTACCATAATCCTTGCAATACAGCACAATGCTGATAGGAGGAGAGAGCAGAAGGATGAGCTCATCGGGCTGCTGCTTTTACTGTCCAATCACAGACTGGGGGAGGGGACAAGACCTTCTTCTCTTACTGGGGGAGGAGGAAGCAGCACAAGGTGCCAATTAGTTATGTTGTGGTGCAAGGAGCATGCTGATAGGAGGAGAGAGCAGAAGGATGAGCTCATCAGTCTGCTGCTTTTACTGTCCAATCACAGACTGGAGGAGGGGACAAGACCTTCTCCTTTTACTGGGGGTGAACAAAGGAGCCAATGAATTGTGCTGTGGTGCAAGGATCATGCTGATAGGAGGAGAAAGCAGAGGGATGAGCTCATCAGTCTGCTGCTTTTGCCGTCCAATCACAGGCTGGGGGAGGGGACAAGACCTTCTCCTTTTACTGGAGGAGGAGGAAGCTGCACAAGAAGCCAATTAGTTGTGATGTGGTGCAAGGACCGTGCTGATAGTAGGAGAGAGCAGAGGGATGAGCTCATCATTCTGCTGCTTTTACCATCTAATCACAGGCTGGGGAAGGGACAAGACCTTCTCCTTTTACTGGGGGTGGAGGAAGGAGCACAAGGAGCCAACCAGTTGTGCTGCAGTGCAAGGGGCATGCTGATAGGAGGAGAGAGCAGAGTGATAGAGGTGAGCTCATCAGTCTACTGCTTCTCCTTTTACTGGGGGGTGGAGGGAATTGCGCAGAGCCAATTAGTTGTGCTGTAGTGCAAGGATCATGCTGATAGGAGGAGAGAGCAGAGGGATGAGCTCATCAGTCTGCTGCTTTTACTGTCCAATCACAGGCTTGCGGGGAGGGACAAGACCTCTAAGTGTTAACGAACTTTAGCAGAGACAAAATCAGGACTCC
This sequence comes from Pelophylax lessonae, assembly GCF_965119305.1. Classification (NCBI taxonomy): domain Eukaryota; kingdom Metazoa; phylum Chordata; class Amphibia; order Anura; family Ranidae; genus Pelophylax; species Pelophylax lessonae. Next base: position 738,644,921 of record NC_138769.1, on the reverse strand, counting down.
TTCCCTTCCAGACAGGACTGTGCTGTGTGGCAGAGCTGAGTGAATCTCAGGACTGGATGGACAGAAATACAAATCCTTTGGCAGATAAGCCCCTCCCCCTCCCCTGTATATTTGGCTGTTTTCCTGGAATTTATCTTTACGATCGTCATTCCGTTCAGCCTGAGACGAACAATCAGAAGTCACAAAGTAATAATACCGGATTTTCCTCGCCCTTTCGGGTCATTTTACACATTTTTGGTGGTTTTCTGGTCCTTTACATTCCATGGCAGGTTGCAGTGATTGGTGGGGAAGTTGTGGGCGGAGTGACGCAGCCGTGTTGCGCGGTCGCTGTATCGGCGATGTGTCTGGCAGCGGGAGAAGGGAATAAAATGTCATCTTCTCTCCACTCCTCCAGCTGCGGGACGGAGTCTCTGGACAAAGGAGACCACTGACTCTGCACCGATAGATCTCCTGACTCTGCACCAATAGATCTCCTGACTCTGCACCGAGGAGATCTCCTGACTCTGCACTGGGCAGATCTTCTGACTCTGCACCGATAGATCTCCTGACTCTGCACCGATAGATCTCCTGACTCTGAACCGATAGATCTCCTGACTCTGCACCGATAGATCTCCTGACTCTGCACCAATAGATCTCCTGACTCTGCACCGAGGAGATCTCCTGACTCTGCACCAAGGAGATCTCCTGACTCTGCACCGGGGAGATCTCCTGACTCTGCACCGATAGATCTCCTGACTCTGCACCGAGCAGATCTCCTGACTCTGCACTGATAGATCTCCTGACTCTGCACCGATAGATCTCCTGACTCTGAACCGATAGATCTCCTGACTCTGCACCGAGGAGATCTCCTGACTCTGCACTGGGCAGATCTTCTGACTCTGCACCGATAGATCTCCTGACTCTGCACCGATAGATCTCCTGACTCTGAACCGATAGATCTCCTGACTCTGAACCGATAGATCTCCTGACTCTGCACCGATAGATCTCCTGACTCTGCACCAATAGATCTCCTGACTCTGCACCGAGGAGATCTCCTGACTCTGCACCAAGGAGATCTCCTGACTCTGCACCGGGGAGATCTCCTGACTCTGCACCGATAGATCTCCTGACTCTGCACCGAGCAGATCTCCTGACTCTGCACTGATAGATCTCCTGACTCTGCACCGATAGATCTCCTGACTCTGAACCGATAGATCTCCTGACTCTGCACCGATAGATCTCCTGACTCTGCACCGGAGAGATCTCCTGACTCTGCACCAATAGATCTCCTGACTCTGCACCGGAGAGATCTCCTGACTCTGCACCGATAGATCTCCTGACTCTGCACCGGGGAGATCTCCTGACTCTGCACCGGGGAGATCTCCTGACTCTGCACCGATAGATCTCCTGACTCTGCACCGGAGAGATCTCCTGACTCTGCACCGGGGAGATCTCCTGACTCTGCACCGGAGAGATCTCCTGACTCTGCACCGGGGAAATCTCCTGACTCTGCACCGGGGAAATCTCCTGACTCTGCACCGGGGAGATCTCCTGACTCTGCACCGGGGAAATCTCCTGACTCTGCACCGGGGAGTTCTCCTGACTCTGCACCGGGGAGATCTTCTGACTTCTGCACCGGGGAGATCTTCTGACTTCTGCACCGGGGAGATCTTCTGACTCTGCACCGGGGAGATATTCTGACTCTGCACCGATAGATCTCCTGACTCTGCACCGGGGAGATCGCCTGACTCTGCACCGGGGAGATCGCCTGACTCTGCACCGGGGAGATCTTCTGACTCTGCACCAGGGAGATCTCCTGACTCTGCACCAGGGAGATCTCCTGACTCTGCACCGATAGATCTCCTGACTCTGCACCGGGGAGATCTCCTGACTCTGCACCGAAAGATCTCCTGACTCTGCACCAATAGATCTCCTGACTCTGCACCGAAAGATCTCCTGACTCTGCACCAATAGATCTCCTGACTCTGCACCAGGGAGATCTTCTGACTCTGCATCGGGGAGATCTTCTGACTCTGCACCGGTGAGATCTCCTAACTCTGCACCGAGGAGATCTTCTGACTGCACTGAGATCTTTTGACTTCTGCACCAGGGAGATCTTCTGACTTCTGCACAGGGGAGATCTCCTGACTCTGCACCGGGGAGATCTCCTGACTCTGCACCGGAGAGATCTCCTGACTCTGCACCGGAGAGATCTCCTGACTCTGCACCGGAGAGATCTCCTGACTCTGCACCGGGGAGATCTCCTGACTCTGCACCGGGGAGATCTCCTGACTCTGCACCGGGGAGATCTCCTGACTCTGCACCGGGGAGATCTTCTGACTCTGCACCGGGGAGATCTTCTGACTCTGCACCGAGGAGATCTTCTGACTGCAGCTGGAAGAGGGAGACTCCACACCACCGCCCCGCCACTGGGGAACCTTCCATAGGGACCTATTCGGAAAGTCCCTCCATAAGAGGAGCCCATAGAAAGAGACCTACCCGGACAGTCCCTCCATAAAAGGACCCCGCGGACAAGGAGAAAAGGGCACCTCTCACCCTTCCCATGGAAGCCGGATGACACTGATCAGATCCCGGAGAAGCTGTAACTTCTGGTGAGCTAAGTACCCACTATTAGAGGCTCTTTGATGATCCTGGATAGACCTACTGACCTACTGTCTGATCACTGGGGGAGGGGAGACTGAGGAAATGCCTCCTCCTCCTTCTACAAAGTTACAATGTACAGTCTGATCACTGGGGGAGGGGAGTCCTCCTCTCAGGAGCCCTCAGTCCTGATGCAAGCAATGGGAGGAGTTATGCAAATATTTGAATGATTGGGTGGGTGTCAGTCCAGGGCAGAGGGCGTTGCTAGGCGGGTTGTATTTGCATGAAAAATCTCCCCAATGGGGTCACCAGCCTCAATAAAGATCATACAAAGGCTTTCAATTCTTACTGACTCCACCTGGAATTAGATTTTTAGTAAATTGAATAAAACTAAAATTAGGTAAAAAATAAATAATAAATTCTCATTGGACAAAAATTTGTTAAAAATGTGATTTTCCTTCCAAAGAAGAGGGAAGCGGCCCTAAAAAATGAGTGTGAGATATCTCACAGAGCGCCGACCCCAGACAGAACGCAAATGTTTATGTCTGAATTCTTCCTTATTATTCCATTTCCAAAAATTTTTATTTATTTTTTTTGAGTCGGGTTTCTGAAAGTTTCTCCGAGAGGAATGGATGGGGGGGGGGGGATGGGGCAGTGCAGGAAAGGGTTAAATCCGTCTCACTGGTGACCATCCCCGGGACCACCCACCGCTTTACTGTAAAAGAATCCTTTTCTTCTACTGAGACTTCCCAAACCCCACATTGTATCCAGGACTGAGACCCGCTCCCTGCACCGAGACCCCCCTCCCTGCACAGAGACCCCCCCTCCCTGCACTGAGACCCCCCCTCCCTGCACCGAGACCCCCCTCCCTGCACCGAGACCCCCTCCCTGCACTGAGACCCCCCTCCCTGCACCGAGACCCCCCCTCCCTGCACCGAGACCCCCCTCCCTGCACCGAGACCCCCTCTCTGCACTGAGACCCCCCTCCCTGCACCGAGACCCCATCCCTGCACCGAGACCCTCTCCCTGCACCGAGACCCGCTCCCTGCACTGAGACCTTCCCCTTCCTGCACCGAGACCCCCTCCCTGCACCGAGACCCCCTCTCTGCACTGAGACCCCCTCCCTGCACTGAGACCCCCCTCCCTGTACCGAGACCCCATCCCTGCACCGAGACCCCCCTACCTGCACCGAGACCCTATCCCTGCACCGAGACCCCCACCCTGCACCGAGACCCTCTTCCCTGCACGAGACTCCCTCCTTGCACCGAGACCCCCTACCTGCACTGAGACCCCCCCCCCTCCCTGCACCGAGATCCCCCTCCCTGCACCAAGACCCCCCTCCCTGCACCGAGACCCCCCTCCCTGCACCGAGGCCCCATCCCTGCACCGAGACCCCCTCCCTGCACCGAGACCCCCCCTCCCTGCACCGAGACCCCCCTCCCTGCACCTAGACCCCCTCTCTGCACTGAGACCCCCCTCCCTGCACCGAGACCCTCTCCCTGCACCGAGACCCTCTCCCTGCACCGAGACCCGCTCCCTGCACTGAGACCTCCCCCTCCCTGCACCGAGACCCCCTCCCTGCACCGAGACCCCCTCTCTGCACTGAGACCCCCTCTCTGCACTGAGACCCCCTCTCTGCACTGAGACCCCCTCCCTGCACTGAGACCCCCCTCCCTGCACTGAGACCCTATCCCTGCACCGAGACCCTATCCCTGCACCGAGACCCCCACCCTGCACCGAGACCCCCTCCCTGCACCAAGACCCCCTCCTTGCACCGAGACCCCCTACCTGCACTGAGACCCCCCTCCCTGCACCGAGACCCCCTTCCTGCACCGAGACCCCCTTCCTGCACCGAGACCCCCTCCCTGCACCGAGACCACTTCCCTGCACTGAGAACCCCTCCCTGCACCGAGACTCCCTCCCTGCACTGAGACCCCTTCCCTGCACTAAGACCCCCTCCCTGCACTGAGACCCCCCTCCCTGCACCGAGACCCCATCCCTGCACAGAGACCCCCCTCCCTGCACCAGGACCCCCTCCTTGCACCTAGACCCCCTCCTTGCACTGATACCCCTCCCTGCACTGCGACCCCTTCCCTGCACTGAGACCCTCCTCCCTGCACTGCGACCCCCTCCCTGCACCAAGACTCCCTCCCTGCACTGAGACTCCTTCCCTGCACTGAGACCCCCTTCCTGCACCAGGACCCCCCTCCCTGCACCGAGACCCCATCCCTGCACCGAGACCCCCCTCCCTGCACCAGGACCCCCCTCCCTGCACCGAGACCCCATCCCTGCACCGAGACCCCCCTCCCTGCACCAGGACCCCCCTCCCTTCACCGAGACCCCCTCCGTGAGAGAAATAGGACCTGTCATCACACACATCTTTTTCATGTTAAGCAATGTGTGTGTGTGTACAAAAAAAAGGGAACATTTAAAGTGAAATAAATTTTACATGTAAAAGATTAAATTAAATTAAAATGTGTTTATAATGTAATATTTAATTTGTAATATAAATTAAATAATAATAATATACTGTAACAGTACCAATTATATATTATATATTTTTTTAAAACAATATTAATATATATTTATAAATTAATTACGCTGCTTTACATTGTAGCAAAGTCTCATTTCTTCAGCGTTGTCACATGAAAAGATAGAATAAAATATTTACAAAAATGTTAGGGGTGTACTTACTTTTGCGAGATATTGTATATATATATATATATACATACATACATAAATAAGTAAAGATATATATATATATATATATATATATATATATATATATATATATATATATATATACAGAATCTCACAAAAGTAAGTACACCCCTCACATTTTTGTAAATATTTTATTCTATCTTTTCATGTGACAACGCTGAAGAAATGAGACTTTGCTACAATGTAAAGTAGTGAGTGTACAGCTTGTATAACAGTGTAAATTTGCTGTCCCCTCAAAATAACTCAACACACAGCCATTAATGTCTAAACCGCTGGCAACAAAAGTGAGTACACCCCTAAGTGAAAATGTCCAAATTGGGTCCAAAGTGTCAATATTTTGTGTGGCCACCATTATTTTCCAGCACTGCCTTAACCCTCTTGGGCATGGAGTTCACCAGAGCTTCACAGGTTGCCACTGGAGTCCTCTTCCCCTCCTCCATGATGACATCACAGAGCTGGTGGATGTTAGAGACCTTGCGCTCTTCCACCTTCCATTTGAGGATGCCCCACAGATGCCCAATAGGGTTTAGGTCTGGAGACATGCTTGGCCAGTCCATCACCTTTACCTTCAGTGGTCGTCTTGGAGGTGTGTTTGGGGTGGTTTTCAGTGGAGAGAGACCCCCCCCCCCCCCCCGCTGAGTGAGCGGAATGAGCGGAGGCGCCCGTGTGAAAGGGCCGTAAGGCGATTTTCCCTCTCTATCTCTTGTTTACCATTATCATTGAAAGTGAAAGTAAAAGGAAATCCCAAATTTTGGGTTGTGCCCAGAAAAGTAATAGAGGGAAAATCTTCCAATGGGGACATTAGTTCTGGTGACCTGGAGGGGCCCCCAAGGGTTTCCGTTTATTTGCAGGAATTTCTTCTCACTTCCTGTTTGGCTATGGGACAGGAAGTGAAGGAAAATCTCCCCAATTGGATGGCAAAAAGAAAAAAAAAATCTGACAGGGGTTATAACTCTCCCTTACTTACTTAAGTTTTGCCTATAGTTCTACTTTAATGCTAATAGTAATTTTAATGATGCTAATATTAATAAAAATAGTACTAATAATCTAATATTATTATTAGTTATAATAACAACAACAATAATAATAATAATAATAATAATAATAATAATAATAATAATAATAATATTTAATAATAATAATTAAATGCTAATAATATAATAATATAATAAAATAATAATAAAATTACTACAAATAATCTAATATTATTATTAGTTATAATAACAATAATAATAATAATAATAATAATAATAATAATAATAATAATAATATTTAATAATATAATTAAATGCTAATAATATAATAACATAATAATAAAATTACTACTAATAATCTAATATTATTATTAGTTATAATAACAACAATAATAATAAGAATAATAATATTTAATAATAATAATAATTAAATGCTAATAATATAATATAATAACATAATAATAAAATTACTACTAATAATATAATATTATTATTAGTTATAATAACAACAACAACAACAACAATACCAGTAACAATAATAATAATACTAAAATGCTAATAATATAATAATATAATAACATAATAAAATTACTACTAATAATCTAATATTATTATTAGTTATAATAACAACAATAATAATAATAATAATATTTAATAATAATAATAATAATAATAAATACTAATAATATAATAACATAATAATAAAATGACAACTAATAATATAATAATATTATTAGTTATAATAACAATAATAATAATAATATTTATTATTAATAATAATAATAATGATAATAATAAATGCTAATAATATAATAACATAATAATAAAATGACTACTAATAATATAATATTATTATTAGTTATAATAACAACAATAATAATAAGAATAATAATATTTAATAATAATAATAATTAAATGCTAATAATATAATATAATAACATAATAATAAAATGACTACTAATAATATAATATTATTATTAGTTATAATAACAACAACAACAACAACAATAAGAATAATAATAATAATAATACTAAAATGCTAATAATATAATAATATAATAACATAATAATAAAATGACTACTAATAATATAATATTATTATTAGTTATAATAACAACAATAATAATAATAATATTTAATAATAATAATAATGATAATAATAATAATAATAATAATAATAATAATAATAAATGCTAATAATGTAATAACATAATAATAAAATGACTACTAATAATATAATAATATTATTAGTTTTAATAACAATAATAATAATATTTAATAATAATAATAATAATAATAATAATTAAATGCCAATAATATAATAACATAATAATAAAATTACTACTAATAATATAATATTATTATTATGAGCAATGAGAAGTATCAACTCTGACATTTGTACCAGGTCCCCATCCCTAATAAATATACAGATAAGAAAAGAAAACAAATTGACACATGACCACATGGTCCTAGAATCCAAACGTGGTCACGCTTGTTAGTTGGATTTTAAGGGGTCTGGTACTTACAGTAAAAACGGCAAGAATATATAAAATAATTCATATTTTATTCAAAGACAGATATTGTTAAAAACAAATTTCATCATATAACAGATACATACAAAATATCATGGTCGAGAAATATAGCTATTATGAGGTGTCCTATGAACTGCCAATTCTACGCGTTTCGCAGACTGGTGTACCCAGTCACTGCTTCATCAGGAATACAGTAGGCGGTCAGTTCACCTTTAAAAGCTTCAGAAGAGTAAATAAAAAAAAAAAATACAGGTCACCATTCTATACAATCAATATTAGCATATACAAAGTAGCACCATACATCTGTCACTTGTATAGATGCTTACCATACTTCATAACCATCATCAGTTACGCATTGGTCCAAACAGGCGTATCCCCGAAACATATAGGCCCATGAACCGTACCCATCGCCCATAGGGGGCAGCAGGCGCCCACCCTTGGGGACAGGTATAACAGTGTAGAATGGACCGTGCTTCGGTGCGCAGCAAATGTCCACTACGGCAGGCACTTCGATTGGGATGATGATCGTCCCCCAATTCAGCATCTAGACAGGCATTAAAAAAATATATATATATATATGGAATATGGCTCGTTGTTAAATACAAGTTCATTAAATGTATCATATTGACCCCTTAAAAAAAATGATTTAGACCCCTTAAAATCCCACTAACAAGCGTGACCACGTTTGGATTCTAGGACCATGTGGTCATGTGTCAATTTGTTTTCTTTTCTTATCATAATATTATTATTAGTTATGATATCAAAAAACAATAATAAGAATATTAATATTTAATAATAATAAAAATTAAATGCTGATATAATAATAATAATAATAATAATAATAATAATAATAATAATAATAAAAATACTACTAATACAGATTTCACCTCACTTTCTGTCCCTATGGCAACTGGCTTTTGAAAATTTTGGGTTGTTGTGGAAACAAGGATTGGTGATAATGTGTGAGTGGAGAACTCTTACAGGAGTGAATTTCCCTTCCTAGGGGTAGATTTCTCCTCACTTCCTGTTGTCTCTCTCCGTTTGTAAGTATTTGTAAGTCAGATGTTTGTAACCCGGGGACTGCCTGTAATATAATATTATTATTAGTTATAATAACAACAGTAAGAAGAAGAATATTTAATAATAATAATAATAACATTTAAATGCTAATAATATAATAATATTATAATAAAATCATAATAAAACTACTACTAATATCATAATATTATTATTAGTTATAATAACAACAATAATAATAATAATAATAATAATAATAAGAATTTTTAATAGTAATTAAAAACGAATAATAATATAATAATAATAATAATAATAATATAATAACATAATAAAAAAATGCTAATAATAATAATATAATATTATTTTTAATTTTAATAAAAACAATAATAGGAAGAATAATAATATTTAATAATTATAAAAATAATAATAATAATTTAATACTAATAATAATAATAATAATAATAATAAGAAAAATAATATAACATAATAATAAAAATACTACTAATAATATAATCATATTTTTAGTTATAATAACAACAATAATAAGAAGAATAATAGTATTTTTAAGTTAAATTTAAATATTGATGATGATAATAATAATAATAATAATAATATTAATAATATTGATGATGATAATAATAATATTAATATTAATAATATTGAGGATGATAATAATAATATTAATAATATTGATGATGATTTTAATAATAAAATTAAAAACATGAATTGCAGCCTTTCAAGGAGTAGGAGGTGGGACTGTAATACAATGTGAAGGAGATCTCTATCACTTGTTACCCCAGGGGATACAATGTAACAGGATGGTATGACATGCTGAGTGCACAGGATCCAGACTATAATATTGTTACATTGTTATTACACTGGGGACAATGTCTGGATCCTGTGTCCAGGTACAGGAGATTCTGGGTGGGGATCTGTCCGGGTACAGGAGGTTCTGGGTGGGGATCTGTCCGGGTACAGGAGATTCTGGGTGGGGATCTGTCCGGGTACAGGAGATTCTGGGTGGGGATCTGTCCGGGTACAGGAGGTTCTGGGTGGGGATCTGTCCGGGTACAGGAGGTTCTGGGTGGGGATCTGTCCGGGTACAGGAGATTCTGGGTGGGGATCTGTCCGGGTACAGGAGGTTCTAGGTGGGGATCTGTCCGGGTACAGGAGATTCTGGGTGGGGATCTGTCCGGGTACAGGAGATTCTGGGTGGGGATCTGTCCGGGTACAGGAGGTTCTGGGTGGGGATCTCTCCGGGTACGGGAGATGCTGGGTGGGGATCTGTCCGGATACAGGAGATGCTGGATGGCTGGATGGGGATCTGTCCGGGTACAGGAGATGCTGGGTGAGGATCTATTGGTATCAGCCTTCTGCAGACTCAGTACAGCAGAGCTCAGACTGGGGGAGGAAGAAGCAGCACAAGGGGCCAAAGAGTTGTGCAGTAGTGTTCATGTCTTAATAAGGAACATGCTGATAGGAGGAGAGAGCAGAGTGACAGAGATGAGCTCTTTATTCTACTGCTTCACCTTATACTGGCTGGGGTGGAGAGGAGACCTGTAAGTGAAAGTGAAACTGTAGCAGAGAAAAAAAACAGGTTGCCTCTCCTGGCAGAGTGGTATGATTTTTAGGAATGGATGGACAGAAATACTAATTATTTTGGCCCGTATAACCGCTCTCTTTATATATATGTGTACTATATTCCATCTGTGTATTCAGCTATGGAGTGGTGAGTGCGGGGGATGGGGGGCTCTGTGCAGAGAATGAAGGAAGGAACACCGGGCAGACTGGTGAGGGTTCAGGAGATGAAGAGTGAGGAGTACGGGAAGCACAGCGGCAGGTGAAGGGTTACTCCAACTCAGACATGCTAACTTTGTTGTGTTAGAGAGCGGGGCCCCTCCTATGGGCGAGTCCGGAGCCTGGGGACCCCAGATGTACAATACACTGACATCATCCTGAGAGATGGGAGGGAGGAACTGGAGCGAAGCCTGAACACACAATCCTACACACCGACCTGTATACACCGACATGTACACAACCATACACACCGACCTGTACACAACCGTACACACCGACCTGTACACAACCCTACACACCGACCTGTACACACCGACCTGTACACACCGACCTGTACACACCGACCTGTACACACCGACCTGTACACACCGACCTGTATACACCGATCTGTACACACCGACCTGTACACACCGACCTGTACACACCGACCTGTACACACCGACCTGTACACACCGACCTGTACACACCGACCTGTACACACCGACCTGTACACACCGACCTGTACACACCGACCTGTACACACTGACCTGTACACAACCATACACACCGACCTGTACACAACCGTACACACCGACCTGTACACACCGACCTGTACACTCTGACCTGTACACAACCGTACACACCGACCTGTACACAACCATACACACCGACCTGTACACACCGACCTGTACACAACCGTACACACCGACCTGTACACTCTGACCTGTACACAACCATACACACCGACCTGTACACACTGACCTGTACACACCGACCTGTACACACCGACCTGTACACACCGACCTGTACACAATCCTACACAACGACTTGTACACACCGACCTGTACACACCGACCTGTACACACTGACCTGTACACACCGACCTGTACACAATCCTACACACCGACCTGTACACACCGACCTGTACACAATCCTACACACCGACCTGTACACAACCGTACACACCGACCTGTACACAACCGTACACTCCGACCTGTACACAACCGTACACACCGACCTGTACACAACTGTACACACTGACCTGTACACAACCGTACACACCAACCTGTACACAATCCTACACAACTGACTAATTATACTGCTACACTCTGATCTGTACACAACCGTACACTCCGACCTATACACATCGACCTGTACACAACTCAACTGTACACAACCGTACACACTCCGACCTGTACATTCCGACCTGTACACTCTGACCTGTACACAACCGTACACTCCGACCTGTACACAACGACCTGTACACACTGACCTGTACACAACCGTACACACCGACCTGTACACACCGACCTGTACACAACCATACACACCGACCTGTACACACCCACCTGTACACAACCCTACACACCGACCTGTACACACTGACCTGTACACACCGACCTGTACACACCGACCTGTACACAATCCTACACACCGACCTGTACACACCGACCTGTACACAATCCTACACAACGACCTGTACACACCGACCTGTACACACCGACCTGTACACAACCATACACACCGACCTGTACACACCGACCTGTACACACTGACCTGTACACACCGACCTGTACACAATCCTACACACCGACCTGTACACAATCCTACACACCGACCTGTACACAACCGTACACACCGACCTGTACACAACTGTACACACTGACCTGTACACAACCGTACACACCAACCTGTACACAATCCTACACGACCTAATTATACTGCTACACTCTGATCTGTACACAACCGTACACTCCGACCTATACACACCGACCTGTACACAACTCAACTGTACACAACCATACACACTCCGACCTGTACATTCCAACCTGTACACTCTGACCTGTACACAACCGTACACTCCGACCTGTTCTCGACCTGTACACTCCGACCTGTACACAACCGTACACACTGACCTGTACACACCGACCTGTACACAACCCTACACTCCGACCTGTACACAACTGTACAAACCGACCTGTACACAACCGTACACTCCGACCTGTACACAACTGTACACTCTGACCTGTACACTCCGATCTGTACACAACCGTACACTCAGACCTGTACACTCCGACCTGTACACTCTGACCTGTACACAACCGTACACTCCGACCTGTACACAACCGTACACTCCGACCTGTACACAACCCTACACACCAACCTGTACACTCCAACCTGTACACAACCCTACACTCCGACCTGTACACAACCCTACACACCGATCTGTACACTCCGACCTGTACGCAACCGTACACTCCGACCTGTACACAACCCTACACTCCGACCTGTACACAACCGTACACTCCGACCTGTGCACGACCTATACACTCCGACCTGTACACAATCCTACACTCCGACCTGTACACAACCGTACACTCCGACCTGTCAAACAACCCTAAACTCCGACCTGTACACAACCCTACACACCGACCTGTAAACAACCGTACACTCCGACCTGTACACAACTGTACACTCTGACCTGTATACTCCGATCTGTACACAACCGTACACTCAGACCTGTACACTCCCACCTGTACACTCCAACGTCTACACTCTGACCTGTACACAACCGTACACTCTGACCTGTACACAACCGTACACTCCGACCTGTACACAACCCTACACACCGACCTGTACACTCCAACCTGTACACAACCCTACACTCTGACCTGTACACAACCCTACACACTGACCTGTACACACCAACCTGTACACACCGACCTGTACACAACCCTACACACCGACCTGTACACAACCCTACACACCGACCTGTACACACCGACCTGTACACACCGACCTGTACACAACCCTACACAACCCTACACACCGGCCTGTACACAACCCTACACACCGACCTGTACACTCCAACCTGTACACAACCGTACACTCCGACCTGTACACAACCGTACACTCCGACCTGTACACAACCGTACACTGCGACCTGTACACTCCGACCTGTACACAACCGTACACTCCGACATGTACACTACGACCTGTACACGACCTATACACTCCGACCTGTACACAACCCTACACTCCGACCTGTACACAACCGTACACTCCGACCTGTACACAACCGTACACACCGACCTGTCAAACAACCCTAAACTCCGACCTGTACACAACCCTACACACCGACCTGTACACAACCCTACACACTGACCTGTATACTCCGATCTGTACACAACTGTACACTCAGACCTGTACACCCCCACCTGTACACTCCAACGTCTACACTCTGAGCTGTACACAACCGTACACTCCGACCTGTACACAACCGTACACTCCGACCTGTACACTCCAACCTGTATGCAACCGTACACTCCGACCTGTACACAACTGTACACTCCGACCTGTACACAATCCTACACTCCGAACTGTACATAATCCTACACTCCGAACTGTACACTCCAACCTGTATGCAACCGTACACTCCAACCTGTACACAACTGTACACTCCGACCTGTACACAATCCTATACTCCGAACTGTACACAACCCTACACTCCGACCTGTACACAACCCTATATGCCAACCTGTATACAATCCTACACTGCTCATCACCTCTGTACACTCCTCATACACTGCTCATCACCTCTGTACACTTCTCGTACATTGCTCATCACCCCTGTACACTCCTCATACACTGCTCATCACCTCTGTACACTCCTCATACACTGCTCATCACCTCTGTACACTCCTCATACATTGCTCATCACCTCTGTACACTCCTCATACATTGCTCATCACCTCTGTACACTCCTCATACATTGCTCATCACCTCTGTACACTTCTCGTACATTGCTCATCACCCCTGTACACTCCTCATACACTGCTCATCACCTCTGTACACTCCTCATACACTGCTCATCACCTCTGTACACTCCTCATACATTGCTCATCACCTCTGTACACTCCTCATACATTGCTCATCACCTCTGTACACTCCTCATACATTGCTCATCACCTCTGTACACTTCTCGTACATTGCTCATCACCCCTGTACACTCCTCATACACTGCTCATCACCTCTGTACACTCCTCATACATTGCTCATCACCTCTGTACACTCCTCATACATTGCTCATCACCTCTGTACACTCCTCATACACTGCTCATCACCTCTGTACACTCCTCATACGCTGCTCATCACCTCTGTACACTCCTCATACACTGCTCATCACCTCTGTACACTCCTCGTACATTGCTCATCACCCCTGTACACTCCTCATACATTGCTCATCACCTCTGTACACTCCTCGTACACTGCTCATCACCTCTGTACACTCCTCATACATTGCTCATCACCTCTGTACACTCCTCATACATTGCTCATCACCTCTGTACACTCCTCATACACTGCTCATCACCTCTGTACACTCCTCATACATTGCTCATCACCTCTGTACACTCCTCATACACTGCTCATCACCTCTGTACACTCCTCATACACTGCTCATCACCTCTGTACACTCCTCATACATTGCTCATCACCCCTGTACACTCCTCATACACTGCTCATCACCTCTGTACACTCCTCATACATTGCTCATCACCTCTGTACACTCCGCATACACTGCTCACCACCCCTGTACACTCCTCGTACACCTTTACACACAGTGTACTCCCTCCCAGGACAGCTGTGTACAGTTCCTCATTGTGCACACACTGCCAGACTGCTCACTGTCACACCCAGCTCTGATCACATCCACAGACTGCCAACCCTCCGCACACTCCAAGCTGGGAGTAATCTCCGCACATTCTGTGAGTTATTCCCGCACACTCTGTGAGTTATTCCCGCACACTCTGTGAGTTATTCCCGCACACTGCTCCCCATCCTCCCAGTCACTTCCACACTCTGACTTCATTGTGGACTCTCCGGGAGAAGTGTCTGTCTGATGTACTCCAATCTATGGACATCTATGGGGACCAGCAATGGGGACCACTATGGGATAAGAGGTAATGTGTGCATCTGTACGGTCCTGGATTGTGTGTGCATCTGTACGGTCCTGGATTGTGTGTGCTTGTGTACAGTCCTGGATTGCGTGTGCCATAACCTGTATGGTCCTGGATTGTGTGTGCATCTGTACAGTCCTGGATTGTGTGTGCATCTGTACAGTCCTGGATTGTGTGTGCATCTGTACGGTCCTGGATTGTGTGTGCATGTGTACAGTCCTGGATTGTGTGTGCATCTGTACGGTCCTGGATTCTGTGTGCATGTGTACAGTCCTGGATTGTGTGTGCATGTGTACGGTCCTGGACTGTGTGTGCATGTGTACAGTCCTGGACTGTGTGTGCATGTGTACAGTCCTGGATTGTGTGTGCATCTGTACAGTCCTGGATTGTGTGTGCATCTGTACGGTCCTGGATTGTGTGTGCTTGTGTACGGTCCTGGATTGTGTGTGCATCTGTACTGTCCTGGATTGTGTGTGCATTTGTACGGTCCTGGATTCTGTGTGCATGTGTACAGTCCTGGATTGTGTGTGCATCTGTACGGTCCTGGATTGTGTGTGCATTTGTACGGTCCTGGATTCTGTGTGCATGTGTACAGTCCTGGATTGTGTGTGCATCTGTACGGTCCTGGATTGTGTGTGCATTTGTACGGTCCTGGATTCTGTGTGCATGTGTACAGTCCTGGATTGTGTGTGCATCTGTACGGTCCTGGATTCTGTGTGCATGTGTACAGTCCTGGATTGTGTGTGCATGTGTACAGTCCTGGACTGTGTGTGCATGTGTACAGTCCTGGACTGTGTGTGCATGTGTACAGTCCTGGATTGTGTGTGCATCTGTACAGTCCTGGATTGTGTGTGCATCTGTACGGTCCTGGATTGTGTGTGCATCTGTACAGTCCTGGATTGTGCGTGCATCTGTACAGTCCTGGATTGTGCGTGCATCTGTACTGTCCTGGATTGTGTGTGCATCTGTACAGTCCTGGATTGTGTGTGCATGTGTACAGTCCTGGATTGTGTGTTCCTGTGTACAGTCCTGGATTGTGTGTGCATCTGTACTGTCCTGGATTGTGTGTGCATCTGTACTGTCCTGGATTGTGTGTGCATGTGTACAGTCCTGGATTGTGTGTTCCTGTGTACAGTCCTGGATTGTGTGTGCATCTGTACTGTCCTGGATTGTGTGTGCATCTGTACTGTCCTGGATTGTTTGTGCATCTGTACAGTCCTGGATTGTGTGTGCATCTGTACAGTCCTGGATTGTGTGTGCATCTGTACTGTCCTGGATTGTGTGTGCATCTGTACAGTCCTGGATTGTGTGTGCATCTGTACTGTCCTGGATTGTGTGTGCATCTGTACAGTCCTGGATTGTGTGTGCATCTGTACGGTCCTGGATTGTGTGTGCATGTGTACTGTCCTGGATTGTGTGTGCATCTGTACTGTCCTGGATTGTGTGTGCATCTGTACAGTCCTGGATTGTGTGTGCTTGTGTACGGTCCTGGATTGTGTGTGCTTGTGTACGGTCCTGGATTGTGTGTGCATCTGTACTGTCCTGGATTGTGTGTGCATTTGTACGGTCCTGGATTGTGTGTGCATCTGTAGGGTCCTGGATTGTGTGTGCATCTGTACTGTCCTGGATTGTGTGTGCATCTGTACAGTCCTGGATTGTGTGTGCATCTGTACTGTCCTGGATTGTGTGTGCATCTGTACAGTCCTGGATTGTGTGTGCATCTGTACTGTCCTGGATTGTTTGTGCATCTGTACAGTCCTGGATTGTGTGTGCATCTGTACTGTCCTGGATTGTGCGTGCATCTGTACTGTCCTGGATTGTGTGTGCATTTGTACGGTCCTGGATTGTGTGTGCATCTGTAGGGTCCTGGATTGTGTGTGCATCTGTACTGTCCTGGATTGTGTGTGCATCTGTACAGTCCTGGATTGTGTGTGCATCTGTACTGTCCTGGATTGTGTGTGCATCTGTACAGTCCTGGATTGTGTGTGCATCTGTACTGTCCTGGATTGTGTGTGCATCTGTACTGTCCTGGATTGTGCGTGCATCTGTACTGTCCTGGATTGTGTGTGCATCTGTACAGTCCTGGATTGTGTGTGCATCTGTACTGTCCTGGATTGTGCGTGCATCTGTACTGTCCTGGATTGTGTGTGCATCTGTACAGTCCTGGATTGTGTGTGCATCTGTACTGTCCTGGATTGTGTGTGCATCTGTACAGTCCTGGATTGTGTGTGCATCTGTACTGTCCTGGATTGTGTGTGCATCTGTACAGTCCTGGATTGTGTGTGCATCTGTACAGTCCTGGATTGTGTGTGCATCTGTACGGTCCTGGATTGTGTGTGCATCTGTACGGTCCTGGATTGTGTATGCATGTGTACAGTCCTGGATTGTGTGTGCATCTGTACGGTCCTGGATTGTGTGTGCATCTGTACTGTCCTGGATTGTGTGTGCGCATCTGTACGGTCCTGGATTGTGTGCGCATCTGTACGGTCCTGGATTGTGTGTGCATCTGTACGGTCCTGGATTGTGTGTGCATCTGTACAGTCCTGGATTGTGTGTGCATCTGTACGGTCCTGGATTGTGTGTGCATCTGTACAGTCCTGGATTGTGTGTGCATCTGTACGGTCCTGGATTGTGTGTGCCGTACCCTGTACAGTGCTGAATTGTGTGTGCATCTGTACAGTCCTGGATTGTAAATCGGCAGCTGCCCATTTACTACTTAATTGTCCCTGCTCGTGTAGGGACACTTGGACAGCTTGGCCCGGCAGCTGCCCATTTACTTCTATGTCAGCAGCAGGACTTCAGGATCAGTATAATTCTTCCATGTATGGGGCATCTTATTGATCTTATTATTATTATTATTATTATTATTATTCAGGATTTATATTATATACCTGAAACCATGGCTCCACCCTGCCAAAAATGGAGTCCCAATACTGGGACCAAGGTGGTCTTTTTTGACAGGTGGCGGTGCAAGGAAGTCCGCTGGACAGCAGAGAGAACACTTGAGGTCCCTTTTAAGGCTCTGTATTGCAGGAACACGTGCATCGGCCCTGCTCGTGTAGGGACACTTGGACAGCTTGGCCCGGCAGCTGCCCATTTACTACTGAATTGGCCCTGCTCGTGTAGGGACTTTTGGACAGCTTGGCCCGGCAGCTGCCCATTTACTTCTATGTCAGTCCCAATACTGGGGCTAAGGTGGTCTTTTTTGACAGGTGATGGTGAGAGGAAGTCAGCTGGACAGCAGAGAGAACAGTGAGGGCCCCTTTAAGGCTCTGCATTGCAGTGCATTGGCCCTGCTCGTGTAGGGACACTTGGACAGCTTGGCCCGGCAGCTGCCCATTCACTTCTATGTCAGCAGCAGGACTTCAGGATCAGTATAATTCTTCCATGTATGGGGCATCTTATTGATCTTATTATTATTATTATTATTATTCAGGATTTATATTATATACCTGAAACCATGGCTCCGCCCTGCCAAAAATGGAGTCCCAATACTGGGACCAAGGTGGTCTTTTTTGACAGGTGGCGGTGCAAGGAAGTCAGCTGGACAGCAGAGAGAACACTTGAGGTCCCTTTTAAGGCTCTGTATTGCAGGAACACGTGCATCGGCCCTGCTCGTGTAGGGGCACTTGGACAGCTTGGCCCGGCAGCTGCCCATTTACTACTGAATTGGCCCTGCTCGTGTAGGGACTTTTGGACAGCTTGGCCCGGCAGCTGCCCATTTACTTCTATGTCAGTCCCAATACTGGGGCTAAGGTGGTCTTTTTTGACAGGTGATGGTGAGAGGAAGTCAGCTGGACAGTAGAGAGAACACTGAGGGCCCCTTTAAGTCTCTGCATTGCTGGAACACGTGCATCGGCCCTGCTCGTGTAGGGACACTTGGACAGCTTGGCCCGGGAGCTTCCCATTTACTTCTGTCAGCAGCAGGACTTCAGGATCAGTATAATGATTCATTTTATGGCGCAACTTATTGATCATATTATTATTATTATTCAGGATTTATATTATATACCTGAAACCATGGCTCCGCCCTGCCAAAATGGAGTCCCAATACTGGGGCCAAGGTGGTCTTTTTTGACAGGTGGTGGTGCAAGGAAGTCAGCTGGACAGCAGAGAGAACAGTGAGGCCCCCTTTAAGGCTCTGCATTGCAGTGCATTGGCCCTGCTGGTGTAGGGACACTTGGACAGCTTGGCCCGGCAGCTGCCCATTTACTTCTATGTCAGCAGCAGGACTTCAGGATCAGTATAATTCTTCCATGTATGGGGCATCTTATTGATCTTATTATTATTATTATTTTTATTCAGGATTTTAATTATATACCTGAAACCATGGCTCCTCCCTGCCAAAAATGGAGTCCCATTACTGGGACCAAGGTGGTCTTTTTTGAAGGGTGGTGGTGCAAGGAAGTCAGCTGGACAGCAGAGAGAACAGTGAGGGCCCCTTTAAGGCTCTGCATTGCAGTGCATTGGCCCTGCTCGTGTAGGGACACTTGGACAGCTTGGCCCGGCAGCTGCCCATTTACTTCTATGTCAGCAGCAGGAGTTCAGGATCAGTATGATGGTTTGTTGTATAGCGCATCTTATTGATCTTATTATTATTATTCAGTATTTAAAGAGCGCCGATAGCTCAAAAGAGCTTACAATCTAATGGATCATATGATCGTATTATTCTCCCAGACAATAAATCGAACGACAATATGAATGGATATAAAATCATTGCGTGTATGGCAACCATTATGGCGGCTTCACGTCTGTGCTTTGCGGTGTTTTTATATCTCTACAAGGACATTGAAGTTATCTGCGGAGAGGGCGGAATGACCTGTTTGCTTCTTATCACTAGGGAGAGGACGGGCGGCTCTGCGCCTGCACAGCGATTGTTTGCCGTTCGTTCTTTTTTGGCTGCAGAAGGAAAGGAAACACGAGACTCCAGGAGAACGGGGAAGTACACACATGGAATCTATACAGAGGAGAAGAAGATTTGTATTTCTGTCCCTCCAGATATTTACACGCCACAAAAGCCCTGGCTAGCAATGGAGGATAGTGATCAGTCTCTGCTGCAGTTTCACTTTCACTTACAGGTCTGATGACATCACGGAGCTGGTGGCTGTTAGAGACCTTGCGCTCTTCCACCTTCCGTTTGAGGATGTCCCACAGATGCTCAATAGGGTTTAGGCCAGTCCATCACGTTTACCCTCAGCTTCTTTAGCAAGGCAGTGGTCGTCTTGGAGGTGTTTGGGGTCGTTATGTTGGAATACTGCCCTGCCCCCCAGTCTCTGAAGGGAGGGGATCATGCTCTGCTTCAGTATGTCACAGTACATGTTGGCATTCATGGTTCCCTCAATGAACTGTAGCTCCCCAGTGCCGGCAGCACTCATGCAGCCCCAGACCATGACACTCCCACCACCATGCTTGACTGTAGGAAGACACACTTGTCTTTGTACTCCTCACCTGGATGCCCCCACACACGGTTGACACCATCTGAACCAAATAAGTTTATCTTGGTCTCATCAGACCACAGGAGATGGTTCCAGTAATCCATGTCCTTAGTCTGCTTGTCTTCAGCAAACTGTTTGCAGGACTTTCTTGTGCATCATCTTTAGAAGAGGCTTCCTTCTGGGACGACATGCAGACCAATTTGATGCAGTGTGCGGCGTATGGTCTGAGCACTGACAGGCTGACCCCCCACCCCTTCAACCTCTGCAGCAATGCTGGCAGCACTCATACATCTATTTCCCAAAGACAACCTCTGGATATGACGCTGAGCACATGCACTCAACTGCTATGGTGGATGTAACGGAACCGCAACCCACACTGTGCTTGTGGGCTTCCATCAGTATACGGCTTCCTACAGTCTTGAACATAGAGATTCCAGCCGCCCCCCATACAAAACTAGCCTGAACTTAGCTTGTATGTATCTGAAAACAGCTAACTCCTTTATTGATCAAGAAACAGACTTTTATACACTCATGAATTATGTCAGTCACTACATGAACAATATTTACCCAAAACATCACACAATGGTTAGATAAGGAGGTAGAGCTGACTCGTGGCTAATCCCATCTAGACAAGGTTATCATTCACATGCTAATTAACTGAACGCACTTAAACCAGCTGGGATGACAAGACTGCCGGCAACAAAGCTAAAACAAAATACAAAATGACACATTATCCTAAGTATAAAAACAGAACACCTTATTATACAGACAATGGGAAGAGACCCCAGGATCAGCCTGTCAGTCTCCTACATTGAAGTACATGGAATACACATCAAAGCAATGCTTTGATTATTTAGGAGTCACAGACTTCATGGCAACAGGCTATAGGTCTCACAGTGTAAAGTGGGATTAAATCTTTATAGTTCTTGATATATATTGTTGACAAATATTACTCTCCTATTTAAGTAATCAAAACCATATGCTGTATCCATTAAGTCCATCATTTCTTGGTCACCCTGTGTCCCTAATAGACGCAGGGAGACTTACACATAAGAGGGGCCTAGGGGGCTGTGAGAGGGATTTCCCAACCTCTCTAATGTAAGCTGGGTTCCACAGGCCCCCCAACCAAAGTGACTTCCCTCACAGTGGACCATGGCAAGGCCTGTTCTGAGTAGAACCTGTCCTGTTAAACCGCTGTATGGTCTTGGCCACCGTGCCGCAGTTCAGTTTCAGGGTCTTAGCAATCTTCTTATAGCCTAGGTTAGTGATGCGGAACCTTGGCACCACAGATGTTTTAGAACTACATTTCCCATGATGGTCCCCGTGTTCATCCTATAAGTACATCCCCCACACAGTTAGAAAACACCCCCTAGAGCAGTGATGGGGAACCTTGGCACCCCCGATGTTTTGGAACTACATTTCCCATGATGGTCCCCGTGTTCTTTCCATAAGCCCACCCCCCACACAGTTAGAAAACACCCCCTAAAGCAGTGATGGGGAACCTTGGCACCCCAGATGTTTAGAAACTATATTTCCCATGATGGTCCCTGTGTTCATTCCATAAGTACATCCCCCACACAGTTAGAAAACACCCCCTAGGTCAGTGATGGTGAACCTTGGCACCCCAAAATGTTTTGGAACTACATTTCCCATGATGGTCCCTGTGTTCATTCCATTAGTACATCCCCCACACAGTTAGAAAACACCCCCTATGTCAGTGATGGTGAACCTTGGCACCCCAAAATGTTTTGGAACTACATTTCCCATGATGGTCCCTGTGTTCTTTCCCTAAACCCACCCCCCCACACAGTTAGAAAACACCCCCTAAAGCAGTGATGGGGAACCTTGGCACCCCAGATGTTTTAGAACTACATTTCCCATGATGGTCCCCGTGTTCATCCTATAAGTACATCCCCCACACAGTTAGAAAACACCCCCTAGAGCAGTGATGGGGAACCTTGGCACCCCCGATGTTTTGGAACTACATTTCCCATGATGGTCCCCGTGTTCTTTCCATAAGCCCACCCCCCACACAGTTAGAAAACACCCCCTAAAGCAGTGATGGGGAACCTTGGCACCCCAGATGTTTAGAAACTATATTTCCCATGATGGTCCCTGTGTTCATTCCATAAGTACATCCCCACACAGTTAGAAAACAGCCCCCTAGGTCAGTGATGGTGAACCTTGGCACCCCAAAATGTTTTGGAACTACATTTCCCATGATGGTCCCTGTGTTCATTCCATAAGTACATCCCCCACACAGTTAGAAAACACCCCCTAGAGCAGTGATGGGGAACCTTGGCACCCCAGATGTTTAGAAACCCTATTTCCCATGATGGTCCCTGTGTTCATTCCATAAGTACATCCCCCAAACAGTTAGAAAACACCCCCTAGAGCAGTGATGGGGAACCTTGGCACCCCCACATGTTTTGGAACTACATTTCACATGATGGTCCCTGTGTTCATTCCATAAGTACATCCCCCACACAGTTAGAAAACACCCCCTAGGGCAGTGATGGTGAACCTTGGCTCCCCCGATGTTTTGGAACTAAATTTCCCATGATGGTCCCCGTGTTCTTTCCATAAGCCCACCCCCACACAGTTAGAAAACACCCCCTAAAGGAGTGATGGGGAACCTTGGCACCCCAGATGTTTTGAAACTACATTTCACATGATGGTCCCTGTGTTCATTCCATAAGTACATCCCCACACAGTTAGAAAACACCCCCTAGGGCAATGATGGGGAACCTTGTCACTCCAGATGTTCTGGAACTACATTTCCCATGATGCTACACTACAGAGTGCATGAGCATCATGGGAAATGTAGTTCCAAAACATCTTGGGGTGACAAAGGTTCCCCATCACTGCTCTAGACCAGGCGACGTAGCAAGACTGAAGCCAGAGGGTCAGGATGACAGCCAGGTGGGGGAGTATTTTCTAGAGATCGTCCGATATTGTTTTTTTTAGGGCCGATAACGATTTTCTGGACACCCTTCAGGCCGTTAGCCAGGGTCGCTGATAAGGCAGGACAGTCAGCCCTCCTGTACTGAGCCTGGGCCCCAGCACTTCAAAAGTGGGGCCCAGGCACCTACTAAGCCTCCTAAGTCTCCCACTGCAAAATCGCACAGGTGATCAAATACCACCAAAAGAAAGCTCTGTTTGTGGGAAAAAAAGGACGTAAATTTTATTTGGGTACAGCGTCGCACAACCGCGCAAATTGTCCGTTAAAGTAACGCAGTGCCGAATCGCTAAATATGGTCTGGTCATTAAGGGGGGAAATCCTTTCGATCCAGAAGTGGTTAAAGGATGTCAAAATAAAATAATATGTTTTAATAATATCATAAATCTGTCTCATGTGAGAGCCAATAAAACCCTCCACTAGCAGGATGGAGCCTTGCAACCTTTTTTGCATATATATCTATATTATTAGGATGTGGCACGGGTAAAGGTCCCCCCACCATTTGCTGCTTGGATGATATCGGCCTCCGATAACCGGCCCCACTGATATTTGATCGATCCCCAATATTTTCAGAAGGAGATCAGTGATCTATTTCGCTCAGGATTAACAGAAATTGTTGTGTGTGAAGGTTCAGCAGTCAGCGGCTTCATTGCTGACATAATTCCTCTATGGGAATACTGGGCAGGAAGTCGGTTGTGTGCTGTAAAATGTCTTCCCCCCTTTATACAAACTTTATTTTGAGTATCTGAAAGGACTGCAAAATCTGTAACATGTTCATCTGTGCAGGGTATTATAAGGGAAGGTTCAAGCTGTGTTTAAAGCTTAATTGTGGATGGAGTGGGGGGAGGGGTTTAGAACCCCTGTCAGGTTTTTACTGATGAGGAGAATAGAAGCCCCTCCAATTCTACTCATAAATATCCAGAATGAGAGAATTCACCAGCAAAGGACAAACCATTTCACGTGTTAGGTCTTATTTCTGAGTGATGGAGTGGAGTATCAAAAGGATGGGAATTTACCCAATGGTGGACAATGAGTAATGAAAACTTATCTAAGTAACATTGTTTATAAACATTGATCAGACAGGAGATGGAGAGATACAAAGTAACATTGTTTATAAACATTGATCAGACGAAAGATAGAGAGATACAAAGTAACATTGTTTATAAACATTGATCAGACGGGAGATGGAGAGATACAAAGTAACATTGTTTATAAACATTGATCAGACATGAGATAGTGAGATACAAAGTAACAGTGTTTATAAACATTGATCAGACAGGAGATAGTGAGATACAAAGTAACATTGTTTATAAACATTGATCAGACAAGAGATAGAGAGATACAAAGTAACATTGTTTATAAACATTGATCAGACGGGAGATAGAGAGATACAAAGTAACATTGTTTATAAACATTGATCAGACGGGAGATAGAGAGATACAAAGTAACATTGTTTATAAACATTGATCAGAAGGGAGATAGAGAGATAAAAAGTAACATTGTTTATAAACATTGATCAGACAGGAGATAGAGAGATACAAAGTAACATTGTTTATAAACATTGATCAGACGGGAGATAGAGAGATACAAAGTAACATTGTTTATAAACATTGATCAGACGGGAGATAGAGAGATACAAAGTAACATTGTTTATAAACATTGATCAGAAGGGAGATAGAGAGATAAAAAGTAACATTGTTTATAAACATTGATCAGACGGGAGATAGAGAGATACAAAGTAACATTGTTTATAAACATTGATCAGAAGGGAGATAGAGAGATAAAAAGTAACATTGTTTATAAGCATTAATCAGACAGGAGATAGAGAGATACAAAGTAACATTGTTTATAAACATTTATCAGACAGGAGATAGAGAGATACAAAGTAACATTCTTTGATGGTAGATAAGGATTTAATATTTTTGTTAATGAACATTGATCATGGTCAAGAAAATGTGAATGTTTTTTTTTAAGTTTTATTACTTTTTTATGTATTTAGGAACAAAAACAAACATTCTATTCATCACTTTCTTATCTTTTATTCTCTCTTCATCTTCATGTTTCTCATTCATAAGAGTTCTGGAACAATCGACCTACCAGCGATCTTCCATAAAAAGACAATGAGATAGAATGCATTCATTGACTCCGCCCCCTCACATTAAACAATACTGAGGACTGATTGGAACAACGCTCGCCATTATTTGGCCTTTCATAAAAAAAAGTCCCCGGGACTTCCCGTCTGTCTTTGACCCTCGCAGGAACCCGGCGTCCCCCATCGTCTCACAGCAGACAGACATGTTTGGTGAGATTCCTAAAAGTTTTTCTTCTCTTCACAGGCCCTGTGCGTCGCAGTGACCACCAGTGATCTGACGGAGACACAAGCCCTGCTCTTCTGCGGAGCCGACATCAGCTGTACCTGCGGGGACTTCTTCTTCTCCCAGCCCCTGGAGCTGGCGCAACAGGCGGAGCAAAGGCTGCAGGAGGAGTTCCTGAAACAGAATCGGTCATCCGGTAAGGGGGGGGCAGGGACAGTGGGAGGAGCATCTGATAGGGTGTGTGTGTGTGCGCGAAGGTTAGGTCTCAGGTCATAAGACATTAGGGGTAGAGAAGGTGTTACCTTGTTCATCCAATCATATCACAGTATCCATCCATTATATATAGATCTATCTATCTATCTATCTATCTATCTATCTATCTATCTATCTATCTATCTATCTATCTATCTATCTATCTATCTATCTATCTATCTATCTATCTATCTATCTATCCACCACCACCAGCACTAATCACCACATTCATTGGAGGAAATTACCAATACATATCCTACCCAGGACTCAGCACAGGGATGGGGGGAACCCCTCATAATGGGCACAGCAGGTGTACAGACCTGGGAACTCAGCACAGGGATGGAGGGAACCCCTCATAGTGGGCACAGCAGGTGTACAGACCTGGGAACTCAGCACAGGGATGGTGAGAACCCCTCATAATGGGCACAGCAGGTGTACAGACCCGGGAACTCAGCACAGGGATGGTGGGAACCCCTCATAATGGGCACAGCAGGAGTACAGAACCGGGAACTCAGCACAGGGATGATGGGAACCCCTCATAATGGGAACAGCAGGTGTACAGACCTGGGAACTCAGCACAGGGATGGTGGGAACCCCTCATAATGGGCACAGCAGGTGTACAGACCCAGGAACTCAGCACAGGGATGGGGGGAACCCCTCATAATGGGCACAGCAGGTGTACAGGGATGGTGGGAGGGGACAACAGGGGGCGGTGCAGAGCTTCCTGAACATTTCACAGCATCCTGCCTCCGTACTCCTCCCAAAAGGCCTCAGTCATGACGCAGTGGGAGGAGTTATGCAAATAGCACAATTCTTTGACCGGTAGATGACAGTCTGGAGGAGTGGGCATTCCTAGGCTGGCCTCATTTGCATAGGCAACGCCCACATGTAATGCTGAGCATCCATGATTGAAGGGATCGGGTCTTCTTACACTGGGAGCGCTGGGTATGGGGAGCTTACACAGGGAGCGCTGGGTATGGGAAGCTTACACTGGGAGCGCTGGGTATGGGGAGCTTATACTGGGAGGGCTGGGTGTGGGGAGCTTACACTGGGAGCGCTGGGTATGGGGAGCTTACACTGGGAGCGCTGGGTATGGGGAGCTTATACTGGGAGGGCTGGGTGTGGGGAGCTTACACTGGGAGCGCTGGGTATGGGGAGCTTACACTGGGAGCGCTGGGTATGGGGAGCTTACACTGGGAACGCTGGGTGTGGGGAGCTTTCACTGGGAGCGCTGGGTATGGGAAGCTTACACTGGGAGCGCTGGGTATGGGGAGCTTACACTGGGAACGCTTGGTATGGGGAGCTTACACTGGGAGGGCTGGGTGTGGGGAGCTTACACTGGGAGCGCTAGGTGTGGGGAGCTTTCACTGGGAGCGCTGGGTATGGGGAGCTTATACTGGGAGGGCTGGGTGTGGAGAGCTTACACTGGGAGCGCTGGGTATGGGGAGCTTACACTGGAAGCGCTGGGTATGGGGAGCTTACACTGGGAGCTCTGGGTATGGGGAGCTTACACTGGGACGCTGGGTATTGGGAGCTTACACTGGGAGCGCTGGGTATGGGGAGCTTACACTGGGAGCGCTGGGTATGGGGAGCTTACACTGGGAGGGCTGGGTGTGGGGAGCTTACACTGGGAGCGCTAGGTGTGGGGAGCTTTCACTGGGAGCGCTAGGTGTGGGGAGCTTACACTGGGAGCGCTGGGTGTGGGGAGCTTACACTGGGAGCGCTGGGTATGGGGAGCTTACACTGGGAGGGCAGGGTGTGGGAAGCTTACATTGGGAGCGCTGGGTGTGGGGATCTTACACTGGGAGCGCTGGGTGTGGGAAGCTTACACTGGGAGCACTGGGTATGGGGAGCTTACACAGGGAGCGCTGGGTGTGGGAAGCTTACACTGGAAGCACTGGGTATGGGGAGCTTACACTGGGAGCGCTGGGTATGGGGAGCTTACACTGGGAGCGCTGGGTATGGGGAGCTTACACAGGGAGCGCTGGGTATGGGAAGCTTACACTGGGAGCGCTGGGTATGGGGAGCTTATACTGGGAGGGCTGGGTGTGGGGAGCTTACACTGGGAGCGCTGGGTATGGGGAGCTTACACTGGGAGCGCTGGGTATGGGGAGCTTATACTGGGAGGGCTGGGTGTGGGGAGCTTACACTGGGAGCGCTGGGTATGGGGAGCTTACACTGGGAGCGCTGGGTATGGGGAGCTTACACTGGGAACGCTGGGTGTGGGGAGCTTTCACTGGGAGCGCTGGGTATGGGAAGCTTACACTGGGAGCGCTGGGTATGGGGAGCTTACACTGGGAACGCTTGGTATGGGGAGCTTACACTGGGAGGGCTGGGTGTGGGGAGCTTTCACTGGGAGCGCTAGGTGTGGGGAGCTTTCACTGGGAGCGCTGGGTATGGGGAGCTTATACTGGGAGGGCTGGGTGTGGAGAGCTTACACTGGGAGCGCTGGGTATGGGGAGCTTACACTGGGAGCGCTGGGTATGGGGAGCTTACACTGGGAGCCCTGGGTATGGGGAGCTTACACTGGGACGCTGGGTATTGGGAGCTTACACTGGGAGCGCTGGGTATGGGGAGCTTACACTGGGAGCGCTGGGTATGGGGAGCTTACACTGGGAGGGCTGGGTGTGGGGAGCTTACACTGGGAGCGCTAGGTGTGGGGAGCTTTCACTGGGAGCGCTAGGTGTGGGGAGCTTACACTGGGAGCGCTGGGTGTGGGGAGCTTACACTGGGAGCGCTGGGTATGGGGAGCTTACACTGGGAGGGCAGGGTGTGGGAAGCTTACATTGGGAGCGCTGGGTGTGGGGATCTTACACTGGGAGCGCTGGGTGTGGGAAGCTTACACTGGGAGCACTGGGTATGGGGAGCTTACACAGGGAGCGCTGGGTGTGGGAAGCTTACACTGGAAGCACTGGGTATGGGGAGCTTACACTGGGAGCGCTGGGTATGGGGAGCTTACACTGGGAGCACTGGGTATGGGGAGCTTACACTGGGAGCGCTGGGTATGGGGAGCTTACACTGGGAGCGCTGGGTATGGGGAGCTTACACTGGGAGCACTGGGTATAGGGAGCTTACACTGGGACGCTGGGTATTGGGAGCTTACACTGGGAGCGCTGGGTATGGGGAGCTTACACTGGGAGCGCTGGGTGTGGGGAGCTTACACTGGGAGCACTGGGTATGAGGAGCTTACACTGGGACGCTGGGTATGGGGTGCTTACACTGGGAGCGCTGGGTATGGGGAACTTGCACTGGGAGCGCTGGGCATGGGGAGCTTACACTGGGAGCGCTGGGTATGGGGAGCTTACACACGGAGCGCTGGGTATGGGGAGCTTACACTGGGAGTGCTGGGTATGGGGAGCTTACACTGGGAGCACTGGGTATTGGTAGCTTACACTGGGAGCGCTGGGTATGGGGAGCTTACACTGGGACACTGGGTATTGGGAGCTTACACTGGGAGCGCTGGGTATGGGGAGCTTACACTGGGAGCGCTGGGTATTGGGAGCTTACACTGGGAGCGCTGGATATTTGAAGCTTACACTGGGAGCGCTGGGTATTGGGAGCTTACACTGGTAGCGCTGGGTATGGGGAGCTTACACAGCGAGCGCCGGGTATGGGGAGCTTACACTGGGAGCGCTGGGTATGGGGAGCTTACACTGGGAGCGCTGGGTATGGGGAGCTTACACAGGGAGCGCTGGGTATGGGGAGCTTACACTGGGAGCGCTGGGTATGGGGAGCTTACACTGGGAGCGCTGGGTATGGGGAGCTTACACAGGGAGCGCCGGGTATGGGGAGCTTACACTGGGAGCGCCGGGTATTGGGAGCTTACACTGGGAGCGCTGGGTATGGGGAGCTTACACTGGGAGTGCTGGGTATGGGGAGCTTACACTGGGAGCGCTGGGTATGGGGAGCTTACACTGGGAGCGCTGGGTATGGGGAGCTTACACTGGGAGCGCTGGGTATTGGGAGCTTACACTGGGAGCGCTGGGTATTGGGAGCTTACACTGGGAGCGCTGGGTATTGGGAGCTTACACTGGGAGCGCTGGGTATTGGGAGCTTACACTGGGAGCGCTGGGTATTGGGAGAGATTTGTGTTGTATGGGGATGAAGGGGAGGAATATTCCTCCTCTGGGTCACTCCGGGGGGAATTTGCCGCAGATAACAGAGTGACCTCATCTGGTTTGGAATGTTCTGGAAATGACCCCAGACTCAGGTGGGGGGGATCAATACAATGCTGAGGTCACCCTGCACACTGTAATAAAGCAATAATTCTCCCCCATTATTCCTGGCTAACTCTAAATCTGATGACTTGTAAAGGCTTTTAGAGCTCCACCTATGGACAGTTTTGGGTAGAGCAGTTTTTTTTTCTTGACATGTTTGGTATCTATTTACTCGGCACAATCTCATCTTTTATATTTTACCCAAAATTTGTGTATAATAGTGTGTTTGTGTGCACTGATAATTAATTTGAGTTTGCATTTTTTCCCCCAAAATTTAGTTACAGGACCATTTTATTCTACGGGGTCTCAGCTTTTGGGAAGTACACTGTGTTTTGGTGTGTTTTCATGTTAAAAATGTGTGTTTTAGGATGTGTGTGCGCAAAATGGGGTGTGGGGGGGGGGAGGGGGGAATGGCACTGGCAGGAAAAGAGTTAAACTTTGGATGGACAGCATGTCATTGGTGTATGGAGGACCGGTGCCCTTTAAAGGGACGGGTAAGACCACTGTACTCAGACAAAAATCTCCTTCTTGGATGTTGGCCCAGTGAATGCTAATTGAAAGTTGCAGCGCAAAATGCGGACAGCGAGCACCTTGTGACTGGTGGCACAATGTCGCCTTTGTACGCCGTGTCGCCGCTTCTGTGCTGCTCTTCTGACATCTTGTGGTGAAAGTTGGTAGAGCAGCATACAGATATATTATTAGACCAATATCTCTTGCAAAGTAATAACTGTAAATGATGACCTCTTGTGGTGAAAGTTGGTACAGCAGTGTACGAATACAGTAACCTCCCCTCCATCGCAGGGGGTTACGTTCTAGATCTAGACCCACCCGCGATAACTGAAAATCCTCAAAATAGAAATACCCTATTTAAATACACCCTAGGCATTTTTTATAACTTCAAAGCATTGTAAAGTCTTTAAACACACATAAAAGATATTAATAGAGAGCAAGAGCAATGGAAAACACAAAAATATTGTGCAAACAGTATAAAAAATAGAGTATGTACATACTCAGCAGCAAAGAAGACGATGATGATGATGCTGTGCAGTATGATGACGATGATGATGATGCTGTGCAGTATGATGACGATGATGATGAAGCTGTGCAGTATGATGACGATGATGATGATGCTGTGCAGTATGATGACGATGATGATGATGCTGTGCAGTATGATGACGATGATGATGATGCTGTGCAGTATGATGACGATGATGATGATGCTGTGCAGTATGATGACGATGATGATGATGCTGTGCAGTATGATGACGATGATGATGAAGCTGTGCAGTATGATGACAATGATGATGATGCTGTGCAGTATGATGACGATGATGATGATGCTGTGCAGTATGATGACAATGATGATGAAGCTGTGCAGTATGATGACGATGATGATGAAGCTGTGCAGTATGATGACGATGATTAGTTGCACTGCACAGAAAATAAGAGCAGCTACTGTTCTTCTGAAGGCGCCTCTTCAGGTGTAGGTGGGTCGTCTTCTTGCTGCTCCAGAACCTCCACTTCTACATCATTGGCCGTGTAGGTACTTGGGGTGGATGCTGCCTTCTTCTGTCTTGTGAAGAACATAGTTATGGGCAGTTGCTTGGCCTGTTTATTCTTTTGGGCGAGGAGGTTCTTGTACACCTGGATGGCTCCATCTGTGCTGTTTTGGAACTGCAGTGAACGAACCATGTCCGGATCCCACTCAGCTAACATCTGTTTCAGGTCATTGGCCATACGCATGACCCTCCCAAGGCACTCAATTGAGAAGCCTTCATCTTCATCCTCTCCCCTTTCCTCCACTTCCTTCTCACTCGCTGACTTGGTGAGTTCTGACAGATCCTCATTGGTTAGTGGAGCTGAATGGGTTTCAATTAGGTCATTGACGTCGTCCTGGGTCATATCCTGAAAACCTTCACCTCCTAGCAACTTCGCCAGCCTAATTGCCTTGTCCATGGCCGAATGATGAACTTTGTCAGGAGAGAACCCTTTATAATAGTGAACAATTTCTGGCCAAAGCCTCTTCCAACATTCATGCAGGGTCTCCTTCTTCATCTCCTTGAGGGCCTTTTGTATGTTTTCCAGACAGATTGCAATAGTGCAATTACTCCAGTAGTCCTTCAGATTTAAATTTTCATCATTGTTCATGGATTCGACAAGATGGGGCACTATTCCTCCCACTGACACCAATGATGGGGCACTATTCCTCCCACTGACACCAATGATGGGGCATTATTCCTCCCACTGACACCAATGATGGGGCACTATTCCTCCCACTGACACCAATGATGGGGCATTATTCCTCCCATTGACACCAATGATGGGGCACTATTCATCTCACTGATACCAATGATGGGGCACTATTCCTCCAACTGACACCAATGATGGGGCATTATTCCTCCCACTGACACCAATGATGGGGCATTATTCCTCCCACTGACACCAATGATGGGGCACTATTCCTCCCACTGACACCAATGATGGGGCACTATTCCTCCCACTGACACCAATGATGGGGCACTATTCCTCCCACTGACACCAATGATGGGGCACTATTCCTCCCACTGGTACCAATGATGGGGCACTATTCCTCCCACTAACACCAATGATGGGACACTATTCCTCCCACTGACACCAATGATGGGGCACTATTCCTCCCACTGACACCAATGATGGGACACTATTCCCCCCACTGACACCAATGATGGGGCACTATTCCTCCCACTGACACCAATGATGGGGCACTATTCCTCCCACTGACACCAACAATGGGGCACTATTCCTCCCACTGACACCAATGATGGGGCACTATTTCTCCCACTGACACCAACAATGGGGCACTATTCCTCCCACTGGTACCAATGATGGGGCACTATTCCTCCCACTGGTACCAATGATGGGGCACTATTCCTCCCACTGATACCAATGATGGGGCACTTTTCCTCCCACTGACACCAATGATGGGGCACTATTCCTTCCACTGACACCAATGATGGTACACTATTCCTCCCACTGACACCAATGATGGGGCACTATTCCTTCAACTGACACCAATTATGGGGCACTATTCCTCCCACTGATACCAATGATGGGACACTATTCCTCCCACTGACACCAATGATGGGACACTATTCCCCCCACTGACACCAATGATGGGGCACTATTCCTCCCACTGACACCAATGATGGGACACTATTCCCCCCACTGACACCAATGATGGGGCACTATTCCTCCCACTGACAGCAATGATGGGGCACTATTCTTCCCTCTGACACCAATGATGGGACACTATTCCCCCCACTGACACCAATGATGGGGCACTATTCCTCCCACTGACACCAATGATGGGGCACTATTCTTCCAAATACAGATGCAGATTTTCTTCCACTGACACAAAGCATTTTCTACTCCCACAAGCCACAGTCTGGCCCCCTTAAAGTCTGAAGGACAGTAAACTGGCCCCTTGTTTATAAAGTTTGGAGACCCCTGTATTGCACCAATATCTCTGCAAAATAATAACTGTAAATGTGACATCTAGTGGTGAAAGTTGGTACAGCAGCGAACGGATATCAGATAACTGTCTTTGCAAAGTCATAATTGTATTTAACCTGATTCTTTGACAGTTTGAACTTTAAAAGATGAATTAATTAATGCCGGATCATGGAGAAGTGCAACAATGTCTCACCCAATCAGTGTGGTTGGTTTACTACAGTAGTAGACTATGGTCACATTGCAAAGTAAATTTTCATTTAGCTTAGTAAATGAAGCTGTACAGACAACAATCATCCAATAGTGTGCAAGCAAAAATCCCAATATTTTTAAAAGTCACCTTG
Organism: Pelophylax lessonae; assembly: GCF_965119305.1. NCBI lineage: Eukaryota > Metazoa > Chordata > Amphibia > Anura > Ranidae > Pelophylax > Pelophylax lessonae. Next base: position 738,610,352 of record NC_138769.1, on the reverse strand, counting down.
CATGTGATTGGGTACTCATTACAAAGTGAATTCTTTCCTTATTCACTCAGCTCAGTGGAAATTCACTTAGCAAAGTGAAAATCTTCTACTCCTTTAATAAATGATCTCCAGTATCTGAGCAGATGATGATTGGTAAGTCATTGGATTCCTTCACATAGACCAGTTACAGTATCAGATATCAGTTCCAAAACTTCCCAAAACCTTTATAGGTTTCCCTAAAAAAAGCAACATCTGGGATCCCTAGTGACCAGTGCCGGGACAAGGTCATCTAGAGCTCAGGGTGAACATGCCAAACTACCCCCCCCCCCCCCAAGATGTATGAGCATTGTGTATCAGCAAAAGCACAAAAACACTGAGCACTAATCTGCATGATTACCCCCTTAGCATAAATCCCCCCCCCTCCAAGTACAAATCCGCCCCCTCCTGAAATACCCCCACCCAGCACAAATCTTGGTCCCCCATCCCCCAAAACACCTTAACTCAAATGCCCCCTACCCCCCCCAAAAAATGTACCCCTCCTAGAACAAATCCTCTACCCCTAAAATGAGCCCCCCTGGTACACATCTTCTCTCCCCCACTTCAAATTTCCCCCTCCCAGCACAAATTCCCCCCCTTTAGCACAAATCATCTTCCCCCAGCCCCCTTCCTAACACAAATCTCCCTAAATCACCCCCCCAAAAAAAATGTCCTCTCCTAGAAAAATACTTACCCACTGCTGCCCCCAAATTCCTTCTTCCAACATAAATCCCTCCCCCCCAATCTCCGTGTGGTACCCCCTCACCTCACATGATACCACAGTGCCCAGGGCAGCCGCCCCCTTCCGCCCACCCCTGCCTGTGACCGGTAGTCTTTCTACAATATTGTTGAATTATTTGGAGCTGGAGAGAGTCCAGAGAAGGGCAACTAAACTAATTAGGGGATTGGAGGACCTTAATTATGAAGAGCGTCTGCAATCGCTTGATTTATTCTCCCTGGAGAAGAGACGCCTGAGAGGGGACATGATAGCAATTTATAAATATCTCAATGGGGATCTCGGCATAGAAAAAAAGCTATTAAATCGGAGGGATTGCATGAGGACTCGAGGGCATACAATGCGATTAGAGGAAAAGCGTTTTAACCTCAGGCAACGTGGGGGGTTCTTTACTGTTAGGGCTACAAGATTGTGGAATTCTCTACCACAAGAGGTGGTTTCTGCGGGAAGTATGGTGGCTTTCAAAAGACTCTTAGATGTACATCTCAAGGATCAGAACATTCAGGGGGTATGAGAGATGATTACGGCCACACACACCTACACAGGTTGAACTGGATGGACTATTGTCTTTATTCAACCTCACCTACTATGTAACTATGTAACTATGTAACTATGATAGCACAAAGAAATGGTTGCTGCCCCCCCTGTAACTGGTCCCTGCAGTAAGGAGCATTGGAAGCATGCGTAAGACACAGAACCCCGGAAAGCATGAGCTTCCATATTGTTGGAGACTCACAGAATTTAGAGTTAGGACCACAGATAATGGGCTCTGGGGCTTACACATGTATTTGCAGATGTGTGCAACTAAACCCCTATTTTTACCGCATACTGTTAGACAGGTCAGTTTGGTTGGTCGCAGACTGGTCAGTAAGGAGAGTTTGGAATCTTTTTGTGTCTTGAATTATTCAATGATATTTGCTGTTTTTGGGGTATATTAGTGACAGACTTTATGACGGCTTGTATTATCATCTCCTCTCCCGGCAGAGACGCCGCGTCTGGATCCGGGGCCAAATCTGGAGAAGCAGTATTATACCATGCACCACTCCATCACTCATAATGGATACCTCTACAAGACCTCGTCCATGGCCAAACTGGTCACCGACAGGAAGGCCAAGGAAGGTACGTCTAGATGATAAGGGCCCATGATTCAGTGGCAGTGCTATGATTGGCTCCCATTCTATTGGTGTTATATGTTTGCCGTCCTTTTACGATCTCTTTGCAGAGTTCAGCCGACGCTGGTGTGTACTCAATGACGGGGTGCTGAGCTACTACGAGAACAACCACAGCAATTCCCCCAACGGCGAGATCCGCATGGACGAGATCGTGTGTGTGGCAGTGATCCCGCCGGAAACACACGGGTGAGCGCGATCATACACTGATCAAAATTATAAAACGTAACACTTTTGTTTTTGCCCCCATTTTTCATGAGCTGAACTCAAAGATCTCAGACTTTTCTATATACACAAAAGGCCGATTTCTCTCAAATATTGTTCACAAATCTGTGTAAATCTGTGTTAGTGATCACTTCTCCTTTGCCGGGATAATCCGTCCACCTCACAGGTGTGGCATATCAAGATGCTGATTGGACAGCATGATTATTGCACAGGTGTGCCTTAGGCTGCCCACAATAAAAGGCCACTCTAAAATGTGCAGTTTTATCACACAGCACAATGCCACAGATGTGGCAAGTTCTGAGGGAGGGTGCAATTGGCATGCTGACTGCAGGAATGTCCACCAGAGCTGTTGCCCAGGAATTGAATGTTCATTTCTCTACCATAAGCTGTCTCCAAAGGCGTTCCAGAGAACTTGGCAGTACATCCAACCGGCCTCACAACCGCAGACCACATGTATCCACACCAGCCCAGGACCTCCACATCCAGCATCTTCACCTCCAAGATGGTCTGAGATCAGCCCAGGATCTCCACATCCAGCATCTTCACCTCCAAGATGGTCTGAGACCAGCCCAGGACCTCCACATCCAGCATCTTCACCTCCAAGATGGTCTGAGACCAGCCCAGGACCTCCACATCCAGCATCTTCACCTCCAAGATGGTCTGAGACCAACCCAGGACCTCCGCATCCATCATCTTCACCTCCAAGATGGTCTGAGACCAGCCACCCGGACAGCTGCTGCAACAATCGCTTTGCATAACCAAAGAATTTCTGCACAACTGTCAGAAACTGTCTCAGGGAAGCTCATCTGCATGCTCGTCGTCCTCATCGGGGTCTCCACCTAACTGCAGTTCGTCGTCGTGACCAACTTGAGTGGGCAAATGGTCACATTGGATGGCATCTGGCAATTTGGAGAGGTGTTCTCTTCATGGATGAATCCCGGTTTCCACTGTACAGGGCAGATGGCAGGCGGCATGAATGGCGTCGTGTGGGTGAGCAGTTTGCTGATGTCAATGTTGTGGATGGAGTGGCCCATGGTGGCGGTGGGGTTATGGTATAGGCAGGCGTACGTTGTGGATGGAGTGGCCCATGGTGGCGGTGGAGTTATGGTATGGGCAGGCGTACGTTGTGGATGGAGTGGCCCATGGTGGCGGTGGGGTTATGGTATGGGCAGGCGTACGTTGTGTATGGAGTGGGCCATGGTGGCGGTGGGGTTATGCTATGGGCAGGCGTATGTTGTGGATGGAGTGGCCCATGGTGGCGGTGGGGTTATGGTATAGGCAGGCGTACGTTGTGGATGGAGTGGCCCATGGTGGAGGTGGGGTTATGGTATGGGCAGACGTACGTTGTGCATGGAGTGGCCCATGGTGGCGGTGGGGTTAGGGTATGGGCAGGCGTACGTTGTGGATAGAGTGGCCCATAGTGGCGGTGGGGTTATGGTATGGGCAGGTGTGCGTTGTGGATGGAGTGGCCCATGGTGGCAGTGAGGTTATGGTATGTGCAGGCGTACGTTGTGGATAGAGTGGCCCATAGTGGCAGTGGGGTATGGTATGGGCAGGTGTACGTTGTGCATGGAGTGGCCCATGGTGGAGGTGGGGTTATGGTATGGGCAGGCGTACGTTGTGGATGGAGTGGCCCATGGTGGCAGTGGGGTTATGCTATGGGCAGGCGTATGTTGTGGATAGAGTGGCCCATGGTGGCGGTGGGGTTATGGTATGGGCAGGCGTACGTTGTGGATGGAGTGTCCCATGGTGGCGGTGGGGTTATGGTATGGGCAGGCGTACGTTGTGGATGGAGTGTCCCATGGTGGTGGTGGGGTTATGGTATGGGCAGGCGTACGTTGTGGATGGAGTGGACTATGGTGGTGGTGGGGTTATGGTATGGGCAGGCGTACGTTGTGAATGGAGTGGCCCATGGTGGCAGTGGGGTTATGGTATGGGCAGACGTACGTTGTGAATGGAGTGGCCCATGGTGGCGGTGGGGTTATGGTATGGGCAGGCGTACGTTGTGGATGGAGTGTCCCATGGTGGTGGTGGGGTTATGGTATGGGCAGGCGTACGTTGTGGATGGAGTGGACTATGGTGGTGGTGGGGTTATGGTATGGGCAGGCGTACGTTGTGAATGGAGTGGCCCATGGTGGCGGTGGGGTTATGGTATGGGCAGGCGTACCTTGTGGATGGAGAGGCCCATGGTGGCGGTGGGGTTATGGTATGGGCAGGCGTATGTTATGGACAAGGAACACAGGTGCATTTTATTGATGGCATTTTGAATGCACAGAGATACCGTGACGAGATCCTGAGGCCCATTGTTGTGCCATTCATCCACGACCATCACCTCATGTTGCAGCATGATAATGCACGGCCCCATGGTGCAAGGATCTGTACACAATTCCTGGAAGCTGAAAACATCCCAGTTCTTCCATGGCCAGCATACTCATCGCACATGTCACCCATTGGGCATGTTTGGGATGCTCTGGATCGGCGAATACGACAGCGTGTTCCAGGTCCTGCCAATATCCAGCAACTTAACACAGCCATTGAAGAGGAGTGAAACAACATTCCACAGGCCACAACCACCAACCTGATAAACTCTATGCCAAGGAGATGTGTTGCACCGCGTGAGGCAAATGGTGGTCACACCAGATACTGACTGGTTTTCGGAACTCCGGTTGTGAGGCCGGTTGGATGTACTGCCAAATTCTCTGAAACGCCTTTGGAGACGGCTTATGGTAGAGAAATGAATATTCAATTCACGGGCAACAGCTCTGGTAGACATTCCTGCAGTCAGCATGCCAATTGCACGCCCCTCAAAACTTGTGACATCTGTGGAATTGCGCTGTGTGATAAAACTGCACATTTTAGAGTGGCCTTTTATTGTGGGCAGCCTAAGGCACACCTGTGCTATAATCATGCTGTCTAATCAGCATCTTGATATGCCACACCTGTGAGATGGATGGATTATCCCAGCAAAGGAGAAGCGCTCACTAACACAGATTTACACAGATTTGTGAAGAATATTGGAGAGAAATCGGCCTTTTGTGTACATAGAAAAAGTCTGAGATCTTTGAGTTCAGCTCATGAGAAATGGGGGCAAAAACAAAAGCGTTGCGTTTTATAATTTTGTTGAGTGTAAATGTCACTTCTGGTGGTAGGATTTTTCGGGGCTAAACAGGAATGATTAGGTCATAGTTCAGGGTGCAACTTTAACTTCATCGCTCTCTCTTTTAAGAAGTGTCACTTTTTGGGCTTTTTTTTTAATCAATTGTTTGGTAACAATATTTACAACATGTTTTTAATTAGAATATTATTTGGGGCATCCGTGAGTTTTAGATTACAAATCCTGGGGGAAGGGGGGTTTCTAATTATAAAGCCCAGCACTGCATGCACATTTTTTGGTGGCGATAGACAGACAGTAGACTTCTCGAAGAACTCTACAACTGAACTCCGCCAGTTGTAGACCTCTTAATGCCTCTGCCATAGGCTAATGTAGAGTTTTTAGGCCCAGACTTGATTCTACCTTTCAGTCTCTTCAGCCTCTGCCACAGGCCAGGTTAGGACTCTTCAAGCCTCTTTCTGAGGCCAGTCCAGGACAATCCAGGTCTAGACGGGCA